>NC_047571.1:27390723-27699161 GCF_011004845.1 Esox lucius
TTTCTGCCTAGAAAACAAGCGGATGAAAAGAACCTGCTCATACCAGTAAATTACAAATTAGAAACCCATTGGGATTTAAGCAAGACTAAAATCTTGTGGGGTTCACCAATAAGTCCACTTTAAATGAGTTATAAAATGTTTAACCAAATTGATTGTAAGAAGAAAATCATAGTTCAATTCAAAGCCAACAGAGACAACATTTTGTGGGCACCCAAATTTTATTTATACAAAGACAGCAGCCATTCTACTTCAGTGGGATGAAACGGGAAGAATGCGTAGCTCCGATACCGGGGCGACCATGCTTGACTGGCTTGTAGGTGATGGAGAACTCCCCCAGGTAGTGGCCGCACATCTCCGGCTGCAGACAGAAATGTACACGTTAGCAGTGAACAGACGGGCATTCTAACACTTGACTGTGTGAAACGGCAAGAGGAGATGGACAGGTCACAGGGGCTTAATTGAACCCTGGCCTCAGCTGGGGATAGTGCTTTAATGCTTAAGGTAATGCATATCTACAGGAAATTGTGAATGACCGAAAAAAAAGGCAACCCCATGAAAATACCAGAGACTGACCTACCAACAACTTGTACAAATAGCCTCTACACAATTGTTTGATGGATCAAAAAGGCAGGACCACATTTCAGGAATAAAACAAAACCCATTAAAAGAAATCAGCGTGTAAGTATTTCATGGAATTGTGCCACTAGTGTTAGACAGCGGGAACACAAACTACAAAGGATTATAGTGAAGACAGAGGACACACGTGGATTTATAATTACGTAAACTACAATCAGTGTTGTCTAGCTGGAGGAAATTAATAGTTTTAAGTACGTTACAGGACTATAACACTAAAGCATTTCCCCTGTGAAACAAATTACACTGCATGCAGACGGACAACAATTGCACACTTAATCACATGAGGGAATTATAGCAGCAAGTGCTATTGACTAAACATTGTCACTAATAGCATCCTCTGCAGGGGATGGGTGTGTGTAGCGGTCAGGTCTCTATTCCTCACCTTGATTTCAACCTGGTGTGCGTGCACGTGTAGCGGTCAGAGATCTCTATTCCTCACCTTGATTTCAACCTGGTGTGTGTGTAGCGGTCAGAGGTCTCTATTCCTCACCTTGATTTCAACCTGGTGTGTGCGCGCGTGTAGCAGTCAGAGGTCTCTATTCCTCACCTTGATTTCAACCTGGTGTGTGTGCACGTGTGTAGCGGTCAGAGATCTCTATTCCTCACCTTGATTTCAACCTGGTGTGCGCACGTGTGTAGCAGTCAGAGGTCTCTATTCCTCACCTTGATTTCAACCTGGTGTGTGTGTGTAGCGGTCAGAGGTCTCTATTCCTCACCTTGATTTCAACCTGGTGTGTGCGCACGTGTGTAGCGGTCAGAGGTCTCTATTCCTCACCTTGATTTCAACCTGGTGTGTGCGCACGTGTGTAGCGGTCAGAGGTCTCTATTCCTCACCTTGATTTCAACCTGGTTGAAGGTCTTGCCGTTGTACACGCCGACCATGGAGCCAACCATCTCTGGCAGGATGACCATGTCCCGGAGGTGAGTCTTCACCACCTCTGGCTTCTCCATCGGGGGGGCCTCCTTCTTGGCCTTGCGCAGGCGTTTCAGGAGGGACTGCTGCTTGCGGCGAAGGCCACGGTTAAGCCTCCTCCTCTGGCGGGCGCAGTACAACTGCATCAGCTGCTCACTGAAGGAGGGAAAATAGTCATGTTGTAGCCCAAGACTCTGATACACTCCAGCACCGGGTCAAACAGACTACACGCGAGTTCAGTACCACTCCAATTAACCAGGTTCGCCAGAGTCAAAGGGTGCCATGGCTGAATTCAAGTACACACATCACACATAGCTAAGTCATTTTATGAAATGCAAGCATGAATTAAAACAAAACAATGTACCCAACTTTCGAAAGGGTGTGCCAGTCACAGACATCACCCTTCTGCAAGATGGGGGTTCATTTAGCATTGGTATGACAGTTATACCCACGGGATGTTGAGCTCTCACAGACATACCACAATGCAAACAGGAATACAGACACACAAAGCGGCGCATCGATTGGGCTGATTGGTTTACTCACTAGGACATGTCCAGAAGCTGGTCCAGGTCCACACCTCTGTAGGTGAACTTCCTGAAGGTACGCTTCTTCTTGATTTCAACATCCGCCTAGGGAATCGATGCAAAACATGTTGAACACAGTTGACACAAGGCCGACGACTGGGTCATGATGAGTACTGTAACGTGTTCATTGTGTATAAGGAGACACTGTATAAAACGTTCGCGGTGGATATAAAACATTCCTAGCAACTGCCGGAAGGTTTCGTATTGTTACTTACGGAATGTCTCTAAAAGAGAACAAGACTCGGCAAGCAACAAACTAGCATTAGCACTGTAGGCTAAGGTACGAGCTAAAGAAGTTCCAAGCTTTGTGAGAGTATCAAAGTTCTTTCATCCCAAAATGTACCTATATACCAATTTGCTAAGAATAATGGATTGCACTGTATGCGTTAGTAATGATAACATTTTGTAATAAAGTTTAGATGGACGTAGATTGTCATGGTTGGGGTCTTGTAAAATTAGGAACCTACCATCTTGTCTGATGTTCCGGGGAAAAGAACATCTCGAAGTCTCGTTGCACCTAATATCGCGCGACACACAGGGACATCCGGTTATCGATATCCGGTCACACAAAATATTTTCTGTTTCACTCGTGCAGTAGATGGAGGTATTTCACACCGGGAATGAACTGTTCGAAATAATGAGCGCCTTTAGAGTACATTATGACACGTTTACTGTGTATTGGGGTGTTGCTTTCGGTAGACAGACGTTAGGAACAGAATACAGCATTTTAACCTACCTGTAGAAGAAGCTGAGGGAAGTTGCGAGAAAACTGTAACCAGTCTGAAATTCATAGACAGAGTTGTATGGATGCAAGCACTGACTATTAATGGAAATACAATTTTGTTAGCACCCGTTATAAGGTTTATAAAAAACATCATTAATATCAATTAACTGATATTTTTGGTTCTGCTTGGGTTAAACTATCAGTTAAACTAATTAATGTATACTTTATAGTGTTCAAGAATCAATGATGCCAATGAATAAATATCAATTAATAACAGGCATATATGTAGTAACTCTTTAAATTATTTTTGGACATTCATTCATAACGTATCAATTTGCTTCATTAATAAAACTGTTGTGACAAGACTAGAGATTAACACCTTCCTACTTGAACATAAACATCAACTGGCAAAGTCTCAGAGGATCAACTGATGTACAGAGAACAAGGTGATGTGCTCAATTATGGCAATGCTCTCCACAGATGAACATTTACCATACTACCTTCTGGTGGGTTGTAGCACTAGCGTAGCAGTACTTTACAGTTAAAATCAACAGCGGAACAGTAATGTCAATCACAAGTACTATGGAACAGCTGGACTCAAGGTCTGACACATTCAGCCAAACAGTCAGGCAGCTGAGGTGGCCAATGGGGCCACAGTGGTCCAAGTGGTCCACTGCTTAAACCTCACATTGGGTCGTTGAACTCTTTACAAAATCTTTACTGTACATTGTGTAATTTGTTGAGAACAAAATGACGTAACAACAGTCAATGGAAACCAAAATCACCAACCGATTGAGGGCTGGATTCAAACTCACACCGAAAATATCAAAGTGAACAATTGAAATCACAAGCTGTTCCAACTTGCGTGAATTTCCTCACTCATAATGTGACTCTGTGGTGTGTATGGCCCCCACGTGCCTATATGTCCTCCTGACAATGTCTGGGCATGCTCCTGATGAGACGGCGGATGGTGTCCTGGGGGATCTCCTCCCAGACATGAATCAAGGCATCAGTGAGCTCTTGGTCAGTCTGTGGCGCTACTTGACGGTGTCAGATGCATTGATACATAACGTCCCAGAGGTTTTCAATTGGATTCAGGTCTGGAGAACGTGAGGGCCAGTCAATGGCATTAATGCCTTCATCATCCAGGAACTGCTTACACACATTGATCACATGACGCCAGGCATTGTCCGGCACCAGGAGGAAGCCAGGACCCACTGAACCAGTGAAAGTTCTGACAATGAGTCTGATGATTTAATCCCAGTACCTAACAGCTGTCAGGGTACAGTTGGCTAGCACATGGAAGTCCAGCTCTCTTTGTGTACTAGCCTCCTGGTATCTCCTCCATGCTGTTGAGACTGTACTGGGAGACTACCTGTGCAACCTAATGGGCTGCAGATACAACCTCATGCTACCAGTAGTGACAAGGACACTAGCAAAATGCTAAACTAGAGAAGAATCAGTCACGAAGGATAAGGTGGGAGCAATTGTCTGTGGCCACCACCTGCAAAACCATTCTCTTTTTTGGGGTTGTCTTCCTATTGCCTCTTCAGTGCACATGTTGTCACTTTCATTTGCAACAAAACAAGTGGCATTGATTCACAATGGCTTATGGTTTCTAACTGGACAGATTGATATTCCTGAAGTTGAATGTACTTGGTGTTATACTGTGATGATCACGTTCCCTTCATTTATTCGAGCAGTGTAGATCCCACGATCTTTCAGAACCACAATCAAAGTTTTATTGTCAAGTAAGTTTCACAATAAACAAGGAATTTGTTCAGGTAGTGAAAGATATCTAACATCTTAGCCAAACTCATCTTCCCATTTTCCATGGCTCAGCAATTAAAACATAAAAAAATCAAAAGTTAAAATGTAGCCTTCTTTGTTTACTGCCTTTATTTCCTGATTCAGTTGTTCAGGAAACCACAACATCCCGTTGTAACACAAGCTGGCAACAATCGTCTTGGTGCTCAGAGTTGTTGCTGATTTGTAAAACATCTGCACCAACCACAAGTGTTTCCAGGAGAGTACCTTCAGAAATTAGATCTATTGCTAGTCTGGGCTTGTACTTCTGATAATTCATGACAGTGCAGTGAAATGGAAAATAGTCTCACACACACTGATGGCAGTCTTAATATATTATAACACTTCTAAGCATTATCAGTGTACGAGACTATTTTCCATTTAGTTTGATATTTTCCTTTTCTCGCCTCTGGTCATTTCATCTGCGCAATCTGGAGAAATGGAGAATAAAAGTACACATACAAAGGTAGCCAAAAGACACTTTGAACCCTTGGGGGGGGGGGGGGGGGGTGTCTAGTGGCAGGAACTTAGACTGCCCCACATAGCCAACGTCCTTCTCTATTCCATTAGTGACCCAAATGAGTCAGAACCCAATGCCTCCACTATGGAGGCATTTTCCCATACGATTAAATTAGCACAGTAGACTCTAGAATGCGGCCAACAATTGTTTTAGAGACTATTGCTTATGCTAGACAATACCCTAACTAAAGCCACTTGATGTAATGACCGCTAGTCCAACTCAAGTTATGCCAAGCATTTAACTAAGGAGACACCCTTTAATGCAGACAAATTAACCAGGCTGGATTGTATTCATATTTATTGGACTATTCACACATTTTACACCTTGAACAAATGTTTCCATTTGAAATGAAAAGACAGAGTCAAAAAGCAAAAGGCAATAAATGTATATAACACTAGTACAAGCTCATTTCCCTTCAGAGTCTGAATACAAAATACAACATGTATAAATAATCACTTAAAGTTCAAATGTTAGAATGTTTTTGGTCCCCTTATCAGTGAAACATTAAAGAAAAACTAACAAAAATCCAGTATCCGGCTTGGAATATTGAAAGCCTTAAAGTTATGCTTTTTCAAGATACTCCAATAAAAAAAATAATAATAATTGAAATCTTGGCTCCAGTAGTTCTGGTTATGCATACAAAGGAAATATTTCCTCTACAGAAATGATGTGGTCAGCAGACTTCAAAAAGGAAGAATTCTGTCCCACAAATACATTTTCTTTCCTCGGTCTGAAGTTACTACACAACACCTTGTCTTTTATAGTACAAAGTACAAAATACTGAACAGATACAACACATTCATGTTGTAATTCACATCATTTAAGATACATGTATATAGTTTACATAAACAATATGACCATTTGGTATATATATAAATACAAGCATTGGAAAAATTCCATCTACAGATTAACTGAAATTAGACTTAATTTAAAAGGTCCATTTTCTCCTAAGAATTTTATATCAAAACATAGGATATTAAAATGTTTGAATCCTAAGAGATTCCAGGCAATATTTCCTTTAAGTACTGGCTTATTTTAACTTTTGCAAAAGTTAATTATGTAAAAATGTACAAATCTACATTTGTTGGCAATTATAGAGGGAAACTGGCAGTTTTGTTGTTTTCTCCATTAAGCACCCCACAATGTCTACACCACCATCTTGTCTCTCTCAAAGCCTCTCATTTATCAAGACAGGAGTGTAATTTGTGGTGAACACCCACCGGTCTTAATCAACGACAGGTTAAAAGTCAGGATTCTACATAAAAACATGTTCAAATGGACCCACCAATCAAGAATCAAGAACGGTCTCGCCAAATGCAAACAGGAAAATAAAAAAAAATTATAATAATCTTATAGGCTCACCCACTAACTGAGAATAAGATTCAGTTTCAAATTGCAGCTAAAAACAAAATTACTAAGAAGCCCTCCTTTAAGCTTCTTCCATTTTCGACACCAACAACATCCTTCTCAATAATCGGTCCCCTCTTCTTGGTACATTGGCACTGCGTCCTCTTTGAATTCTTGGTAACCCTCATCTTGGTAGTCAGGCACATAGTCGGGCCTGGCTCCGTTCTCCACGTCCTCACCCTCATTTTTGGGGCAGTATTTGGCATCGTAAATCTGACGACCGAGGCCGAAGTTCTGCCCACTCTGGTTGGCCCCTGAGTTGGAGCCCATCTGCAGGGACATGGTGCTGTTGTCACATTTGTCTGTGCCCAGCTTCTGGTCATAGATGGCACGGCGGGTGCCTGGGGCGGTCATACCAGCCTAGAAAGCAGAAAGATGTGTTAAAATGCAGACATTCCTCTGAATAGACGACTCATTAGTAATAGGTATTCTACTGCTGTGGTTAGGTCTCGTTATCAGTAGGAATCAATTTTAGGACATGGTAAGGGTTAAGTGAGAACTATCAGAAACAACTACAGCACAGGTGAGTCTAGTTATTTTTTGTATGAAAAAGATACAGTATGACATTTGATAGCTCGCATGCAAGGGTTACACTCATTTCAACTCTTGAAACTAGAGAATTTGCAGGACAAATATTCTGATTCACATTAACAGACAATGAATACAGTATGAGCTGTACCAAAATACTGATGTTGGGAGCTGACAATCTCACATTAGACTACTAGTGTGCAGCTGAAGGAGCGTATAGCAGTAGGTCTTGGCTCAGGCCCAGATCACCAAACATGTGCCTATTGAATCATAACACTGCATAATGAGGCAAAGTCTCCCCACCCCAAAAAAGTAGGCATCTTACTTGGCTGGCGCCCTTGTTAGTGCCCATTTGTAGACTGATGGTGGAGTTGTCCATTGGTGGTAGGATGTGGGCCTTGGGGTCATAGAGATGCCGTCTGGTGCCATACGCATTCATGCCTGCCTGGCTGGCGCACTTATTTGTCCCCATCTGCCGAGACACACCGATGGCAGTTGAAGAAAATGGCAGAAATGAGAGAGTAGATAATTTAAAACCACTAATAGATTCTGTTAGACAGACAATACCAGAGTGGATGTAATTAGGTGAAGAAAGAATTGTTGGTGCAAATAAGAAGCTTTATTAAGTGGTAGGAATCGTCGCTCTAACCCTTAATGCCGGTCTTTAATAATCCAATCCAACTAATCCAAACAAAACAAAATGTATGCTACGATTAAATTCAATGGACATTTTAAAAAGATCAAAAGCAATTCTACCAGTCTGTTTTGACAATAGGCTGTAATGATTTAGCCTTTTTAGCTAACATTCTAGTCAGCCCACTGGGAAAATGCCCTCATACCTGTAGTCCGATGACACACTGTCCAGCCTTCATCTTCTCATCATCAAATAGCCTCTCCTGTTTGTCGGCATACTTCACCCCGATGTCCACACGGGACTGGCAGCCCTTGGTCTTGGCCTGCAGAGGAAAGTGTTCAGGATATTTGTGGTCACAACACTATTCTGGATGATAACAACTGGATCACAGCTCAGTTCTGACATCGTGTTGAAGAAGGGGCACCATGTTTATTTCAGACATGTCTTTAGTCAGACATGAACAACACGATATCAAACCATCTATACACAAATTCACACAAGTTTCCGGTAAGCAGAAATACAGAAGTGTCTGTTCTCATAAGTTATGCAAGCTAAACATGTTATGTTGAGACAGTGTTACCGTGCCAGCGAGAGACAGCAGCGTGCTCTGGACCTGGGTCATGTTCCCATTCTCAAACAGGTCATTGGCTTCAAATATATCATGGGGCTTCAGGCCATACGTCTGGATGGCTTTTATGAAGTTGGTGATGTTCTCTAGCTGGAAACAGACAAGGGCATATGCGGACACCATGAGCAAAGAACTCAGTAATGACCTGAATGTCCAATATGGGAAGTTATAACCATAGTGGTTAACAAAAAGGAATAAGCCATTTAGATTTCAACAAAAAAAGGATCTGTCACACACTGACTTAAACTCTCCTATCACATTCTAACCCATGTACTCCTATATGCTCACTGATTGAAAGAAAATTACACCTTTAATAGGACTCTGCTTTTCTGATATTTAAAAAGAAAAAAACCGCTCAGTCAACACAATAGCACAGACCTGTTCTCCAACTGTCAGACAACTTTGCGACAGTTAACGTGACAGTACATGTTGGCTCATGTAGTGACACTCCATATGGACGGAGACTCACCTGATGCCAGTTCATGGAGGACTTGTTGATCTTTTTCACAGAGCCAGGTTGAAGTTTGTTGATCAACCTAGGGAGGAGGTTTGGCTTTCTTAAGAGTGCAGAAACATACAAGCAACCGAAACAGCCAGGAGACTACGACTTTGGTTAAACCAAATGTATAGCTTTGTCAGTCAATAAAGAATTCTGTTACGCACAATGCATTGGACCCAGCCTCCACCCAGAAACTTACTCGCACAAGATGACACCGTTTTTCAGACCTTTCTGGAAGTCCTCCCCGATGACACATCCGGTCACATCCTCAATCCAGACCCTCAGCTCCTCCTCTCTCTGAGGGTCATACTTTCCTGCAATCTGGAAGGGGAAAAGTTCATCACAAACCAAACAATAACAACAGCCCTTAGAAGTAACAACCTCAAACACGCCAACTCTCGTTGGTTACGTCACAATTCTCATGGTGAGGAAGGTCAACTTCACACAACAGAACATGCGTTAAGTGGGTGCTATCCGGTTTTTGAAAGACTTTGAGCACTGAAACCTGGCAACATTGAGAAATCCAAGAGATCTTTGGATCCTACCATGAAAATAAAATGCCACACTACTGTATAACATTTAGTTATATTTATTTTTCAAAGCCCTATATTTTCTAAGTAAATGTAATTCCTCAACATAAAACGTGGAGTGAAACTTCAAGCACATCTAAATAAAATACTTTTGGTTTGACTTCCTGGGAAATCTGGTCCTCTCATTATATACACTTCGTTTAACTGTGCCTAAATTAAAACCGTGACCGCTTTAATTGCCCACAAGACATCTGAAAGATGTCATTTTTAGACTATGCTTAAGTCAAGGAATCCATCCCGTGGTCATGGGTAATGATACTACCAGGACAGTTAGCTGAAGGAGTTTAAATTAAATGAACAAGGACCATTCCTTTCTTTAAAAATGCATTAATAAAATTTGCTCTTGTCTGGAATTGAGCAACTATGTGTCTGGGTAAACCATAATGCTGTGGGCCTATAGCCAAGGAGCAAAAACTCCTTGAATAACTTCTCACGTTGCTTTCTGACGTCACCTAAGACAGGAAATTCCAGAGCAAATGGACATCCTTCATTGGTATAAGAGGAAACCGACGGCTTTACATCAGCCCAGCGGTGCATGTGTCCTAAGGACCAGTGGAGGAATGGTGGACCCTTCACCCATATAAGGACTCAGCCAAGGAATCCAGATATTCAAGCAGCTGGTGGTCTGCAACATACATAGCTGAAGTCTCGAACACAGGACTTGAGAATGTTTTGAGTCAGACACTTAACCCTGGGGGGGGGGGGGGGGGGGGGGGCAACTGTAAAGGCTGGGGTTGGAGTTGAAAGGGTCCCTTTTGCAGATCATTTCAATTACTGTTCTCATGTTACACTGTTATTAGCCTACACAGAAGGTTGTTACACAGAATTCACAAAGTAAACGTCCGATGGAACAATGCTGTACTATTAGAGAGGGTTCGTGTTTTTAAATTGACAATGTGTAAGTTCCTCTGTGCAAACTTGCAAATATCCCCATTGGTCATTAGTGCTAGACAAGTATCCAAATCGTCACTGATTCAAATCCCAGAGACAAGGTGACAAATCAAGGTGCCATCGAGACAGGCACCTAACCGGTTCCAGAAACCGCAGCCTATTTGCCCTGTTACAGCAAATCCGTTTCAGTTGGTGTGTGTAAATTACCCACTACATTTGCACGTCACCAAGGCCGCAAACAAAATCCACCCTGCCAAGTTGTTTTCATGACATGACCTCATAGGATAGGGGCCGATAGAGACATTGGTGAATGAAATACCACACAAAAGAAAATAATATGTTTCCTATGTAGCTAAACTGAATGTAGAGATTACAAATTGCCACAAGGACATTTACGTTGCCAATACGGGCAACGCCCATGTTCTTTTAAAGCGCTCCACCAAATGAAACCAACATGAAAGATTTGCTTATCCTTCAATGTCAAAGCAAACAGTTATCAAATAGATATACACAGTGCTAAGCTGGAAAAGCATAATACAATGAACACGTTTCTAATGCATTATTAAGGCAATTCCAAAAAGTCCCCATGTTGCCAGTTCCGCGTAAACTTCTCGTTTAGCATTACATCTTAGCCTACGTAGGCCAAAATACCCAGTCGCAATAAGTTGAACAGTACACCCAGTAGAGTGTTCCATGATAAAACTCTGCGTATGTTACAGTTAAACTGGGATGAAATTATCCACTTCTAGTGTAGTTTAGGAGCGATAAATTAAAGCGGACTCAAGTTCCGACGTGAAGGCGCCTCTTTTGCATCTGACCGATTTCATCAACAAAATGATAACCCGCGTAAACATAGGGCATATGAAATTGTGTGAATCCATGTAGTTGAGGGATATTGTTTGGGTCTTCAAATCTGTCAGGCAGGTAAATAATTTAGATTTTCCGGGAAAACTTACCTTGCTTTTGACTTCCGCAGAAAACCCGTAGGCAGGACCTCTGTTAAAAGATGCGCCAGACATGATTATAAACTATTTACTGTGGTTTTAATAAGTTACTTAATCACTCTATTGGGGGAAAGAAGTTTATTATATTTGTATCTTCCAAACTAACTCCGGAGTGCACTAAATACTTCCTTTCTTTTTGTGGCGACCAATAAAAACGCTTAAACGAATTTGTACGCTTCGTTAATCCGGCTATAAGCTCCACCTTTCTCTTTCTCTAGTTCGTTGTGATTGATATCAAAAAGTCCTTATATGGAAGGAAAGTCCCAAATTCCTGAATGGTGGGAGTAGGCCATCCCATGGTCCCACCCCGCGTTCCAGACGTGCAGTTAATTAGTTGAGTCACCGTCGGGAACTGTCGGAGGAATTACCTAAGTGAAGAAAAAAAAACCATCGAGCTACTACATGAATGACGTAATGATACTATTCCTAAATAAAACAAATGGGCTGGTTTCGCGGACACGGATTATGCCAAGCACTGGACAAAAAAATCTAACTCGAGATTCTCCAGACAATGTCCTCAAAATCTGCCCTTTGTGTTGAGGAACCCTGGACAAGTGTTTTGGCCTTTTATGGAATTTTGAGAACGTTAATAACCTCAGCCAATGCTACATCCAAATGAGAAAATGACAAAAAAAATCATAATCTAATTTAGCCTATTAGACAAATTATCAAGAAATCATGTCACAACATGGTTACTTATTTTTGCGACAATAACTGTAGCGTCCTTAGTATAAAAGTTGAATCCAACCGTTTCACTTGATTGGTTCAATGTTATACACAACACAAAGAGAGCAGGGTGTAAAACGAACGGGTCCGGGGACAAGGTGGCATCTGGTGAAACAGGTCATATATGTTCCATAGCTCCAGGCAGAAAAAGCTTTATCAGCAGCAAACCCGGGTCCTAACTCCGTTATCAGGGCTGTGGAGTCCGGGGTGGTGGTGAGGTCGTCCATGTGCCTTTCCTTTGCTGCTGCATCCATGCAGGATGGTGTTGGCAGAACGCAATAACTCGGTCATTGCCCTCGGGCAAGAAAAGGGTGGGAAAACCACAGGGCCATGAATCTGGTATATGAACCACAACAGAATTAAGAGATGAGTGATTAATCGAATGCCATAAAGGCAACAGTTTCGATTTGGACCAGGGATCGGGGCCTTGTCCGGCTGATGTCTCGGTGCGCCTGGAGATTGATGTGCCTCCGGAAAATAACGTGTAGTTAAAATACGTGGCCATTTGCATTTTCTTGCTATGTGTATGTATTATGTTGCTTAATTTAATTTAAAAAAGGATCACTTCCCTAGTTATTGGCGAGTTCAGACACTGGCTTTTGAGGGAAGTGACGTAGGACCAATTATGCTTCTTAAGGATAAGTCGTGGTGTCTCCACAAGAGCAACAATTTATTGACAAGATTAGCCTCGGGGATGACGACTGAGAATAGGTTCTGCCGGGTGACTGGAGTGACTCGGCACCGAGATGGTCTGCAAGGCAAGCAGAGACGCTCGATTAAATTAAACCTGTATCAGTGTTTACGTCATTTTTGTATTCCATGGTCAAACGATGTTACATACCGGTCTTAGGAACTGTACCTAAACCTACAACTACAGCGTGATCACCCTCACAGGTACGCTTCCACTTTTCACAACCAGAAATGACTGTGAACTCAGGATGCACGCCGTAAATAAAGCCATCTATTTTAATGCTTCCCAGCCGAAGTTCCGGTCAGTAGAACGGACGTGGCTTGAGTTGTTGCAGTTTAAATGACGAGTGAAATGTACATATGTACAGCATATTTATACATATGTAATTATGCCATGACAGACATTACCAAACCCACAGAAACATTTAGAATGTCTGCATCACTGCAAAAACAAGTGAAGTGCACCCCCACGAGGATAAATAGAGAAGACAATGAGAACCATATTCTACCCACATTAGACATGGCACACGCTTTAAAAATGTATTAACGGCAAGTTGGCAACTTAAATACAATTTAAAAACAAATTGGCCTTAAGACACATAAGAGCAGAGGGTTTAGATCACTTTATTTTCAAACGAATGAGAGATGTTAAACACCGAACTAATAAAGATGTCCTAGTCAAAGCTGACCAGATCCTCATCATTCCTCTTTAGCGTTTCTTTATTGCGAGCTGTGTTTGAGTGATGTCTCATTGTCTGCAATTTACCCATACTGGCTGGATCAGTGTTCGCTAAGGACCATTGCTTAGAAAAAAATGGTGCATATTAATTCCAGCTTTATCAGACACAGAATTTGGAATCGTTTCACATATAAACCTAGTTCCAATGATAGGTGCATTATATGGAAGCAAATCCAGATTTGACAAAGGCACATTGGTAGGGATGAATGTAGTGGCGAAGTCTGTCCATGTACTAGTCCTCCATCTCAAGTAATGTTAAGTGGAGAACAGTGGCAATGCAAGACAAGAAAAACAAAAGGATAGGACTTCTCCGATACATCGTCAATTTCTGCAACATGGAAAACGTTAATGTATGATAGTACCACATTGCCGTCTGAGGATTTTTCAATAGTAAAGCTTATGAAACAATTTTTCTATTCACCATATTGCATGCTTCTTAATGAGTAGAACACTTCTGCAAAACCAAACAATTAAAATAACTCCGGGAACTTGGACAAGAGAGACGTCCAAACTGTACAAATATTGAAACTATCAGGTGTTGTAACTTTCCGGTAGATGTACCTTGATTCTGTCAATTATAAAATGACAGAAGTGGTTTACCTCAGTAAAAGGGTAAATCCATATCAAGTGTTGTTGAGACCATTTAATATTTTTGTCAAACCAAAAACGAAATGATTGCAAAGTTAAACTTAACATGCACAAGGACAACTTCATTTCACAGAAAACATGAAAAACCTACACCTTGTTATCACAAACCTTTGCATTTCTACTGTTATTCAAGTAAAGTTATTTAGTCAACATTTTCAGTGAAACTTAAAATTTAAACCTAATCTTCGTGCATATATTTGTCAGGTTCAACTTTGCAACCATTGGTTTGTTTGACATGTTAAAGTGAAAACAATTGGTCAAGATCACTGTTAATGGATCTGCCCATGACTAAATACACAAGTGTCATTTTTGAACATTTACTAAGGCTGGTCAATAATGAAAAACTTGCCATGAAATTCCATAAGGCAAAATGATAGCTAAAGGAATGGTAACAAGTATAGTTCCAGCATACAAACATTTCCATTTTCTAGTCCTCACATTTTTCTTGTCCACACACTGTTGATATTTTCGTTCACATTTTCTGCTTGAGTGAAGATTGTTGGGGAATAAGGAACGAAATGCACAATCACATTTACAAATAAGCAAATTAAATAGTAACAAAAAAGTTTTTTTTGATTGAATTTGTTTGCAGAACATCCTGTGTGGATTTATTTTATGATGGCAAGAGTACTGAGTGGTTAGGAGAGACAGAGAGGGAGAGAGAGACAGACAGAGAGCAGGAGAGGGCTGGAGTATGGAATGTTGGATAGATCGGCCAACCAAAAATAAGATTGTGCAAAACAACAGGGCGTCTTATGCCTTGCAGAACAGGTCAACAGTATGTGATGCAAACAGAAAAGCTCTACAGGTTGTTGTTGTTTTCTTACATCTGTTTTGATAAACCTCTCAAAAACAAATAAACAAACAGAAAAGGTAAAATAAATAGATGCATAAGACATTTCATATATTTTTTTTTTAATGTCACATAAAGCTTCTTGTAACTGCCAAATGGGAGCCAGTATTTCAATTTCTGGACACATTCGGCTTTACCTGTGCTAGATCAACCCTTTCAGCACCCTCTGAGCACACAAGAGTGCCCTGTGCCTGGACCGCCCTGCTAATCCCCAGCCAACCCCCAACCAGAACCCTCGCTTGCAGTTCCTTGTTAGTAGCAGCACTCTGCAAACAGGGGAATATCTTTCCTGCAACTTTATTTTTTTTCCTTTTTGAAAAATAGAACCTAAACAGCTTTGACAAACTGCACTTGTTCTTTATTATTGAAACCCTCAATCGATTATCTCTGAGAGGGAGGCATTGAGGGAGTTAGCGGTTCTGACTTTCCCCAACTCAGTGGGCAATAATTGAGTTTTCCTTCCTCTGTCAAGCGACAGAGACACCAGATCTCCTTAGTCTAGGCAAACATACGGCAGGATGTTCAGTTTGCTCTCATCCCCGTGTGGATCCAAAGATATGCACGCGGTCCAGTCGTACCAAGTGCCCTTGGTGTCATGGCAACCGTTGACCCCGTGCCAGTGCTCTGTGTGTACTTTGCGGAGGTCCTCCTCAGTCACCTCCCGGCTCACCCCTGGCATGTCCGTTACCGAGCCGTCCAGCTGCAAGACGTGCACCCCGCGCCGCGCCTCCCTGACGTCGCTCTCCTCCCGTTTCAGGTACTCCGACATGAAAAAGTGGGCGCCAGGGCCTTGCACCCCGGACGACGTCAGCACGTTGCTCTGGAGGTCTAGGTAGGACTGGATGATCTCATTTCGAGACAGCTCTTTCCAGTTAGTCTGTTGGAAGGGGCTGGGCACGGGGGGCTGCTGAGGAGTGGGCAGGTCAGTCCTCGGCCGGGGCTCAGCGGGCCTCGGGGATTCCTCCACCTGAGAGGGTTCTTTGTGCACACTGGACTTGATCTGCCCGGTCACAGGGTCAAACGTTAGCCTGCGCTCTTTTAAACGCACAGGCTTCGTTTTGTCCTCCGCGTCCGGGCCCTGCAGGTTCACAGAGAAGTCCCTGGACCTGTACTTCTTCCTCTTTTTGCGGTCCGAGCTCGACGCGGCCACCTCCGCCTCTGCCCTGACCACCACCACTGAGGAGGAGGGTCTGTGGAGCTCCGCGCTCTCAGAGCTGTGTGGGGTAGACTGGGAGGCGGGGGGGAAGACAGGCTGAGCCTCCGGTGCTACGGTGCTGTGCGGGGGCTGGGCCAAGCTCGGCCAGTGCATTGCTGTCCTATGGGCCGGGGGCAGCGGCCCGTCCACATGAGACACTTGGGCCGGGGACATTAAAGGCAGGGACAAAGGCAAGCGAGGGCTCCGGGCCGGGCTCGGGATGGCCCCTTTCGGGGCGTACGTCGATGAGCGCTTTGACGTGGCCTCCGGCTTCGCGCTCCGCGGACTCCGGGGACTTGAGGACAGGCTGCGGGGGCTCTTGGCCTGATATTGTCCCCCTCCTCCTTCATCCAACCTCGCCTGCTGCTGTAGCACAGCAGTCTTGAGTAAAGAGGAAGTGCTAGGTAGTTTGGCGAGGCCCGGGGAGCTCGGATGAGGCTTTACAGCGTTGATGGGGATCCTACTGTGTTTGTCATTTTCCAGGTGGTCCGTCCGGGCCCTGTCCGCTGAAGGGTCGGCCTGCGTGTCCAGGCCAGCCTCAGGGCTTCCTGCAATACCGTTTGTGGGTGGCGGCGGATCAGAGTTGTGCAAAGGCTCATGGGAGGACAGCTTTGGGATTTTGGCCGGCAACTGCGGCCTCTCCCTCTGCTCCCCTTTACGCTTCCTACCGCTCGACTTCTCTGCTTTGGGCGAGTCGGTGTAGTGGACGTCATTTGTGGTCTTGGCCTCGGGGACACCCTTGCCCGCACAAGAGACATCTGGGGGGGGAACGTCAGTCCGACAGGGGTGGGCGCTGCCATTTGCAGAGCCCGGGACATTAGCTGTCGCTCGCGATGGCGTTTCATTTTGCCCTGGCTCGATCAACTTCTGCCAACTTCGCAATAGCTTCTTGGCACGCTTGGCAAGGTCTTTGTCCTTGGTCTCTTTTCTCACATCATTGATCAGTTTCCCCAAGCGAGTTTCCTAAGTTGGTCATAAAAAAGGTGGTCATTGATACCAGAAACACTGGAAAGGGAAAGACAAAAACAAAACTAAACTAAAAAACACAACGCTTTGGATTTTTGACAAAATATGACAAAGGCATAGTTTCCTTAACATTCAAACTGTACCTCAATTCTAAATGCATTCCAACATTCTTACATAAGTATTAAAAGAACTGCCAACTATACAGGACTTTCCTGCTGTCTCCTCTGTTTTGGAACAGTTGTCACATTTGATAACACAAACACTTAACTTTTTCATAAAAAAACAGAAATGGAAAGAGAAGAGGGTGGTGGAACACAGACAAGCAGTCAGGCAGCCTAACTTTAAGAATACCAATATAATTTACCTCAAGTGCTTCTTTGGTGATAGGGAACTTCTCCAAATATGTGATAACTTCTAATACTGCAACCATATTGCGAATCTGCTGGAAGGAGCACAAGATTATCAATTTAAGCTTGTATTCAGAGCAACTAACAGGAACAATTTACGCTAAGTGCTTTGCTCTACGGCATACATTTTTTAAAATTATTTATTTACCTAGTCAGTACTGGGATTAGTTCTGATTATAACTTTTCTTTACTGACCAAACAATCTTGACCAATAGGCAATTTGTTGCCCAGTTAAAAGTAGCATTGCCAATTATAAGTAACACTTTTGTTTGTAACAACTGGATTCTTAGAGCTGAATGCTATGCTAGCTACCAACTTACCAAGTTAAAACATGTTGGTTGGGTACCTATAGAGATTAACTTGTACATTTAACATAAGCAATACTGTCAAATGAAATTCACTGACTATGGCACCTTGACAACTACTGTGGCTTTAGAAAGTATTCAGACCCCTTTACCTTCTCAATGTTGTTGTATTAGACTGAATTTATAACATGTGAAATGTATTTCTGCTATCAATCTACACACACACACCATATGTGCATGTGCTTCATCAAACGACAAAAATCTAACTATTAGCCTGAATGCCAGCACTGTCTGCCGAAAACAAGGACATTCTCATCACATGGCTAATACCATCCCTATGGTGGAGCAAGGTGGTGGGAGCATCATGCTATGGGGATGCTTCTCAGTTGCAGGGATTGGGTGACTGGTCATGATTGAGGTTAGGATTAACAAAGGAAAATAGTCCTTGAAGAAGTCCTGTGGCCTCTGGATCAGACTTGGGCAAAGATTCATCTTTTAGCACAACAACCCAAAGCACACAGCCAGGACAAGTCTGAGTTTCATTAAGTGGCTCAAAGTCCAGACTTATTCCCTACTGAAAATTTGGGGAGACCATGTTTGTTAACCTGATCTGATATTACTTCTTGGCACGTTGGTTAGAATGAGAAGGCACATACATGGCCATGGCAGTTAAACACTTAGTTACCTGACTTAAATTACATATTCACATGAGCTATTTAAAGTAAAACCAAAAGTTAGCCAATTTGACAGTAAGTTAGCCATGTCATGTGATTAGCTAGCTTGCTAACTAGAATTTAGCTAACAGGCTGAAAATCTCCATTCTGTCTGGTTCGATTGCAAATTCGTTCAGTGGCGATATAAGGAGATTAGCTTGCCAATAACTCAGATGCTGCTAATAGTAGTTAGCTAATGTAATTGGCAATTTTGTACTCACTCAAATGGACATGCCATTAAATAACTAAATACGGGCTAGCAAGTCAGCTACGCAACGTGTGATGGGCGAATAGTGAGAGAAAAGTCAAGTGTCAACTTGAAGTGGGCTAACGTTAGCCAATTGGCTAGATAATTAGCTTGCTACTATAAAGCGATTTTGACAGACATTGACAAACAAGTTATCCAAGCTTATTATCATTGTATTATCAAACAAACTAGTTTTAAACAATTAATGTAGTTATAGTAACAAACATAAGTGGCCCATTACAGAAGGCTAATCAACATATGTTAGCCTGTAAACAATCCTGGTTTGACTTCCGAGTTGTGTGAAGCCAAACATGTTTCCTTGTTTTGTGAAGGTAGCTAGCGAAGTGGCTAACGTTAGTTGGCTGCAATGATTATGTTAGGAAAGCTAGCAAGTAGCCGTAACTTTAGCTTAGCAGGCTGTTTAGCTTCCCAGTCAGCTAACATAGCTACTGCACAGTAACTAGCTAAGAATTTTTCAGCCAACGCTAGCCAGCAAATTGTCAACACACATGTGTGTATAACTACCTATACAGTAATTAAATAAGTGTTTATTTGTAGTGTTTCGAAAGTAACAGGCAACGAAAGTACCAGGCCAGATACACACATCGTGTTGCTAGGTACTCACATTACTGTGACTATCGATGGCCTGCAGCAGCCGGTCTCTCATCTGCTGCGGAGTTGCCGAGGCCGTTGTCATTGCCTGTTCGGTGCGATCCGGCGGACGGGGGAGGAATCCTCCTAAACGAATACTGTGGTACTTGTGGACACTCACAGGCCTTCAGGGAGATATGCAAGACACTTGAGCCGCATATTTATCTGCTGCTTGTACGCTTGAATGTTCGTAAATGTCACATGGATTCGGAGATGTCAGCCGCCTTCTACTGCCTGTACGGCTCTCTGGGAACTCACCACCAGCTGTGTTGAGCATAACGGCCTCCTATTGCATTATGGGATGCAAACATGACGCGCGCACTTATTTACACACACCTGGGGAAAGGCCTCAACTGTACGTTCTCAAACGTATTGCCTTACAAGAACCTCCTGGCTGGGGAATGTGCTATAGCTTATATTTTGAACAATAATAATAATTAAAAAAAAATCTGATACATTTCATTCTTTTTTTATTTTCAGTTAAGGGATTCCTTGAATTCAGTGGTTCCCAACCATTTCAGTTCAGATCACCACTTTTTTAAAAACTAAAATATAATGTAGCCCTCATTTAAAGTCTTTTAAAATGTATCATACACTTAAAAATTTATTATTTAATGGCCCATGCAATATTTATTGTTAGTATTTCCCTCCTTTAAAATATTGCTGAAATAGCAATTTGCTGGGCCGTTTGAAGGACCAAGGGAGCCAGGTAAATAAGGTTCTTTCCAATACATGGGGAATTCAAAATGATGCTGGGAAAATATCAAAATGTGGGAAACTAAATACAGTCTCTTTCTGTAGCAACTTGTAAGCAATATTATATTTTAGCTGACAACACTTGAATATGACATGTTAATACATCTTTCGTGTGTAAACATATCTGCATTTCTACTCAACATCTCCATGGTCACCAGATTAAGACATTGTACGACAGTAAAACAACAGGCCAACAACATTCAGTGGGGTCAGTCAGACTTAAATGCATATTTAGATTTTTATTTATCCTCATTTCATTTACAAATAGTAATGCAAAGATACAAAGACAGAAGCTTTCACACAAGAAAAATACATAGGCATGATTTTAGTAGAAGCTTAACATCAGTTATGTAGCACACATACAGCCCACTAGGACTTTTTGGTCTGTTTTATCCCTTTTATATAAAAAAAAAAAAAGAACAATATTTGATCCATTCATTTTTAAAGGGTCAGCTCAATAAAAGTACAGAATAGCCAAGCTGTGCTGCTGAATGCTAGGATTTGCATATTTCATGAGCATATCTGTATCCTGTTGCCGTGAGAACAGTATGTGTAGTGTTCGGACATTGCAGTCAAATGCATGTACAACGTTTGAGTAGTCCTACTCAGAAAAAAACAACATATTTTACAATTTAGCTGCCGTTGTATGGGGAATGGACCAATAGTGGGTCATTCCACATTAAATGCACATATCAGAGGATTTGTATAGTTTTATTTGCTAACTCTGTTGAATGACCAAACAGTAACTGTTTCTTCCTTATATGTGTGATTTATTTTCTCTTTTAGTGCCGCTATAACAAATTAAACATTTATAGTCTCGTAAATTGAGATCTGCATTTTATCCTATTTGAAATGCTTTGGTTGAGCAGGTTTTAGTTGCAGAGTGTTTGCAGATGGTTATGCTGATCTTGTCGGAGCAAAATAATTGCTAAAAGCAAAACATATCACATCAAGTCTTTTTGAGTCATTAGGGGAAATTTTGAAAGCCGATACCATGCAAAAAGAGTTACCTCAAGATATCAAGCAGAATATGTCAGTCACATGTCAGTCTTTATGCAGCAAGAAATACAAATTGTAAGGATAAAGCAGATTACACTTTTCTCATAAATATTAACCTATTTTAAATGTAAACAATTGATGAAGAACTGTACGATTTGAGGTTGATGTAAATCTCAGTCAAAAAACTAAATACATTTTAATAATGGACAGTTATCAATAATAAGCGCTCTCAATAGATGCATTACTTGGAACTTTAAATAAGAATTAAAGGGACAATTTATTAACTTTGGCTTCCTTACCTTAATGGTTCACCCGTTGCCACAACTTTGAATGTAACAAAAAAAAGATAAACGTTCTGATAATACATATAATGAGTGTAACACAGCCAAACTCACTCATATCACGGCTTATACTATAGTGTAGCTTTTGAGAGAAAGCAACTTAGCACATAGCCATCGCTAACACACACTTGCTCTCTATGAATGGGAAAATACAAATACATATCTAGATTTATATATTGTATGAAGTATACAGTACAGCACAACAAGTCTATATATCTTGCAACAAAAAAAAGAAAACTGGTAAATACTCATAATAAAAGTTCCCTATCTTTTGCAGCGATATAGCCTGGTTCCCTGTGTTTTTCAGGACTGTAGCGTCCAGCATAAGTCATGACTCAAGAGATTCTGCCAACTGCTGATAAGGCCAGGCAGCCAGGCTAGTTAGCATATGTTAAAATGTTCATGTTTGGCTATTTAACACATATTTTGCCCTGATCACCTGTCTGACAGCACAGGGACATTGAAGAATTTACAACATCCTTTGTGGATGGCCAGGGTCTATTTTATAGTTAAAAAATAGCCCACCTTATTTAGAGAAGAAACTTTGTTTTCTAGCCACTTCTATTCACACAGTTGAATTTTACAATTGATATAGTATAAACTCTAAAGGATACATTTAGTAAACAGAACAACAGTCCATCACTGAAACTGATATCTACATGTAGTTCATGTGGTTTATCAATTTCTATCCATGAAAGTAAAATTAATGCACACTGAAAATGTCAATATCAGTGTTAAAAACAACAACAGAACTTGCACTATTCTCTGTAAACGGTTGCTTTTGTAAACGTTTGAGTATAAACCGTCAGGACACCTGAATATTGGTGGAAACAATAGTGGCAGTAACAACAGATCTATCAAATCAGTCGGATTTACTACAGAAACACAGAAAATGTTTTAAACAAAAGACAACAACGGATTGTAAAAACATCTACAGTTAAGCATTACAGGGATCGGATCACTGAAAAACTTTAGGTTAGGTTAACTGATACTTCTAAGTTAGAAAGACAACAGAAGAACTGAGCCACAATGACTCACTCCAGTACATTAATTCTCAGTGTATGTAACAACGATTATAACTTTTGACATCATATCACATAAAACACAAAAACATTTATACCAAAAAGCAATATAAACAGCTAGTCTATACAAAGAACCGCGTCTACAAGTGCTTAACAGGCTGATAAAAATAAAATGAATTAATAAGTCATAGCTTTTGGATTGCCATAGCATTTCAGTTTATGTGTGAGGCCTTTTCCACTTTCTGAATCAAAATCAAAGACTATTTACCAAATAAGAAAAAGAAAAAACTAAATCACATAAAAAAAATCACAAAAATGTTGCATGACATTGTGCTTGATAGATACAAAAAATAAGCTAAAATAGGGGGAAAATGTATTTTCTCAAACTCATGCATAGTATAATCAAAAGAAATACAGAACATTTGCACACACATAAGCAAACTCTTGTAACAGTCACATAAAACCAAGCAGCTGCTAAATATGAGAATACATTGTGAATCAGAACCTAAAAAACTCTTCTGATTGTCAGATCTGTAACCAATAAAGTTGGGTGTGCCTGACCAGCTCACACTGAACCAAAAACTCATTAAAGGAAAGTATTACTTTAAAAAACAGGAGGTTGTCTCTTGTGTCTCTGGTGACATTAATGCTCATTTACTATCAACATAGCAAAATAGCTTGGACAAGAGGATTCTATGACATACATGAGACAAACATTTACATAAACCTTTTAAATAACACAAACTCCAAGATAACACTAAGACAGCTCATCATTTATGCACACTGTCAACTGTCCCATATGCCTTCTCCGCACAGTAGAGGTCTTGTTCGCAAGCATAGCAAAGACTAATAAAAAGTCTGTAACATAAATGAAAAGGAAAACAACAGCTGGCAGTCAAACATACGTTCAAAGAAAGTAAAACATAGAGAAAAAAAAAAAAACTCCTGTTGAAAGGATTCCCTCATATTTATCTCCAGATGCTATTACATAACTGATTTAACCATATAACTAGTGGTATTTTGTCAAGGTGAATTCAAGCACACAGTTTTGTCACTAGCAAATCAAAAAGTTAAACAGTGCATGTAAAAATATAATAGTGGGGGCGGTCAGTACAGAAAGCCCAACAAGACTGTTTTTGCTCCTGTCTAGGTTAAGTACACATTGTAGAATTTGCCACATATATGGTCTGATTTACCACAGCGCTCTGACACACCCATTGCTTTACATCCAATTGCTTCCTAATTTCCTGCTTTCTTTTCCTTGCACCTACTGTACTTGTAGCTACATAGCTTGAAGCACAACATGAGCTGAATCTGTCGGCAGCAAGAACTCTCTCTAAAATCTATCCAAAAATACAAATTTTATATATCAGCTTCCAAAATTTGAGCATTTTAAAAATGAAAGTAATTCTGTTACAATATCAGATGCCCCAAAAAAATAATTGCTGATTAAGTAAAAATCACCTCTTATATATAGACTATACACATATGCTTTTTAAAAATACATTATTTTTTTTTTAACAAGAAGGCAAGTTTGACCAAATACAGGGGAAACAGGTCCAGTCCACATAACAGTCGCTCAAGGTCGGGGGTGGTGTGAGGAGGTGAAAAAGTCCCAGGGTTTAGTGATCTAAATGTAAGTAAAGTGCAAAGTAAAATGCAGGTTCATTACTTACTGAATGACTAAATTTCTTACAAAAAAGCTAGCTCACTTGACATTTACTATTAACTGGTAAACTGTAAAGGCAACAGCGACAACAATATTTTAATTCTGATACTAACAAAAAAAAAAGCTGATGGGCAAACAAGTAAAGGACTTATCCAATGGCAATGAGGGGAAATGATCATTTGACATACACATATATATACATATATATATATATATATATACACACATATATATATATATATATATATACTACACAAATATACAATATGACATTAACAGTACCGAACCAAACTGAAAATCACATGCCACATACCTTTTGATTTTGAAGTGAGACACTTACAGAATGGTGTAAGAGTGTCATCCAAAACTATTTGGTCCAATACTAAAATTACAAAGTTACTGTAGTTTATATGAAGATGGTTATAATACTCTATGAAGTTGTGATGAAATACATTCTGGTTGCAGCAGTGCTGTTCTAATAGAGAGGCAGTAGAATCTCATCAGAAAATAATCACATTTTAGCAGTAAAATCAACCTCAGACACATCCATGGGAGTCACATATAAGGGTCAATTTTCTAATATATGCAGCATTACCCTCAAGTTTTTCTTTTGTCATGCTTTTTACAGTTTCTGACAAAAACAACGTGCAGAATATATAATTAGCATTCTCTCCTGTAAAGTGTAAACCAAACTTAAATGTAAATGAAAATGTAGCAAATAAAACATGACAAAATGTTTCTTTTCATTGCTAAAAAAAAGCTATCAAAAGGCTGTACAATCCAACAAGGTAATTCAGTTTAGGTTCTTAGTTATGTCTACTGGATCACTAATAACTCTCAGTCAATCAAATTTGTTTTGCATAGATATCATAAGCAAAATCTGATTCAGAACATACAACTAATTGAAACCAAACATATATTACCATGAAGCAAAAAAATTTTCACAACAACTACAAGGGCATCAGAAATGTGATACCAACTAGCGCTTTCAATTTGGATGACCAGGGACATTCAGTACCCCCTCACAAATTATGTGAATATAAATAAATAAAATAAAACATGTTAACCAGGGAAACTCAGTGGAAAACAATATACAGAGTGACCAAACTCCCCTAGCATACAACTCGGTCATATTTTCCCACTAGTGCCAATCTGAGTCAGGTCTAGGCATCAGCAAATAATGTGCGATGTTTGATAAAAGTTTGCACTTAACTACTGAGGAGTTTCAGAAGTTGCGTGACTGCCTACATTTTTGAATGGAGAGATGAAAAAGAATAGTTTTCCACATCATGTAATCCTGTAAGGCAGGACCTGTTCATCTAAGTGATTAATTCAGATTCAATTTCTTGTTTGTATCACAAAACAGCTACTACCGGCGGCATAGTACAGCTTGATGCACGACTTACCAGTGAGCCCCTTTAAAAACATTCATTTTTCAACGTTTGTTTGGCTGGAATTTAGGCTCACTTGGGTTGTACTGGCAAATCACAAATTGAAGAAGGGAGTTAGCTCTTCTAAGTTTAGATGGAAACCAAAAATAAAATGTTGGTCAACTTTAAAGCCAAAAAAAAATGAGCACCATTAAAAACAATTATAGCCTGAGTTAAGGAACAATAACAGCAAATATCAAAAATGTGTCTAAGTTCATAAATCCTTCAAACTCCTATTAGGACTGTGTGTGCTTCTCAGGTCAGGAAGAGTGAGGTAAAGCTAGAACAGGGCTTACATTGGGAGTCCATACAACTCCCCCTTACTAAAATGCTAGAACTTTACGGAATAACAAAAATAAGGAAAGGATGGCTCTGTCACGTTGAAATTACAAAAGATTAAAACCCAATCAATTATCACATGGCATATGCTGTAGCTACATGCATTTGTGTCGCTGGTTCAAACTTTTCATGTTTTTGAAAAGCATTTCTGCCAAGACAGGCAGTTGCTAGGAGTAAAATCATGCAAACATTTTATGAAGTCTGGAAGAAGTTTGTCAAAAAGGTAAATCTCATTAGCAATTCAAGCTTGAGTCTTGTCCCATCTAACCTATTGTCCCATCTTGACTATTGTCTAGCAAAAAAATAAAAAACTGTGCACTAGCAACGCTACAATTGGCTCAAAACAAAATGTACATGTAGAGCTAGCATTATTGACATGCATATTTCTCTTTCTTGGTTAAATGTTAATGAGCGATCAACTGCTTCACTTTGGGTTTTTATGCAAGCTTTGACTGTAACAGAGATTTTAGCAACAACCTGAGAATTTTAGGTTGACTGTCTTGCTCAGGGACAGAACAGAATTTTTCACCATCCTAACTCAAGGTTTTCATCTAGCAACCCTCTGGTCACAAGTCAGATACTCTAACCAATAGGCAACCCTGTCACCCCAGACAGCAATATATATCCCACAAGAACTGCCACCAGTGGTCTCTTCACAGTCCTAAATCTAAAACAACAGAAATGCACAGGACTGTACAGAGCCATTATCACACAGAAATCCCTGCTGTCCTCAATTACTCAAACTGCAAAAATACCTTAAGAAGACAGAAAAAACAACTGAACTGTGAACAGATGAATAAACCCACACAATCAGTTCCCCACACATTATTTTAACTTGTATTGTTGTATTTGAAACATGATGATGATTTATACATGTTTAGTGTTGTAATTCATGCTTCCGTCTTCTATGAAACCCAGAAGAAGTACCTGCCCATACTCAAATTGGGCTCCATCATTTTATATCGACAGAACTGATTTGTGTTTGTTCATTCTGATTATTCCACAAAGTTCAATCTATTCTGCTTCAGTAATGAGGAGCTACATTGCAAGGTGATGTAAGCCTGCTGTAGCATTACCTTGCTTTCCCTGAGTGAGAGAGATGCGCTCTTTGACAGACTTACGGGATTTATGAACCAAGACACATTTTCAAAATTTGCCGTTATTCTACTTTAACGACAGCATGAATAAGGGCATCAATGCAAACGCAATTGGCAAGAGGGTGGTTGTGGAAAAAAACGACAGGTGATTTCGTGAGGCAAAACATGCTAAGCTAATATGGCAGGTGAGAAAAAGATAAACAGTTTGCACCGCATACACGATTTCAACCAGGTAATGTCTTCAAAGGGGAGGCCAGACCAATGTAGCGTGGTAGCACCTACACACTTTCTTCTTCATGCGTCCAACAGACACGGGAAAACAATGTGAAAAAAGGTTACAGGATTCATGATCAGTAGACAGTTAAGAGGCAGGACCATCAGCTCAATCGACTCCCAGATATGACAATGTGGCCACCACTGGATCCCATGGCTGAAGAGAGAAAGCGAACCGTGTCGGCCATTTCTGGCCCAACTTCTTTCTCCACTAGGTCATCTCCCCACAGTTGTTAGACAGAGGCGGCTGGTGAAGGGAGGCGGGAGAGTCGGATGAACGTGCTGCATGGCCGGAGCCCCGCCACGGGCCCACATGCTCCAGAAACAGCCCTCTCCCCTCGACGCGCACCACCACCAAGGCAGCAGCCCCTACAGGCGGTCCAACCGAAAGGCGTCCTCCGTGGCGGTGTCGGTGAGGACCATGTCAGGGTCATTGAGCATATGCAGCCCGTCCAGGGTCAGCGGGTCGATCTTCAGCTCGTCGAGGGGGAACTGAGAGTCCGCGTCAAAGCTTAAGTCGGTCGACAGGGAGCTGCAGGATAAGCCCTTGGATAGTCTGGGTGGCGACTCTCCCGTGGCTAAAACACACAGGGGTAGAGCGGTGTGAGGAGATCCGTGTCCTCCAGTTTTGTCTACTCTACATAAAGGACAGAAGGAATGATATGGTTGTAGCCAAACACTTCCTGCTCCTCTGTACTGGCAGCCTGGCCTAACCTTACTGCGCAAACGGCTTCAGTTCCCCCAGAGATGAAGGATGCCTCCCATCCTCAATGCTTACAGTGACACACTTCAAAAAGGCACCCAGATGGAGAAGTGTGTGCAAAAACAGTGGGACAACCTGCCAGTACAGAGGTGCAGGAAGCTCACCCATTACTACAGAAAGTACTTTGTTTGTAGTTACTTTAGCCAAAGGCTGTTCCACAAAATATTTAGTCTGGGGTGTCAGTTTTGTCAATGCCATTTGGATACATTAGATCTTTCATAAAAAATAAAGGTTCTGTAATATTACCAGTGAAATAAAGAACTGTGGAGACCATGTGAGTTGTCTGAAGGAAGAGGAAGAGTTCTAAAACTTTTGACCATAACTGTACTTGTCACACCCTGATTCCTTTCACCCGTGTTGTATTGTGTTCCCCTCCCGCCAGGCGTCTCCCACCACCCCAGTATCCCTTGTGAATTTAACCTGTGTTCTCAGTGTGTTCTGATGCCAGTTCGTCTTGTGTTCTTTCCCATGCCCCCATTTCTTGTATGGTACGTGTCGTGGTTTGGCGGTCACAGTTCTGGACGTTTTTGATACAGAGCAAAGATTTTAATGTTTTATCAACACCTCTCTGTCCACCACTGGTGTAGTCCACTGGAACGTCAAAACGCAGCCGAACTTGAGACTTAAACAGGGCTTGACGATTCTACGATGTTAGTTTATCAATCCCGCCCCTCGGCTTTGCAGAACTAGCAGCTCCTCTTTGCATTTCCAGCTTTGTTTCATATTTTCATTTGAAATATCAAAAGGAAAAGCATAAATTATTAAAATGTCGATTACAGTGCGCGGAAAGACACTCATCTAAACCGAATAGAATGTTTCTTTCCAGCTCAATCATTTAGATTAGTTTTTTCAAATGTATTGATTCAGGTTAACGTGCGAACCGCCAGGGGCCCCTTGTGCCACATGATGAGGTTTCGTTCACTGTTACAGATCTACAGACCTTGACATCTTTCATTTTCTATGTATTATTATTCATCAGTGCCAGAACAAAACGGGCTGAACTCTGACAGAGCTCGTCCTGGACCCTGGTCAGTACTCACGTGTGGAACATTGCAGAAACACATTATAAATTAACGTGATCTGCATTTCACCGCGGGCAAGACACCTGACGTGGCAGAACAGTACCTGTGAGAATGATGTTGGGGATGTTGCCATGGCTACTGTAGCCTAGCTGCTGAGAGTCTTGCAGGTTGCCATGGCTACCTGTCAAACCCATCATGGCTGCTTGGGAGTAGCTGAGGGTGGAGCCCTGGCCATATAAACTGTTGTTGTCGATCATGTTGAACTGCTCCAGCTGTTTGAGCAACAGAAACAACAGGACACCAACATAGCATGAGTTTAGCTAGCAACCAAAATTCAAGGACTAATTTCTCCACTATTAAAAGGAATGAATGGTCAATAATAGCTCAAGTGGGAAGAAACTGAGACATTACTGTCATGTTTAGAAACCATAATATTGGCACAATGGATCAATTATGATATCAAATCTAATTTTTCAAGAATTTAAAACACACTGTTATGATGTAAAAATGTCAGCACATATCACCGCATCTTATATCAGCTTGCCTGATCGGGTAAGATGGTATCCCTTACATACCTGTTGGGACAGAGCACTGGTCTGTCTGGATGTGAGTTGCTGGTCATAGAAGTCCGCAAATACACTGCCCAGGATGGAGTTGTGCTGGAACGCAATCATATCAACTCTTACTGTTAAAAAATAACGGCAGGATAATTAGGGCACAGGTGTACATTTAAACATGGGAGAAGAGGAGCAAGGATAGAGAATCACACCACGGCCCTGTGACTGAACGATTTCACAGTTAATAAGACGTTCATGTCAAACGATTTAGGTTTTGCTTTCCACTGAGCTCCGGGCAGCACAGAAATCACAGCAATCCTGCGAACAGACAGCCACGTCCTGTAGCCGAAAATCGAGAGTAAATACAATACAAACACGGCAGGAATCATGTTTCACAAGCCCATCAATTCATCCACCGTGCCACCAACTTCAATCCCTGATTAACCAAGTCATCACCATAACCTCCACAGATCAATTCATCTTAAATTATAACTAAGCATGTGGTCAAATCAATAGCATTTACCTGTTTCCTCTGAGGTTCTTGTTAAGTGCACAGCCAACCACTGTGTCAGCATACATCGAATATTACTCAAAAGCACTTCATAGATCTCCTCAACCCACAATCAATCCTGATGGAGGTAGTCCTTTCAAAAGATTTTGGCACTAAGAAGTCATATCCACATTCAGTTAATAAAATAAAATTGAATTAAATCATATGGATGTCTCTTAAGTAAAAGATAGAATTTCTAAAACATTCAATCATTCAGTAATGCCCTTAAAGTTGTTAATTTCATGTCCTTATTCAACCCAAAAAGTGTCCCCTTTTATTATGCCCATTAATGTTTATATAATAGGATCGTATTTACTGACAAAGTAGGACAGCCTTTGCCATGCCTCTCTAAGTTCAGAACCACAGCATCAGGGTCCAGCCATAAAAACAGGCTTGGGAAAGCGAGCTGTGAGCTGCACTTCAATGTAAGCCACAAAAACCTTGTTTAGCTGTCTATGTGGGGCAAAGAATCAATGAGCACAGCCAACAGAAGCACAAACAAACACACAAACGAAACACGCATCTAGAAGCTACCTAGTGTCAGCTCCTCCACCTCCCCAAAAAAGAGACAAATGAATCATTAATTGTTGTAAGTTCAACAAGGATGTCCCAGAGGGAGGTCCTGTTACAAAGGGAGCCCGCTACTTTTGTCATTTTCACAAAAACAACTGACTCAAAACTCTATTTTTGCGTATTCACCTAGAACTGTACGAACTGAGCAACTATGCTATGAGGCTGCTGCTAAGGACACAGACAGAGAAAAGCAGCGGGGGGGGGGGGGGCGACGGCCGGGGGCGGGGTCAGTGACACTGCGAGACACAACGAGGGGATTGTGACACGACAGCAGCCGAGGAGGGTGTGGGTGGGGTGGGGGGGGGGGCAGCCGGGGCCCCGGCCGGCGGCGGAAACAGAACCAGGATGGAGGAACAGTGTACACAGTCAGCAGGTTTTGACCACACGCCCTTACTTGAGGCGAGCCTCCAGGTGAGAAGCCTTGATTGGAGACAGGAGAGGTTGGAGACTGATTGGCTGAAGACCCAGCCCTACTGCGGTACTGCTGGGAGAAAGAGCCCTAATACAGGATCACATTTCAGTTAGACTCGCTGGCCCGGCTTCTGAGGAGAAGTTGTTCTAGGTGTCTCTCAACCTGGCTATGAGAAGACTCAGGGGATGGGGGTCCCGTCTCTCGGCGGTTATCGCTAAATCTTCGCTAATGATTCTCTTGATTAGTTGGCTAGTACAATCATTGTTTTAATCGCTGGAGTCCCTCTGAGGCTCTCTGACTTATGTTATGTAATGGTTCATTCCTGCTTTAGGGTGTGTCCTGTGCAAATATCTGACTAACTGGCCAGCCATTTGGGGTCATTCTTTAGCAAGATAACCGGGTTAGTGGAGTTTACAGTATTAGCTCTCCGCTTGACACCAGTTAAAGACAAAAGTACTGAAATCCAGTTCCCTAGGATCCAGCACATCCCCAATACAATGATCCAATTCCTTGTTCACCCAGTAGAAGGTGAGTTTACACATGTTCACCCAATGGGAGAAGACAAAGGATTTCAGTGCTGACCTTGTTAAATCACATTTGCTGTTCCCACAGTTCACTACCCAAGGTGTTACTATACATAATAGTATGTGTAATAATAACAATACACTTTAAAGTAAACAAAGATATCATGCTGTATAGCCACAGCAGAAGCCTCTACTTAAAGTAAAAGTAGATAAAGTAAAAGCAGAAGGTTCAGTGACAAGGCCTGAAACACAAGTTAACAAAATAAGTAGAACAGCTTATCATGATTGAAAGCTGCACTCTGTGGGTTGTTCCACAAGTCTCTTTGCGTTCCTTCAATAATTTACATTAAAACTGCACAGCAATGATGATCTCCAGCTTGCAATCTGACCATCTGAAAATCAGCCACCAAGAAAATAACGGGGTTTTGGGATACAGGCCAAAAATAAAGTCTTATGTAAATACAAGCTTAACAGATGGTGTGTGTTGTTCAATGGGATAATGAGTTCGTAAATATGACCATTGTTAATTACGAAGCCTTCTTCGGGCAATGTAGTTCACCAAATGGTTGTTAGATCCTTAGCTTGGCTCCAGGCTTTAACAATTTTAAAATAACTATTATTTATTGACTGAAAAAATTCCTTCAGGTATGGGAAAATTGCCTTTCTGTTTATTTAAATTTCATATTCTCAAAGTATATATTTGTTCTGTGAAATTGGTTACCTTTATCAATGAATGTGGTTGGAATTTTATTCAAATATCTGTGTCCAAATAACAATAAATAAAAAGAGTACTTACTTTAAAAGAAATATTTGCTAGATATTGTTGTCACTTGAGAGACAGCCAAACTGTACTGTAACACAATAACCCTAAGCACACAGTAAAACCCACAAATAGAATTTTATCTATTTAACCCTTATTTAAAAAAAAAACTTATTCTCCCAAGATTAATAAAAGCTATTAACAACAGGGTTCCCAAATAAAATTAATAGAAACTGTCAGTCAGCCACAATGACAGTTATTACATGATTATAAGATTTAAGAAATTCCTCCCATGATATCACAGGCACATAAGTTCAGAGGATCTTTGATTCCAAGTTGATTGGTATGTGAAAGAAAAAGAAGAATGTGAATGTAGCCTTGGCTTCAATGACTTTCATTGGACAATTTACATTTACTGAAGCAATTTAAAAAGCTAGATAGAACAATCAAGCTACATTACCGAATTGATTAGTTATTTGTGAGTCAGTGCTGTAAGGAAAACAATGCAAATAATAAACATAATACAAATATCAAGCATTAGTTCCCGAAAGGAAACAGAGGGGGTGGCTATAGACTTAATACAATTTTACATTATGGATTTAAAACCGCTCAATCTTTCTCCTGCATGTCATTCCAACAATAACTTCTGTTGCCCTTAAATCTAGTTTCCAAAGATTCATACTTTCGTAGCAAAAAACTAATAAACACAACAACCAACATGACCTGCTTTAGGGAGTACGCTAGCCCGTCCTGAGATCAAACCAAAAAGATAGTCAAACAGCAATTCCAATCAAAATGTGTCCCATCGTGGAGGAACACTCTAGCTTTGGGTCGAGACGTGACTTTTCTTAAGGACACAGGGTAAGGACTCGGAGAGGTGGGCTTACCGAGTTCATGTCCATGGAGTTCTGTGTCTGGCCGGCGGAGGTGTTCAGAGGGGAGGGGAGCTGGACCAGCCTGTTCAGTCCCGGAGTGTTCTGCTGCTGCTGAGAGGAGGGCTGGCTGAAGAACGCGTACTGGGCCAAGTGTTGCTCCAGCGTCATGGCATCTATGGTCTCAGCCTGGGACGGACAGACACACACACACGCACGTTTAAAAACGCAACTCCTGAATGCAACGCTTCACTGGATTCACTGCACATTTTCCTTCACTGGTTCAGTGGCCTGGCATGCCATTTCGTCCACGGCAACTTAATTTCACTTTACTTCAAACAATTAAAATACAACTGTAAATACACCAGAGAAGTACTTTGTTTTTACAATGGGCGTTCCATGAGAGCAGAGTACGGTACGTGCTACCTGGGCGAGGGTGAGGGGTGGCGACAGGGTAGGGGAGAGCTGGACGGATGGACGGGAGTCCTGGTTCACCATGCTGTCCTGCTGGGAAGGGGTCTGGCCTGCCGGGACAAGAGACATCGTCTTAGGAAAGAAAGAAAAAAAACCAGCACCATCTCGTGGAAAGCTACGGCCACGGGTCGACGGAGCAGGTTCGGTTTCTTAGCCCCACCCACTTTAGGCACCAACGGGGCTGTGAAAAAGTAAAAGGTCACCTTGGCCGGTAGAGCTGAAGCCGTGTGAGCCGCTGCTGGCCTGGTTTCCCGTGCTGTTGGAGGCGCTGAGGGTGGAGTCTTCAGGGTCCAGAGGGGTGGGCAGGGGTGGGGGAAACTGGATGTTGGTCAGATCGGGCAGCGAGCCGCCGCCTGCGTTTTGGGCCGACGGCATCAGCGACGAGTTCAACTCCTGATCCGGAGACGGGAATATGCTTTGAACACACAAACAGATCATCATTATCCTGACTAAGTACACAAAAAGCAGAGCTGCTGCGGATGAAAAACAATGTGGAAATTAGAATGACCCAGTTAATTCACCGCTGGCCAGTTTGGCGGACACAGATCAAGCCTACTCCTGGACAAAAAAGACATTTGTCTCAATGGAAAATCTCTACTGAGATTCTAGGACGAGGCCTTATCTGTGTCTGCAAAGCCGGCCCTCTGGGTTTTCTCTGGAGTTGCATAGGAAGTTGAGCATAACAGCAAATGCTTCCCATATTTACAGTTCTCGCCTTGGTTTCTATTTAACACATGCCCATGAGAATGGCCGATTGTTCCCACTGGAAATAAGCTCAGTACTAAGATGTCTGCTGAAACCACTGCACGGGATCCTGTTAGCAATTTGGAAATAACACTAATGGAAGTAGACAACCAGGACGTGGAGTCTCTTCAACACTTCTCAGAGATCTCAAAGTATGTCAGTAACGTGCCACCACAACCGATTAATTGGAAAACCGATCACAAAGCCGCCATAGATTTGTCATAATTAGCTGTTCTCTAAGAAAGTCATGATGGTTAGATGTCAAAATCTGTGGAACTCTCTGAATTACTCACTTGATTCCTGGGACTTTTGACCTTGACGTAACATTCTGAGGGGAAAAGAAATACATGAAGTTAGAATACAGGGCAGCATTACAATGCAGAGAAGATACAGCTTTGGAAAAATTTAAGAGACCACCGCACCTTTTTCTTTCCTTTCCAAAAAAGTTGAAAAGGAAAGTTTTGAGTGAGGAACAGAAGCGTTTGATTTGCATTGGTCTCTTAATTTCAACCCTTCTGTTCCTCACTCAAAACCTTCCTTTTGGACTTTTTTGAAAATGAAAGAAAAAGGTGCGGTGGTCTCTTCATTTTTTCCGGAGCTGTATATCAACAGATCAGACGGCACCTTTTTGACATCCCAGTTCTGTTTTTGCTCATCTTTGTCCATATCTGTTTCAGTGTCTTCTGGCCCAGGTACATGAAGCAAAAGCACTGGAGAGCATAAGAAAATAAAGGAGGAAGAAAGAGCTTCATCAAATTAAATAACAAAACCGAAGAAATATTAAGTACATCATGAATGCACTAACTATAAATCCCTATGGATAAGAAAGTCTGCTAAATAAATAAAATGTAAATCAATACTGATTATTGAAACACTATGTTACATAGACATAGTGACAATTCAAGAAATAGTAAAAACCTAATGATTATTCAAAGGAAGTTCTCAAGGGATCCACTTTAGACAGCACACTCCGATATTCCGATAGTCCCATGAGAAATGTGTAGAGCCTTCAAAGACCAGGTCGGAAACCTTTCATCATGTAGACCACACAGTATTCAATAGTATAATAAAGAGTAGCCAGCAAAGCCCTTTGATGATGAATATTTCATCATCAATACATCACAACACTACCCTGATAAAACCCCTACAAAAGCTACCAACTGGGAACATGGCACTGTACAGCGAGAATGGCTATTAATTTCTCCCATTGGTTAATTGTAGAGGCATGATTTTGTTGTCCAAGGGATCTACAAATGAATACCGTAGGTCTGTGATGATACCCCAACACACCTCGTTTAGGCTGTAGCTCCTGGGAGCCGCTGGCGAAAATGTCCTGTGGGTTTAATGTGCTCTGATGCAACGCGGAGTCTGAGTTGGTCCTGGGGCACAGGGGGAATAGACGGAAAACTTTAGCACCAATCACAGGAAACACAGTGTCCACACAGACATTTCTTTTCATCCATCCTCCACTTGTGTCCTGAGGCGTGTCTGTGAGCCGGTGCACCTGAGGGGGCTTGTGGTTAAACAACAACAGCATCACGTGTCAGCGTTGCTGGATCATCTCACCTCCTCCAGCTGGTATCAGGTGGTGGAGACAGATACACCGAGCCATATGGACAGCTATCAATGTGCGCCCCCTGGTTAAGGGCAACGATAGCTTTCACAGCGGATTGATGCTGTCACGTAGCGGAGCGTCGGGTGCCAACTCATCAGAGACAAGTGAAAAGGTAACTTGACCCAAAAAACCCACAACTTCTCTGCTTGAAAATGGCAGCATCATGAGTCGGATATCTGTATTCTAGCTAGCTATCATACGATAGTGTATCTAGCCGCTAAACAGAGCATAGAACTGGTTTCGCTGTTCTTGGTAGAGAGTCAGACACATTAGCATAGCTCCAGCCAAAGAAACACTCACATTAAAGCACAACCCAAAACCATGGCCAGTGCATTTCTTAATAAGCAAAGAAAAATAGGTCAGATCAGTGAACCCTTTCATTACTGATACAGTACATCTACAGTATTATTAATAGAGCATGTTATTACAATTATGAGTTTATTGATTGACTGATAAGGTGTAATCCACACTAGAGTTGCACAAATCGTAAGCAAAAGGATATCTGGCGTCCATGTTTGTCGAGAGACCTTCCGTGTGGGGATGTAATGCGGTTCCTGTCCCGGTAGACCCTATCCACCAATCCATGATGCCGTGTTGTCCGGCTAGTGTCTCCTGAACCCTGAAACGGAGTCTGCACGCGACAAACAAGCCAAGCTAGTAAGTTTGTCGACAAAGAGCAAACATGCCAAAATCTGGTGTATGACCACACGTAGTGTACACAATGTCCTAAAAAACACACGTACCTGGAAAGGCATGTCAACAGTGCCATTTCCAATCTGATTCACGTTTGGCAATGATCCGCCATAGTACTGACCGCGGTTTTGTCCTAGCTGTAAATACTGGGTCTTCTGTAACTGAAGCTGTGTATGATAAACAATTAAAACATGTTAGAGAACAGAGATTTTAAAGAGAGGAAACACTAAATCTGAATATGTTAAGGGCCAAACATTCAAACAGCCACATAGAATGAAAAATAAACAAACAAGCCAAATAATTCGGACTGAAAAAAAGAACAAAAATGGCACATTTTCATAGAATGTGAATTGATTATAACAAATAACTATCGTCAATGTAAATTATGTTGCTACTATGAACAATATAGCTCATGACACCAAATCGAGCTGGGATAATAATCACTATTCCCTTATTTTTTGTGCAAAATAAATATTTGACTCCAAATATAAATTGTTGCAACTGTATTCTTTCGGGCAAATGTAGATGGGTCCCCCCTTTTGACTTATTCAGATGCCACTGTTTGCTTTTGTTTGGATCTTCAACTGTTCCAGTTGCAAGATATACTAAACACACTCCAGTTCACCTTTGAGACGGCAAAACAGTTTATCCAAACTGGCTGGGATTTCAAGCCAGTTTAGAGGTTTCTACTGTGTACTGCTGAAATGGATGAGATCACGGGAGAGACAATTATTTCATGGGCAGTTTGGGAAAGCTGTTGTTCACTCTAAAACAAATCAAAGTTGTTTATCTTATATCCTATACAGCCAGTACCTAAACTGTTCTTTTCTGACAGGCATTCAGAGCAGGGAATTCATTTTTAAAAATATTTTTTTCTTAATCTTTAAATCTATCTCACCAGAGTATTTGGGCAAGACTGTAATCGTGAGTAAATTTAAAATGCATGTTGTTATTTTGTCAGCATGAGATTACATGCATTTTGGGATCAGTGTTTCACAAATCCAACCACACTGGAATTTTGACGAGGGGTGAATGTGAAAGTATAGGCCTCCTACATTGACCAAACAGTTTTTTCGGCAGGTCTACACAAAGATTTTTGTATGTTTAAAGGTATCATGTTTTTAACTTAATACTATCCTGCCATGAACTATTAATTTGTTTTTTCCTGTCTGACACAGATACTAAAGAAGGTGGTATAACAGTTTTTCACTGCATATCTGATTTGATAATTGTTCATCACTGTTAAATCAAACCCTACTCAGAAGGACAACACTAAAAACTGCCAAGGTGAAACTCCTCCAGCTATATTTCAGCAATTTTCAGCCAATCACCAACCTTTCCCTTTTAAACCAAAAAACCCAAGAAATTATGCAAATGGTATATTAATTTTCTTAATTTTAATATTTTTTACCGTAAGCAAATTATCATACAGTAGAGCCAACACACTTGCAGCCCATGAGAGAGCTGACCATGAAGTCATTCTTCACAGACTTGAGGAATAGATTGGGTTCTACATTTCACTCAACTTCTTCATGACCCGGCTTGGAACCTTTTCAACCAGCCAAGAGTTGGAGGTATCACAAGTAGGTTCCAAACTGGATCCGGCCAATACACAACTATGCCACCAGAAGAGTTCTGCCCAACTGACAATGTATTCAACTGTGTTACGGATCTTATACTAAAGTACTTATTTCTGGAGCCAAACCCTGGAGAGAGAATCTGGCAGCACATGTTATTGCAAGGGCACTCTAGAACTAGGTAAACATTTTTAAAAATTAATCTAGGTGTCTTTTTAGATTCTGCGCTACATTTTAGCCAGATTTTATGAATTGGACCAAAAAAAGCTTACTACCACCTGAGAAACACGGCCAAGGTACAAGATTAATTTACGCTTTTATTACTAGCAGACAAGATTACTGTAATGCTCTTCAGTCTGATCTACCCACAAAAGCCATTGGTCATCTGGTCAACATACAGAACGCAGCAACATGGGTTGTGACCAAGACCTGGCAAAGGGCACAAATTAGACTGGTTTTAAAGTCTTTGCATTGGCTTCCTGGGATTAAAAATCCCAAAGCCTAGACATGGAGAGGCAGACTGGAATGGTTTTGTCCCCTGCCTCTGGAATGGCCTCCCAGAGCCTACTATGGGGCCAAAACCAATATGAATATATGAAACCCAAACACTTCCCGAATGTGTTTAGTTGTGAATACCATATTGTTACTGTCCTTCACATGCTTTCCCTGATCTGCTAAAACACACTAACCATAATTGAATTAAAAGAAGTAAAGAAAATGAATGAAAGACAAAATCTACAGCCCCATTAGCAACGGTCCAATTTTGTCAATGGATGGAAGCTTATAAAAAGGGTGCTTTTTATTGTGTAGCTAATTCACATCTGAAACCATGGATATTTATACAATGCCTTCAGAGGGTATTCAAACCCCTTCACATGTGGTTGTGTTATAGACTTGCTATAGACTCTTTGCCATCAATTCACATCAATCCACATCAAGCCCCATAATGACAGACTAAAAACACGTTTTAGAAATTTGTGCCAAATTATTAAAAACTAAAATGGAAAGCTGATGTACAAAAGTATTTAAACCCTTTATTAACTACTTTGTAGAAGCGCTTTTGCCAGCGATCACAGCTTTGAATCTTCTTGAGTTGTCCCCTACCAGCTGTGCACGCTTGGATTTGCGCAATTTCTCCCATTCTTCCTTCAAAATCCTTTAAAACATAAAACACAGATTGGATGGCGGAGAGTCTTTCATGTCTCTCCACAGAACTGCAATCTTCATGTCTACAGATATTTAATGGGGTTCAAGTCCAGGCTTTTGATGGGCAACTCAAGAACATTCACAGTTCTGAATCCACTCCAGCATGGTCTTGCCTGTGTGCTTCAGATTGTTGTTGTGCTGAAATATGAATATTTTCCCTGGTTTAAGGTCCTGTGCGCTCTTGATCAGGTTTTTCTTCAAGGCCCTCTCTGTATTTTGCTTTGCTCATCCTGTCTTCAAACATACCAGTCTCCCAGTTGGTGAGAAGCATCCCCATAGCATGATGCTCCCACCATCATGCTCCACTGTATGGATGGTATTTGCCTGGTGAGGAGCGGTAAGTTGTTTTTACCATATGTAGCGACTGGCATACAGGCTTAATAGTTTGATTTTAGTTTCATCAGACCAGTGAATTATTTTCCTCCTGCTCTCCTTTAAGTGCCTGTCAGAGTCCTTAAAGTGCAGTTTGGCAAACTCCAGGCAGAACGTCATGTCTAGCCACAATAAAGGCCTGATTGATTTAGTGCGGCAGAGATGGTTGTCATTCTGTTATTGTGACAAAACATTTCTGTTAGAGTGGTCATTGGGCCCTTCTTCCCTGGTTACTTAGGAAGAGTGTTGGTGGTTCCAGATTCTTCCATTTCACAATGAAGAAGTGCACTGAGTTCCTGGGTACATTTAATGCTTTATCATTTTTTATAACATTCCCCAGATCAACACAATTCTATATCGCCAAGAGTGCCTGGGACATCATATACTCTACAGAGAGTGCCTGGGACATCATGACTTGAGTTTTACTCTGACATGCATTATTTAGACATGTGTGTGCCTTACTAAATCATGTCCAATCAATTTAATTTGCCACAGGTGGAATCTATTCCAGTGCTAGAGACATATCAGGGATGGTCAAATGGCACAGGATGAACCTGAGTTCAATTTGGTGTCTTCAAAGGGTCTAAATACTAAATATACATCAGATAATTACTTTTTATTTTCAATAAATTAGCACACATTTCTAAAAACGTGTTTTCCCTTTGTCATTATGGGGTATTAGATTGATGGCAAAACATTTTTTTAATCAATTATACATTCAGTCTATACCATAACAAAATATGGATGAAGTGAAGGGTTCAGAACCACTGTAATATATATACTCACCTAAAGGATTATTAGGAACACCATACTAATCCTATGTTTGACCCCCTTTCGCCTTCAGAACTGCCTTAATTCTACGTGGCATTGATTCAACAAGGTGCTGAAAGCATTCTTTAGAAATGTTGGCCCATATTGATAGGATAGCATCTTGCAGTTGATGGAGATTTGCAGGATGCATATCCAGGGCACGAAGCTCCCGTTCCACCACATCCCAAAGATGCTCTATTGGGTTGAGATCTGGTGACTGTGGGGGCCATTTCAGTACAGTCAACTCATTGTCATGTTCAAGAAACCAATTTGAAATGATTCGAGCTTTGTGACATGGTGCATTATCCTGCTGGAAGTAGCCACCAGAGGATGGGTACATGGTGGTCATAAAGGGATGGACATGGTCAGAAACAATGCTCAGGTAGGCCGTGGCATTTAAACGATGCCCAATTGGGACTAAGGGGCCTAAAGTGTGCCAAGAAAACATCCCCCACACCATTACACCACCACCACCAGCCTGCACAGTGGTAACAAGGCATGATGGATCCATGTTCTCATTCTGTTTATGCCAAATTCTGACCCTACCATCTGAATGTCTCAACAGAAATCGAGACTCATCAGACCATGCAACATTCTTCCAGTCTTCAACTGTCCAATTTGGCTGAGTTCGTGCAAATTGTAGCCTCTTTTTCCTATTTGTAGTGGAGATGAGTGGTACCCGGTGGGGTCTTCTGCTGTTGTAGCCCATCCGCCTCAAGGTTGTGTGTGTTGTGGCTTCACAAATGCTTTGCTGCATACCTCGGTTGTAACAAGTGGTTATTTCAGTCAAAGTTGCTCTTCTATCAGCTTGAATCAGTCGGCCCATTCTCCTCTGACCTCTAGCATCAACAAGGCATTTTTGCCCACAGGACTGCCGCATACTGGATGTTTTTCCCTTTTCACACCATTCTTTGTAAACCCTAGAAATGGTTGTGCATGAAAATCCCAGTAATTGAGCAGATTTTGAAATACTCAGACCGGCCTGTCTGGCACCAACAACCATACCACGCTCAAAATTGCTTAAATCACCTTTCTTTCCCATTCTGACATTCAGTTTGGAGTTCAGGAGATTGTCTTGACCAGGACCACACCCCTAAATGCATTGAAGCAACTGCCATGTGATTGGTTGATTTGATAATTGCATTAATGAGAAATTGAACAGGTGTTCCTAATAATCCTTTAGGTGAGTGTATAGTATATTCACTAGTACCACCTCTGGTGTTTTTACCAACTAGCTCCTCTCGCCGTCACGTTAACATAACTGCGGGAAACAGTGCTCAACAGTCGCGAGCAAATTATACTTCGAACCGTAGAATAGCTACTGACTTCGCTTGTTCTTCGTCTTATTATTAAAACATGTGGTCGCATCCCAAATCAAGAAGCCACACCTCCGCTTGCGGTTTATCGACAACATAATCTGTGTGGGGTTGTCCTCGTCCATGATATGACGATGACGCTGTCAATCATATTTACTGTAGATACTTGTCTCCCCAGTATGACGGGTTTCCCCCGATTATTGGGATATATGTAATTTGGCGATTTTTCAAGACAATTCAAAATAATGCTATCTCAAATGCTTCAATGAATACACATTTGGATCGATCTGACTTGTTAAGAGTCAAACAACGCTGTATTTTTATGCGCGCTGTCAAACACTCGTGCACGCCCCATATATTATTATCAAGATGTCTATAGCTTTGTAGTGGAGTAACTTTTGAATACGGAGGGGCTCGGAATATCTCTCCATTTTAGAATAACTACACATTTGATTACACGGTGACTGCTTGCCATTAATGTCGGGAATATTTGCAGGCGTAGGGTGCTGTTTGTTATTGTTTACCTCCCTGGACAAGCTACGTGCCCGCAGCATATTACTGCATTTGACAGCTCGATAGCAATCACAGCAAACGTGTATAAACAGATCTTACCCTAGCTGCTCGGGTAATACTCAAATCCTTCATCACTTCCTCGAATGCTGCTGTCTCCTCTGCCTGCTTCTGATTATGTAAAGCGATTTTCTCGCTAAATTTCCGAGGATTGTTCGATGTCGCCATGTTTCTTCTTTTGCTCCGCTTTCCCTCAATGGAGACGTTGCGTGCCCACGTCTTTGCGGTTGGGCGTAGTTAACGCGCACATCTGGAACGCCCGCAATCCGCAAGGATTGGTAAAATACAGAGATATATACAATTTTCATATTTGGTCTCATTAATGCTTGCATATGTAAATTTTCGACAGTCCACTAGTCAGTCATTTCTGTGTAAATTCTAAAAGTAACGGAAACGTTAATTAACGATAATTTATATTTGAACATGTTTGACAGTTTGTAGCTCCTACCTTCTACTGTAGGATACATGGCATAACAAGCTTTATCCTGTTTCCCATGCTTTTCTTATGATGAAATATACAATCTATAGAACAGTGCAGTTGTCGGTTTGCTACTTGTTGTTGTCCTATAGCCTAGGGTCTTTAGATGCCACTAGACAGATGTTCCCACTTAAATGAGTGTGCTTAAAAGAATCCTCACTGGGAATTAAATGCATCAACCACTGTTAACCACACAATTCACTAAAATGCTGAAAGTACCAATACCAGCAACAAAAAATAATCTCAAGGTTTTATTTTTTTCCGCAGACACAAAGATAATGGTTTGAGCTACAGGCAACAATTTGGAAACAAATTGGTTGTAAAGTTACCAAGGAAACCATTGAAGAGGAGATACCAGGGCAATGTGTGTGTGTGTGGGGGGGGACGGGGGGGGGGGGGGGGGGGACTAGGCCCTGGAGAAAAAGAAAAACATTCAAGCTGAGCATTAATGAACAGACTATGTAAAATGGAGAAAAGGATGTCTTTGCATATTCCCTTGCTTTGCTCCTCAGTTTTTGTTTATGCTCATTTGGATGCATGAGAGCAAAGGTAAGAAGTAATTCTGACAAACTATATGTATAAATACATGATGCCACCGATAGGATTAATATCTTTAGAGAGGTGGATACATATTTGGATGGTGGGTAGAATGTACAACCTCATTTCCAAAAAAGTTGGGACGCTGCGTAAAATGGAAATAAAAACACAATGCCAAGATGTGCAAACCATTTAAACCCTATATTAAATATAAAATAGTACAAGGACAACATATCAAATGTTGAAAATAAACATTTTTCTTGTTCCTTGAAAAAGATATGCCCACTGAATTTGATGGCAGCAAAAAATTGGGACAGGGGCAACAAAAGACTGGGAAAGTTGTGTAATACAACAAGAAACCAGGCAAGCCTAGTTCAGCCAGCCCGCAATAGAAAGAGTTGCCATCTCGAGATTCGAACCAGGGTCGCTCATGTGAAAGGCTGTGTCGATAACCACTACATGCTGTATGTTTGCCGGCTGTCTGGATAGACAAAAGGCTTCTGTATATCCTGAACGGACACTGGCCATTTGTGAATGACATTGATACAGTTAAACTGACTAACGTTTCTTACAAAGTTTACCTCCACCACAAATAGCGTCTATGTATGCCGTTTGCCACTGGCCATTTTAACAGCGTATTAGCCAGTAATATGCTTTAGCGGTATCTACTAACTTACTGGAATAGTCATAAGAATTTAGCAACTGCTAGCGAGTTTTCCAAAGCTATTTCATTTCATGACATGAGAACATATTTTTTTCTTTCATGGCAAAACAACATAAAAAAAAATGTCATTCGTGAACGACATTTTTACAGTAACTATCAATAAAAGCAACGATAACTAACTTTTAAATCAAGTGAGAAGACGAGAGAATCGTGGAATCTACCAGAAATAATTAATAAATGTTCTCAATAGATTCAAACTTAGGCCTTCAATCTGAAAGGCACTGTCTATAACCACTACACCACGGCATTACACGTTTCATTATTTACTAGACTCCATTGAGGATTGTGTTAAACTGACAAACATTTCTTATTAAGTTTACCTCCACTCTAGCATCTATGAACTGTATTGCTTTTGCCACTGGCCTTTTTAACAGCTTATTAGCCAGTAATAGGCTTACTAGTATCTACTAACTTCCTAGGAATAATCATAAGAATTGAGCACTTTCTAGCGAGACTGAAGATGAACTTTTCCATGCGAGAAACAGTCGCAATATAACCATATACAGTTTCAATTAAGGATTACTATAACGTAACTATGTTCTATCCAGACCCAAAACACATGCACGGATGCGTACTTCAAAAATCCACCAGGAAAAGTTGGAATATTACCGTAAACTGTTTTATTTCAGGCTTTTTATAATGTAGATATTAACTGTTTTAGCCAGTGAAGTTTTCATCTAATTCATAATGTGTACATCGCTTCACTTGCGAAGAGACATGAACTCGGGACCTAAAGTTCTCAAATCCGCTTCTCTAACCATTACGCTATTTAACAAGGGGTAGTCACTCGCTCACTTGGGCAAAAAATTTGGAAATCATTGCATGGGCTCAGGTACAATTGCAAAAACCATTGTCTGTGAACACAATTTGTCACTGCATTCACAAATGCAAGTGATAACTCTACCACGCAAAGAAAAAACCAGATATAAACAAGATCCAGAAACGCCATCGCGTTCTCTGGGCCTGAGCTCATTTTAGATGGAATGAGGTGAAGTGGAAAACTGTCCTGTGGTCTGACAAATCAAAATTTGAAATGATTTTTGGGAATCATGGACGTTGTGTCCTTTGGGCTAAAAAGGAAAGGGACCGTCCTGCTTGTTATCAGTGCACAGTTCAAAAGCCAGGATCCGTGATGGTAGATGGGTGCATTAGTGCACCTGGCATGGGTGACTTGCACATCTGTGAAGGGACCATTAAGGCTGTATAATATATACAGGTTTTGGAGCAACATATACTGCCGTCCAGGCCATGTCTTTTTCAGGGAAATCTTTGTTTATATCAGCAAGACAATGCAAAAACACATTCACTTTTTACAACAGCATGGCTCCTTGGTAAAGGAGTCTGTGTGCTAAACTGGCCTGCCTGCAGTCCAGAACTGTCACCTACTGAAAACATTTGGTGCATTATGAAATGAAAAATATGACTAAGGAGACACTGAACTGTTGAGCAGCTGAAATCCTATATCAAGCAAGAATGAGAAACATTTCACTTACACAACTACAGAATTTGGTCTCCTTAGTTCCCAAACACTTACAGAATATTGTTAAAAGAGGTGATGCAATATAGTAATAAACCTGCCCCTGTCCAAACTTTTTCAAATTCAAAATATGCATGTATTTTCTCTGGTTCAACATTTGATATGTCTTTCAACTATTTTCAATTAAATATTGGGATTAGTTGATTTGAACAATATTCTGCTTTAATTTGCATTAACACAGCATCCCAACTTTTTTGGAAACTGGGATGTATTTGAAGTATTGTGTTATTGTGATATTCCTTTGTAATTCATGTGAAGGGCAGTAATTGACACCAGGGGGAGGTATGTACCTTAACAGGAAATATTTTTCTCTGTTGTCTTTCTTTAATTTCAACTGTTCGGAGAACCCATCTTAAGGGCCAGCTCTAGCCATTTGGCAATATCTTTATTTGTTTCATGACACATTTTATGCACTTTGTAATATATAGCCATGAGGCAGAGATGTTTTATTTGACATTCTATTTCTTGCCATTTTACCTATTTTGCCGTGAGGTGGAGAGAACATTTACAAACAAATTATGCTTGTCCTTTTTTAGTTGATGTTGCAAATGAAAACAAACAAGAATGAAGACATTCTGATCAAAATTAATTAAGTAGCCTGCCAAAGAGCTAAGACTTAGAGTTAAAGTTTTTGCTAGAATATGTTTTGTTACATTGAGAAAAAAATGAGGAAAATTGACTTTGTGCATGTCCTTGTATTTCTTGTGTAAAACAACAACAACAGGTTGACCTGGCTGAAGATGGTAAAGTGACAAAACGTTCATAGCGGGATCCATCTTCCTACCCCTAAGGATTTAAGTTGTTTCTTGTATTTCGTCAATAGACATTCCCATATTCACTAAGTCCGATTTTTTACCATTTGTGCTTATGTCTATCAATTAGCTGACAACTAAGCATATAAATATATTTATTACAGTTATCTAAAGTTAGTATTAACAATGGCTGAGTACCGACCACCCAGGCTGGGAAAGGGCCCAACCTCCAGGGGGTCCCAAATTATTTGTTTCAGTCATTCTCATGCAGATATTATTAAAATGACACAAGTTAAGACAAATGTGTAGAATTCTATGAAATAAGATGCAAAACCTGAACTATTTTTATTTTGTTTCATGGCAAAATGAGAAGTATTGCATGAGATTTAACATAGAATTGCTAATTCTCAATAGTAAATTATTTGATTTGTGGTGATTTGTTTGCCCTGCCGGCAGGGGGCGTTCCTCGTGTTTACATGAATGCCCTGCTTCTCTTTTTATGGTGAACTACTTGCTATTACCAATAACTTGAAATACCACAACACTGTAGTCTTTGACCCCAGGACATGTACTTTCTCCATGAGATTGGGTGACCTTGTGCACAGGGTGTGGAGGATCAATCCTAAGGTCCAGACATAAGAGGTAATCTGTAATTATTTGAAAGTTACAATGCATGTTTTTCTTTGAAATCAATACACAAACACCTTTTGTAATTGCACTTGGTGTATTCTACTATTCCTTCTCTTAATAGTAAGTTGAGATATGGCCTGAGTAAAAAATAAATGAAAAAGCTTATGTTCCTTATTTTTTTCCATCACAGAGCAAATATCTGGTCTTGTGAGCAGGAACTTGAAAGTTATGCAATTTCTGGTGTGGGTTTACAGAGAACACTGAGGCTGTAGCCACCTTAAAGTACAGTATATAGCCAGTAAGGAACTAGTGTGACTATAAAATAATCAGCAACATCTACGCATATAAAGGACATTTTGAATCACATTCAATGACTTAGACAATATTGCTCCGTACATGGTGTTCATGTACTTAGTCTGTAACACAATATGACAAATAGGTCACCATATTTCTAATGACAATTCTGTTAGTAAAGTCAGCTGGACATATTATAGACTTGGTTACAAATTGTATGCGAAAAGCCCAAGAAGAATCTTATGGGATTGCTTGCTGCTCATACATTTCTACTCCCTCCACAACAAAATCACGTGAGATATTTTGTTTCTGAACCTGGACTGCTACGTTATCTCAAGTGTACAGTGAGATAACATTGGTCTGGGGTGGGCCCTATTTCTATATATATATTTTTTTTGTGTGTAGGGTGGTCATGCATCAATAAGCACTTATGGACAGGAGTAAATTAAACATAATGTCACAAGCAGTGGTGTAGTGCAGTGTTGCATGGACAAGGAACCAGGTGCAGGCAGGGGTAGTCGGTGTTGACACTTTAATTTATAAGAAATAAACAAAACACCGAGCACAAAACACACAAAGCAAAGGGCTGACTAAAGCAGCAAAAACGACAATAAGAAATGACACAACTACTTACAAATACCGGCAACACACACGACATCCAAACACAACAAGAACAATGAGCCACAATGTGGGGAGCAGAGGGGAAACATATATACACATACAAACGATTCAAATTGGGACCTGGTGTGAAGGATTGAAAACATGTGACAGTCCGGGATGTGTTCGTGAGAATATGGGAACTTGTGAAAATATGGCACGGTGGCGCTGCTGCTCACCGCACCATGACAGTACCCCCCCCCAAAGGCCCGGCCACCGGACGGGCCAAGACGAACCCCAGCCCAAGGGAGGGGGGGCGGGGCAGCGCAGTACCCCCATCAGCACAAACCCGCCGAGGGGGCGGAACAGCCGAGACTAGCCAGGGTGGCGGAGCCGTCGGGACAGGCCGGGGAGGCAGAACCGGCCGAAGATCAGGAGCCGGCGGAGGGTCAGGGGCCGGGAGAGCCGACGGAGGGTCGGTAGCCGGCGGAGGGTCAGAGGCCGGGAGAGCCGACGGAGGGTCGGTAGCCGGCGGAGGGTCAGAGGCCGGGAGAGCCGACGGAGGGTCGGTAGCCGGCGGAGGGTCAGAGGCCGGGAGAGCCGACGGAGGGTCGGTAGCCGGCGGAGGGTCAGAGGCCGGAAGAGCCGACGGAGGGTCGGTAGCCGGAAGAGCCGAAGGAGGGTCGGTAGCCGGAAGAGCCGAAGGAGGCGCCGGGGCGGCCGGGACAGGAGAGGGCGGTGGCAGCCTAACCCCGGCAAGCTCAGGCGGTGCAGGCCACTCCTCCTCGGCCTCAGGCGGTGCAGGCCACTCCTCCTCCTCCTCGGCCTCAGGCGGTGCAGGCCACTCCTCCTCGGCCTCAGGCGGTGCAGGCCACTCCTCCTCGGCCTCAGGCGGTGCAGGCCACTCCTCCTCGGCCTCAGGCGGTGCAGGCCACTCCTCCTCGGCCTCAGGCGGTGCAGGCCACTCCTCCTCGGCCTCAGGCGGTGCAGGCCACTCCTCCTCGGCCTCAGGCGGTGCAGGCCACTCCTCCTCGGCCTCAGGCGGTGCAGGCCACTCCTCCTCGGCCTCAGGCGGTGCAGGCCACTCCTCCTCGGCCTCAGGCGGTGCAGGCTGCTGCCACTGGCAGGATGGAGGCGCTGGCTGCTGCTCCAATGCAGCAGGGGGCGCTGACTGCCGCTGCTGGCAGGTAGGAGGCGCTGGCTGCTGCTCCAATGCAGCAGGGGGCAATCGGCGCCGTGGCGCAGGGACAGGGGCGGCGGAAGGCCGCGGAGCAGGAAGCGGTGTGCGCCTAATTGCCAGCCTACAGCCTGGCCAGCCTGCACGGGGTCGAGGAGGCCCCGGACATAGAGGGGGCGCCGTCGGGGCTTCCCTCGGGCACCCACTCAGCCCCCCCCTAAAATTTTCCTGGGGGGACCTCGGGCTGAGCGTTGGGCGCCTTGCCCTCTTCTGTGCTTTCCCAGACGAAGGGAAGATGTCCCTCCGCAGACGGAATGGGTACCGGGCCAGCAGCTCCTTCGTGCTGGTGATGGCCCGTTGTCTGCACGCCTCCGCGAGTACACGCTCGACACGCTCCACCGTAAAGGGAGCTTCCCGCTCCATGTCTCGGTAGAGGAACGTGCCGAGCATGCATGAGAGGAGGCGGCGATTCCATAGGTGGTCCTCCTCCGTCATAGCCTGCGGGTTCCAGATTAGGTGGCTCATTCTGTCACAAGCAGTGGTGTAGTGCAGTGTTGCATGGACAAGGAACCAGGTGCAGGCAGGGGTAGTCGGTGTTGACACTTTAATTTATAAGAAATAAACAAAACACCGAGCACAAAACACACAAAGCAAAGGGCTGACTAAAGCAGCAAAAACGACAATAAGAAATGACACAACTACTTACAAATACCGGCAACACACACGACATCCAAACACAACAAGAACAATGAGCCACAATGTGGGCAGCAGAGGGGAAACATATATACACATACAAACGATTCAAATTGGGACCTGGTGTGAAGGATTGAAAACATGTGACAGTCCGGGATGTGTTCGTGAGAATATGGGAACTTGTGAAAATATGGCACGGTGGCGCTGCTGCTCACCGCACCATGACACATAATTCCATACTGACTAAATGCTTATCAGTTTACATTAACAAAATAATTATTTAATTAGTAAAAAATGTACAGTACACCCTGTGAGGTACTAATAAAGAATATAGAAATAAATATAATTTCCAAACATTGTTAGATGGAGTGTGGTGTGTTTTTTATGTTTTTAAAAAGAGGCATTTACAAGAAACCTTAAAATGTGACTTTGCATTTGTCAAGTTCCTATATTTCACAATAAATTTAAGGGAACTTGAAATTTTTGTGCCTCACGGATCACATTGGCCACACACTGATCTTCACACTCATCTGGTAAGACAGTTTTTTATTATTCTGATCTTATTTTTTATATTTTTGGGCTATTCAAACAGGCCTGGAGTCTGCAAAATTTTGTTTTGGATTAACAGCACATTTTGTAACCTAAAAATCTATTATATTTAACTGTTGATTCTTGAAGAATTTTACTTTAAAATACCTTCTGCAGTACTTTGCACAGCAAAGTACTGCACTTTATTTTAAATCGATATACCTGGTAACATAAGGGTTAGTAGACATATTTGAAGGGGAACTCTATGAAATATTTTTTGCTCAGATTTGTATTAAATGTCCGCAAAACAGATCTATGAGTTGTATTTTATCTGTGTTTTATACATATACAATATGTCGTTTTTTTCTCTCCAATATATTTATATTTGTTAACTTTATTCAGAATAAACAAAATTGTATGTAAATGATTAAATCACTTATGGTCTTACGGTCTGGAAGAAAAGGAAACCAATATTTTATAGCACCCACTATTTAATAGTGCGTCCAGAGGAATGTGGTATGACTCAGGCTTTGCTATTTTGTGCATATAACCAATAATAGATTCAAACCAAAAAATATATTTGCAGAATTAAATGTGGTGTGTTTGCCCGCTTGTTTACATACAAAAAATTGTAAAAGTTTTAAAAGTTTTAAACTTGAGAAAAAACTTGGTTTGGTCTCTTTAGCTTTTTATAATTAAAAACAATACTGTTTTATTTTACTAAGATTATTAAGCTAATTAATACAGTCATTTTCAGTAAACATATTAGCATTTTTAGCTAAGATAACCTAAATATGTGAAAAAAGTTGGTTTGGTATGTTGGATTGGTCTTTATAGCTTAAACAGTCTTGCTTTACCAGACTGTGGGTAACAGCACACGGTCTGTTAAATTTTTGCTTTTGTTGCACTTTTGGAGAAATAGAAACCCATCAGCAACCCTAGGTTTCTCTTCCAACACATTACAAGTTTGGGTAGGCAGGGCGGAAACTTTGGGGCTGAAACATGATCAATAAGATGTGTCAAATAGTGTAAGAACCTAAAAGACGTTCCATACTTTACTCTGCATGTTTAATTCCCCATACCTCTTTTCTAAACATTCAGTTGAATTTCAAGTAATTAAACCTTTAAAACCTAATAACTTTAAAGTTGGTATTATAACTTGATTGGCCAAGAACCATCATCATTTTGAATTAAAACCTCCATATCCCTGTAGCTCTCATTCAAACCCATGTTAATATAAGCGCATTGTAAAAGCTTATGCCTGTAAAATAAACATGGTATTACAAATCTAAATGCAAACTCGAGTTGGACCAATCTGAACACACGTTAGTTCGGAGCTGATCGTTTCGACAGTGTAGGAGACATGTCGAGAAATTTAGATTGTCTCCCTATTCAAGTCTATTGTACTTTTTGTCCCACTGATATGCATTGGGAGCTCATTTAAATATTGCTATAGTTATAATAAAAGCTATGTATCATAAACCTCTTTTCAAGTAACCTGATTTCAGGCTGTCTGACAAAAGTATCTTATTCTTAACCCAGAAAACCCAGTTATCTTTAGTAGCAACAGATCAAAGTGCGCGTTAAACAGACTGGGGCAGTGTGCTATAATATTGGGTAAATAATGTTTAAACAGTGGTTTGTCAATGTTATGTGGATTCAATGGTAGCTTGGAGATTTGTTTATGGCAGTTTACTGTGGAACGTGAAAAATGTATGAAGCTACTCAAGAAGGGGCTGTGAGGCTTGCGAACCGTTTGTTGGAGACCTCTGCTCACAGCTTCAAAACATGGTTCAAACTATTGTTTAAATGGATATATCATGAATGGTCAGTCATTGTATTGCTGTCTACACATTTCAGAGGGGCTATATTTCTCCAGGCTTATCCTTCAGTGTTTTACAGAAACAGGCATGGAATATGCTTATTATTATTGTTTTCACTGCTGATCCCAGCTTCAATGCATCTTTTAGTCAGCCAATAGTTTTTGAAATTATTTTACAATGATGACCTGAGTCAACATCACCATGACATCATTCATTGAACGCCTCAAATGTCAGACTTTCTATGTATAAGAGGCTAACCTCAATTTCAACTTCCCAAACTGCTGTCATCCAAACAACAATGTTTTTATTTACAGGTCATGACGCTCAACAAGACATGTCCCCTGGGGAACTCCACAACAGCATGCAAACCAACGTCTGGAGGTTTATCTCTGGCACTAGGTTTGGGTCTCCCTCTGTCCATCTTGCTGGTAGTAGTAATGGTGCTGATTTTTACCCAGCGTAGTAAGCTGAGGAGTTTATGGACATTAGATCAACTCAAAAGCACAGAGGTCGACACACGGAAACCTGAGGGTTCCCAATACACGCCCATGGTCAGACCACTGCCTGCCTCTGATCATTTTCCTATCTACGAGAACTATACTGACTCCAGATACAGGAACAGGTGGGTGAAATGATGATTGTTCATTTGCTTCAAGGGTTCAGTGTTGAAATGTTCAAATAAAAAATGCCAGGCACAACATCGACAAACATCAGATTCTCGCTTTCCCCTTTTGCAAGCTCTTCATGTCCAAGATGTCATGCCTCCCTATAGTTTCATTTTAACGGTATTAATCCTACACTGTATCAATGACTCAACAGTGGACTTTTAACAGAGCTGACGAATGTTGATGGCACAATGGTGAGCACACACTGGCCATGTTTGTTGTGGCGTAACTACACAGGGAAAACCCTTCTGATGTTGTCCCACCTGTCCCCATGTCTATCCAGGTCGACCAATGAACCCGGGGACATATACCTGCAGTGTGATTCACAGGATGACGCAATTTACAGCAATGACCCGTCGTGTAGCCTGGCCATACTACCTCCTGAGGGGGACGACGACCTTTATGTAATGCCAGACACTTTCCAGGCACAGCCGTGGTGACCACTTTGTTCAAATCCAGTGGAATTGGAATATAAATCAATGGGCACGGTATGTTTTGGAGCCTGTCGTGTTTTACCCAACCATTTGAAAGAACACATTTTGCCTTCATCTGCTTTAGATTAAAAGTATTTTTATTATTTTTACTCTCATGTCTTGCATGTTTTATGCGGTGCTTGCTAGATTCAGTACTTCTTGAAGTACCTGTGTAGCGCTAAATCATATTTGCCAAAATAGGTTGGTATTTTTCAGTGGGGGTTGTAGTGTTGCTGATGGGTTTTAACTTCTCCTTTTTAACAAAAAATAGGAACAGTCATCAGATAGAAAGGGGTTTCACTTTTTTAATCGGACACTGGGTTATATAAAAGTGTCTTCCATTGAGTTGACAATAGTCGGATGGCCCTTTGCAGTCACACAGTTGATTAAGGTGTCCAGGTTTGAGGTACAAAACATCACTTGACCTCGTGAGTAAATGATGACACAAGGTCGTTTCTCCAAATTTGGATGACACAAAATTCAAAGAAGAATTGTGAAAGGCTGGATTAACATATTAAAAGAAACGGCGTTACTCCTACAATGAGAGAATGCATATTTTGATGCAGGATTAATTATTTATGTTTTGTCATCAGGGAAAATATAAACTAGTCAGCGCTGAAACATGTCTGTCAAGCATCAAAGGAAATGTATCTGATTAGGTCCTGATGACTATTGGTTAAAGATATGTAAGACCGGGGGGTGATAATATCCAGTCTTCGACATTGAGTAATAAAGGATGGACTTCTTGCAAGTGAGCCACATACAAAAGGAGTTACCTGGTGTACTTAAGCTGTACTTTGAATTATTCATTTTAAAACGTCTAGATTTGTAAATATTTGTGAATGTCGGGAGATTGATGACTAAGTTCTCTGAAACGTTCCGGACACTTGTGTGTCACACCCCTCATGTCACACTTGGTCCTTTACAGTTTATAAAGAAGCAGTAAGGCATGAGGGGGTGTGGTATATGGACAATATACCACAGCTAAGAGCTGTTGTTAGGCATGACGCATCATGAAGTGCCTGGACACAGCTCATACCTGTCGTATATTGACAATATACCACAAACCTCAGAGATGCCTTATTGCATCATTATAGACTGTACCAGGTCACCGATTATAAGCCTGTCACCAACGCAATAAGAGCAGCAAAAAGTGAGCGAACCACCTGGTTTATAATACAGGATATATCATTACTTTTGCCTTTCTATATCATGGGGTCAGTTGTTTCTTGGTGTTGTTTCTTTTAATTTTGTTGTGAGTTTGTGTTGTTTAAAAAAAACGCCAATATTTAAATTAAATATCTACCAGCAGGGAAAGTTCAGGATGGTTGAAGGGACCAAGTTAAAATAGCAAGGGCATGTGATTGTCCGTCCTACCCTACGCTATGTGTCTTGCATGCACATAAAGTATCTTCAGCATACATCTGCATACAAAAGGCTGTTCATTAATGAAGAAGCTAAACAAGATTGGACCAAGGTTATAACCCTGGAGAACCCCAAAGCAAGTTTGGGATTTCCCAACTTGTCTTAAAAAATGACACAACAATGTTTCAACCATAATAGCTCAGGTACAGGAATCCAGTTCATGTCCAGAGTTGTCATATTTTGTGCCATAGTAAAATCATTGTACAATTATAAAGATTTGAAACATGCACAGAAAACGTGCTTGAACCAATGAGCCACCTAGTGGGATTTCTTAAAATTATTTTTTGTGTTAAATTTATATTTTTAAATGTGACACACGAGAGAAGGAAGCAAATATATCTGTAACACAGGTGATCTCTGTTGTGGTAAGATACATTTCAGCTTTATCACGCCATAGTAAGTACATCTGAATGTGAGAGACTCTTAAAAAGCACTTAATACCAAAGCCAGTGATAATACTGCCTCCTGAATGACCGCACTCAACATCCAGCGCCACCCACCCAAGTTTGCACAGTGATGAACACTGATTCAGATTTTGATTCCCTCCAAATTGTATACATTGGGTGGTAACAAGACCTTTCAAAATGTAAGATTGAAGGTGTTAATATCAGGTCTTGGCTGCGGAGAAATAAAGGATGGACTTCTTGTAAATGAACCGAGAACAGAGGGAGGTACCTGGTGTACAATGGCTGTTCTTGTAAATGTATTTTTTTTTAACTGGGGCTATATTTGTAAATATTTGTGAATGTTTGGAGATTGGTTCACAATTTCCTGACACTTTTTAATTAGTTAATCTACTCAGGCAATGGACAGTTAACCTCTGTATACGGCAGGCTACCGTGTGCTGAAATTTGTGTTAATACCATATCTGTACATGTTTCTGCATACATTTCACATAAATATATATATATATGTGTGTGTGTGTGTGTGTGTGTATTCTGCATAAATAAACTGCAAAATATATATGTTATAGAAAAAGCTATCCTTTTTGACTTTCATATCGAATTCAACTAAAAACTGTTTTGGTTGTAGTCTGTTGGCTTATATTGTCAAATGCTGTTTGGTTAAGTTGTTTGATAGGAAAAACTATAGGTTGGGTAGTCTTCTACCTGTTCATTATTTGCTATCTTTGTCATAGATAAAAAAGTTAGATATGATGCATGTAGTTAACCCGCAGTATCTTGAGGATTATTTGTTTTCTCTTTAATTATCCAAACTTATCTCTATAATACTGAATTGTGGTTATCTAGATAGGGTACTGACTTTGATATTCCTTTGTTATGTTGCATTAAAATACATTGTATTTGTTGTTCAGAGATATATCACTTCCTGGTGCAGAGTTTACAATGCATGTCGTCATGTGTGCTTTGTGATATTGTCACTGTCATGCAGAAGATTAGTTAAGTTGTCCTGTCTGTCATTCCCTCTCCGGTCAAGGCCACAGTGTCAGTTTTTTCAAGGCTACACCTGAAAGATATTTGCTTTCATATCTTTTATGTCTCCCATGACACACCCTATCTTTTAACATTTTATATGAAAACAAATAGACAGTAAAGCACAAGGATGTGAGAATCCTAAGTTATATTGTTGTTGGTGGAGAATTAGGAAAACACAGTTTATTTGTTTTAAATATATTTATTTTTGTACATATTCAAGCACAGTCTGAAAAACACAGTGGATATCATATTCATACTCTGTTATTGTTGTCTCTGTTTTTATTGTCAAACAAGAGTATTGACAAACTTTCAAGATGTTTGGAAGTAAAACAGTAAAGCATTACATTCAACACATCCATTTACAGTACAGTGATGTGAAGAACATAATATTATAACATTATAAACTATAAACAATAAAAAGTACAACAAAAAAGTAAATGTTGTACCCTGTTCAATAAATTACAATAAATAAGAAATTTTTTAGAATAGTTTATAGTATATGAAAGTACATGAAAGTATGGGTATATGAGAATAACATAGATTTTTTCGTTTCAACTGAAATAGTAAATATTAGAGCCATAGCTCCACAGTGACTTGTTTGGTTGACAGTGAAACAGCTTTTGCTCTCAAAATCCATGGAAGATGAATGATGTTCGGTATTTTCCTTTGTTTAAATGTTGAAAAGAATGCTAGGAATGTGGGTAACACAATGGGACAAAACGTCATCCCTTCTATTATAAGTAGTAGCGTACTGTATCTATTTAATTGCTCACCAACAGGAGCAGGTATTTGTTTAGTCTGTGCCTGGTCTTGCCCGGCCGAACTCAGGCACAGAGACATTTGCTGACAATCAAGTCATCGAAGGGCGTGAGTTTCAGTTTTCCCCGACTGTCATAGTGCATAAGGACCATAGGTTCAAAAGCTGCGGGCACACAACACGGGCGAGGCATCGCTCCCTGGTTGAGGTGATGAAGGCGAGACTTCACCTGCGCGTGCATGCTGGCCGGCTTGTAGTTGTGGGGGCAGGAGCCATCGCAGAAGTGCATGTTGTAACTTGTGGGGGCCACAACCCATTCCGACCAGCCGATCTCCTTGAAGGACACGTTGGCAGATTTTCGACAGCAGTGGCCGTCCTTGTCACAGTTGTCCTCTCTGTCAGAGCGAGTCTGTCTCTTTCTGCCTGCTGACCTGGGCTCCACAAGGTCTATTTCCAGGACTACCTGAGGGATCCCACTGGGGTCAGTTCCCTCTTCAACTACCAGTCCTACATCCACAACCAGAGAGTGGGTGTCAGAAGTCCCTCTCCACATATCTACCTCAGTTCTGATGTCTACAGTCAAATCACCAGTTCCTGCAGAAAATTCCTGGACCACGCTTTCCTTGGGAATTAGCCGAGAAGAATTCAGTGACTTTGCCTCGTAGATTGTAGTGTGAACCTCTTTCCAAATCGTGCGCTTTGCGGTTTCAGAGTTATACAATGCCTGTCTATAGAGCTTGAGTTCAGCCCGGGTGGATAAGAGCTGCTTCTTGATGTTTGGGTTCTTGTGGAATAAAGCTCTGAACCACAGAACATTTGATGGGTGTTCTTTATCACTTTGGAGCACTTTAAGACGTTTTACTGAAAGAGATGAAAAGAGGATTGTTACACAAATGCTCAAGTTCTTGGAATTACTGTTATGACTTGAAAAGGCTATGCTTTTAAGGGTTGTTAATGGATGTGTTCTGTCCAAAAAATTACAATCAAAACCAGAGCTTTGGTGAAGCGGTAATTATTGCTTACTTTTGAATTGGCATCCAGCTTTTGTTAAGCTTTTAGCCTTTTCTTGGAATGCCACCAAAAAACGAAACGTTAAGACATTAATTCTTACGTATTATTTATTCTTAAGTATGATTCATTCACTTTTACAACATATGATTTGAGAAAACATTCACTAATATTTAGATGACTTGAGAAAATTGTTTGAAAGCTCTTCACACTTTCTTTTGGGAGAATCAGACGTGGCAAAATGTTTTGGTACACAGGTACAAACCTTATGCAAAGCCCATGCCACTGACACTGTCTTCTAACGCTGACCTTTTGAATAGGCTATTAATAAACTAGACATAAAGACAAAATGCCATGCAGTCAGATTAGCATCTACAGCTAGAATGTCAACAGTCGGGTCCGGTGTTTGTGGCAGAAACCAGTACAGTGGCTGAGTGTATTTTTTAATTTGACCGCTGGGGACTCACCTGTGGCGGGCAGAAGCACAGTCGATGCCCTGCTTGTACGCTGCCAGGATCCTCCCTCCTGACTGGCGTTCCCGCTCAGCTGCCTCACGGTTTCCCGGTAGAGCCGCCACATGCTCCTCAGCTCCTCTTCAGAAGCCCTTTCAACGGGACTGGGCTCCTTCTCCATCCCCATGGAGTTCAGGATGCTTGACTTCACCGCAGCCAGGAGCAGGGCCCTTTGGCTCTTCTCCTGCATGAGGAGGGGCGCGCGTTCACGGGCCAGGCGGGGCAGGCCCCCCCCCTGCCAGAGGCCAGAGAGGAGAGCCACCCAGGAGAACAGAATGAGTAATGTGACTGAGCAACGCATGGTAGCTCTGTTGTCCAATGAGCTCATTGTGTTGGTTTGTGAATATCTCGTGAAATTCCAGATGCGCATTCATTTATACCGGGCCCACATGACCACGCCTCTCATCTATGTTAGGTGAACCCTCCCCCTCCTTCAAACTCCTATATACATTGTCATCAATGTTATATTGCCTGCATATTACATATTATTTTCCACAACCTGGGAAAGCAGGTTTTGTCAAATACCACTTTGAAAAAATCCATATCATTCATGTATGCCTTTTTCTGTATCATTCATCTATATTTTCTTTACATAAATATTATTTATTTGTAGACTATTTTTACTGTTGATATTTGTGGTGTCAAAATGTGTTATAAATGTAGATTCCATCACACAGGCCAATGACTTGCAATACTGTTAATTTTGTAATCATTAATAATGGTAGATGCTGATAATGTAATCTTCCATCTGACACTCCATGTCATCATGACTCCACTTTTTGCCTTATCAGGAAAGTCACATCTGACCAGAAGTCTTAGAGACTGTAATGTTTGTTGCAGAACTTACACTTGTGCACTGTTAACAGTTGATTATTCTTCACTTTTAGGATTTCTTCCTCTAAACCATGTGGGATTCAGACATACATCCTGTATCAGTGTAGGATCAACACATGGTATGTTTATGACGTCTTCCTCTAAACCATGTGGGATTCAGACATACATCCTGTATCAGTGTAGGATCAACACATGGTATGTTTATTATGTCTTCCTCTAAACCATGTGGGATTCAGACATACATCCTGTATCAGTGTAGGATCAACACATGGTATATTTATGATGTCTTCCTCTAAACTATGTGGGATTCAGACATACATCCTGTATCAGTGTAGGATCAACACATGGTATATTTATGATGTCTTCCTCTAAACCATGTGGGATTCAGACATACATCCTGTATCAGTGTAGGATCAACACATGGTATGTTTATGACGTCTTCCTCTAAACCATGTGGGATTCAGACATACATCCTGTATCAGTGTAGGATCAACACATGGTATGTTTATGACGTCTTCCTCTAAACCATGTGGGATTCAGACATACATCCTGTATCAGTGTAGGATCAACACATGGTATGTTTATGACGTCTTCCTCTAAACCATGTGGGATTCAGACATACATCCTGTATCAGTGTAGGATCAACACATGGTATGTTTATGACGTCTTCCTCTAAACCATGTGGGATTCAGACATACATCCTGTATCAGTGTAGGATCAACACATGGTATGTTTATGACGTCTTCCTCTAAACCATGTGGGATTCAGACATACATCCTGTATCAGTGTAGGATCAACACATGGTATGTTTATGACGTCTTCCTCTAAACCATGTGGGATTCAGACATACATCCTGTATCAGTGTAGGATCAACACATGGTATGTTTATGACGTCTTCCTCTAAACCATGTGGGATTCAGACATACATCCTGTATCAGTGTAGGATCAACACATGGTATGTTTATGATGGAGTCCCCACCCTGTGACGTACCTCCAAGTGTAACTGACATTCTTTCCACTCTGGCCGTCTATTGTATTCCTGTATGAATGAAGCAGTCACAGCCGGCTTCCAACTGTCGACTAATGTATGTAAAATGACAGCACGTAGACTTGGATCAAATAGAGTGAGATTAGTGAGTTTATAGAATCCTAAACTATTACCGTAAGTCAGTTGTTTTCCTGTATCAGCTGACATCAATGGTCTATTAAAAAAACATATATCTAGTAATATATATGTAAAATATCAAGTAAAACAGCATGGTTTATTGACTTGAGCTTCATAAACATTAACTGCATTTCCAAACACAATGCCTTGTAAGACAGTGCTAATTTTAAATCCAATCACTGTTATGATGAAATAATCATGTGCTCTCTACATTCCCCGTTGGGGCTTAAAAGTGTGTGAAAGGCGAGAGAATGAATCACCTGTAGACCGACGACGACTTTCTTGTGTCACAGTAAGCTAAGAAAGAAAGCTACTGAGTGAATAACCTTAAGCCCATTGCCAGCTTTACAAAGGGAAAGCGCTATTTTCAGTACCGGTGGACAAACTGCAACAATTTCATCATCTGGGAACAGATGATGGAACGCTGCCACACCCGTTTAGGAGCACCTTCTGAATTCCACAGTAGGGCAATAGTTGTTTTTTTAAATGACAGTGCTGTATAGACCTATAAGGAGTTCAGTCACTGCTCACTTACCTGCAGGACTCTCTTACCAAGGGAATAGTGACTTTATTAGATGGTGTATTCTTGAGTAGCTTGAATCATTTAATTTCGTCACATTAATAACAATAATTCTGAGAGAATTTGCACCCAATACCATCTATTTGATGTTAATTGTAAATAATATATCAAGGAAGGTGTAGTAGGCAAGGGTGTCACCTACTAGACAGATAATATCTAGTGAGCATTCGCTTCCCTACCCTCTGAAAGGGGTTTGTCATACAGAAGACCCCACGTATCTATGACCATGTGACTCAACCAGGAAGAACTCCTTCTAAAACATTAAAATACATTCTACGGTCGTAAATGGCGGACGCCATGACGCACACCGGCGTCTCGTTTTTTTTAATCTTCTTTTCATGATGAGTCATATTCAATTCCTACAATGACGTGAGATGGACTTCATTAGGACGAAAGGTTTTGTTTGCTAGGCCAACGTACAGAGCACGCGTTGCCTTCACTCTCCATTCACAAAGGTCAGCCATGTTTTGATGTGTACGATATATGATGTCTTATCAAAAGACACACACACACACACACACACACAAAAACACACACAGACACAGCCATGTCTCTGCCACTGAAGAAGCCTGGGGAAGTACTGTAAAACGGCCATGTATCGCCCTCTAGTGGCACTGAGGTGGTGCGCATATTGCGGTTAGTTTCTGTGGCACAGAAGGCGGGTTCCTGAGGGCCACAACAGGGGTAAACTGACTGTTAAGGCCGCAGGATTCTTTGGGTCCAGATTGAGCTGTACTGCCCGACTGATCCTTTTGGAACACTGGGTGGCTGTGGTGGGAGGGGTCAATGGTGGCTGGGGTGGGAGGGGTCAATGGTGGCTGGGGTGGGAGGGGTCAATAGTGATCCTGCACGCTTCCTTGCTGCAGAGTGACGCGGGACCTGGGTAGATGGCTGCCGATGAGCCTTTTTGAGGACCGTACAATGTGCTGCAGTTGACCACCGCGGTGGGGAAACCCAAATCAGATGGCCAACGGAGTGGTTAAGGATGAATTCTACATTTGATGTGTGGATAAGCATTGACTGAAAGTTTTTTTTTCAGCTGACGCCAGTGTAGTCTGCATTATAGTCTCACAGTGAGCCTCTCTGTTGTATATTCAGTGTAAATGAGAAGAAAAAAAGCTTTGCAAATAAGCTCAGCAACATCTGCGCTGGATGGGATGTTGGACAGAGTTGCCTTGTCTAACTCTAGCGACTCCTTGTGGTAGGTCAAGCAGGTCATGAAAGTTCAACCATAGTTGAGTGCTGGAACATTCTCTCTCCCCCCAGCACATAAGTGCCAGGAAATACCTCCTTGAAAGTGTAGTTTGATAAGAAGTAGAATGGCTACTAGGATTTACATAGGAGCAAAAGTTTCGATCTTATGCACCTGCTGGGGTGTTGAACTAGAAAATTGGGAGAGTGGAATTCGGTAACATCTGAATAAAGAAAACTGAAATTAACGAGGAGAAAAGGAGAAAAAATGCTAAACTGGCCTTTGAGCTCTGTTTATTGTCAGTTTCACTTTTATGTGCTATTGATAGCATTTAATGATTTTTATCACTGCATACATAAGCGGATATAGAAGAGAAACCAAGTATTGACTGAAAACGACTTGATGTAGCATCGCCCCATGACTACAGCCTAATCAGGGTTAAAATACCTTAACTAGAACAGTATACAATATACTGCTATTGTTGGCGTTGATTGGAAGAGCTGCTTGTCATCTATAGATGTACAACACGTGACGAACAAGACGTGATGTACAACACGTGACGAACAAGACGTGATGTACAACACATGACGAACAAGACGTGACGAACAACACATGACGAACAAGACGTGACGAACAACGTGTGACGAACAACGCGTGACGAACAAGACGTGACGAACACCGCGTGACGAACAACAACGCGTGACGAATAACATGTGACATACAACACATTACGAACAACACGTGTGTGGTCCTACTGTCAAGTGCAAAATTACTGACTCATGCCCGCATAGCAACTCTCAGCTGGTTTGGCAGATGTCCTGTTCCAACCCATTGTTAAGGGCTCGTGCATTCTTCAACTAACAACTACGATTGAGCTGGCCGTTGCTTGACTGGCCACTAGGTGTTGGTATAGTGCAAAAACACAAGGCAACGCTGGTCAGCATCTTACCCATGGACAGTACCGCCACAACATGGTTTTGAACTCACAAATGTGGACGTTCTTAAAAGAAACATTTAAGCCGCATGGTTACATTCATTTGGAATCAAAAGTGGTAAATAATGCTAATCTCATTTGCAGCACATCTCATTTGTGTACTAAACAACAGATGTTCTTAAACCTCTCCTAGGAGATCCCTTGACATTTTTCAGTTTTGTTGTAGCACTGAACCAATTCTCCTGAATTACCCAGTGAATAGCTTAGTAAGTGACACACAACTTAATCCAGGCGTGCTAGCTCTGGAATATTTAAAATAAATGGAAAAGGCAGGGGTCCTCATGAACAGGTTTGAGAACCAACCTTATTAGATTAGATTCAACTTAATTTTCATTGAACAGTACAGTACGACGGAATGCAGTTAGCATCTAACCCTGAAGTGCAAATAGGAGAGGGCAGAAAGTATCATTATGAATGAAAACTGTTTACAAGCCCCTACATTTGGCCATGTTTTGGTTGATTGCCCTTGCAATGGAATGGAAGGTCAGTTGTAAATAATAAGGGTTAGTTTGGAGAAATATTCAGGCATGAACTTTTTATGGGTCTCTCTCTTTTCTCTTTTATGGGTCTCTCTCTTTTCCTCTATTGTAAGCAAAAATGAAAGTTAATCTCTGATTGCTCAGCAGGATTCCACAAGATTTACAGTGTTGCCTGTTCTGTGATATGGGCAGTCAATCAAGACTAAATGTATGGCTGTGGTTTTCCCTCGCTCTTGATTGGTAATAAGTGGTGAACCTGCGGTGGCGAGGACACAGGAGAAGTATACAAAAACACATTAAATGACATGCGATGACCACTGCATGTGAATGTTTTTAGAAAGAAGATGACCGGGGTTAAGCGCAGTCTGAAGTCAAAGCTCAAAACGAGCAAAGACAATGAAACAAGGGATGATTCATGCCACCGACTTACAACAAGGAACGTGTGACACCACATGACAGGACAGGCATTGTTGGGGCATTCTGGTGCCGCTTGGAGGAAGACAGCATAGATCATCAAGCCATTTTGTTCAATTCAGCTGAGCTGCACCGTTGTCCACGGCCGTCTGAAGGTTTGTTCACACAGACAGATGACCACTGCAATTATTAAAGGGCTACGGAACCAATTTGTTCACATATGAAGTGTATTCAAAATCTCACTGAAATCAAATGTTCTTTTTTTTGTTGTTGAATGTAATGATACAGGCAGTGGCGTTTTTACATGTAAACAATTGGTGGGGCACAAACCATTTCAAAATATAGGATACATACCAGTAAAGCTACAAAACTCACTCTTGCTACTGATGTGTTTATTTAACACATCAACATACAGCGTGGCTCCACAAAACACTTTTAACGACAGAGCGGCTTGCTTCTACCAGGTGTTGTAATACACATACTGGAGAGAGTGAGAGAGACCTTCTAGTGTAATTGCTCTCCTTCTCTCTCACACCATGTAAAATTACCACTGTCACATTTACAAACCTAAATTAGGAATGCAACCAAGCTCAGAACCAGTGTGCCTACAGGGCCATACATGAACAGCAATGAGCTGAACACCACTGAAGGCCACAACGAAGCGGAAAGACAACTTTTTAGGGATACAGATCCATTCTATGACAACAGCCTTAATAGATAAGCATGGAGACAGACACTCGTCACCATCTATATCAATCGATCCAGCACAAAAATATGACCAATGCATGGACCAGCACCACAAAGGCAGGATGATAAAATATGCTTTCACTCATTAAGGCTGAGGGCTCACTTGAAGAGAAAAGTGGCATGGCGGTTCTTCCTCTGGGCAAACTTTTCGATGACTTTGGGAATGAAATCATGTAGCTGCTGAATCAGCTGGCTTTCGATGGACAACATGTCCAATGCATTGAGTCGTGGCTGTCCCATGGTATTGCGAGTGAAGGTTTTTACCCTCTTCAAGGTGGAAAAGTTCCTCTCAGACTCGGATTTCGTCATAGGTGTTATGATAATTTTCAGCAGTGTGACGGTCTCAGCAAAAGCCTCCTCTAGGTTGTTCTCATGGATGGATGCTCAGTGTGGAGGTACAGGGTGGTCAGCTCAGACTTTTCCTTGTTTCCTAGAGGACATAGTTTCAGCGCACAGTCAAGCTCAGATGTAGGGAATTACAGGACAAATTGTGGGAAGCGTGAGCGGTCAACCAGCTTGGCAGCAATCAGGTGGTCACTGTGAAAACCTCTGCTCCACCTGAGAGATGACTGTGTTGCATGCCTCCTTCATCACCGGCGCTGTGTTGTTTACTCGTCTGCCTGGCTTGTCTGTTCCATTGTGAACAATGACAGCCCATTCATCAGTTTGGTTCCACATATTCTGGACATTCTCCTTGAAAAGGGTGAGCGCACTGTTAATCCCAGATGCATCGATCCTCCGTTTTTGCAGAGTGTTGTATAAAACATAAACTTCTGGCATAAGGAAGAAAGAAAATTCCAGCAGCTGCAGAAAGGCTCGGTCCCTGAGTTTTTTTGACAGGCCGTATGCCTCACTTATGGTGGCCTCATCCCATCCTGGTTGTGAGCGTATGTCCTCCGTACACAGGAGCAGCGCAGCGCGGTTTTCCCAAACTGCATTGACAGTTCTACTTTTAAAGTTCCATCGTACAGCGGGTGGCCTTGGAATGCACCTCAGCAAGTGCTGCAACACGTTTTGGAGCACCAGAGAAAAAGGTGGCAAAAGCAGTTAAATCTGCAGAAAACACCTTCAGGATGCTCATCCTTGCTGAACAAAGTTGTTGCAAGGTCAGGTTCCGCTGGTGAGCATAGCAGTGAACAAACTGGGCACGTGGGTATGTCTCTTTCATTAGCGTCTGTACCCCTCTGAAGTTTCTACTCATTACATCCGCACCATCATAAGTCTGAGCGATCGGCTTTTCTCCCAGCATCAGAGGTTCCAGCACACCCTTGATGAAATTAGAGAGGCCGAGTCCGGTTTTATCTTTGACTTCCACAAACCCCAATAACCTCTCTGTCACTGTATTGTTAGGCAACACAACCACCATTTGTGATTTACAGGAGATTTATCAGTTGTCTCATCTGCCAGTATGGCAACAAATTATGTCGTCCACTTGCTTGACTATCTCCTCCCTGTACACTTCATACATACAGTCTAACAGTTCGTTTTTTACAGGGCTAGATGTCCCTTTGAAGATGGGCTGAGCGTCATAGTGCCTCTGAAGTCTCGACCTCACACATAGTCTCGAAAATGCGTCTGAATATTCCAGGATTCAGGGAGTCCACCGACTCGTCGTGCCCCTGCAGTGCGGTTTCACATTTTCCACACATTTTAATACATGTTATGATCCGACTGAGAACGTGCCTGTTTTCCTCCACCTGTTTGTGATGCTGCTCAATGGAGCGCCTGTATGCACTGTCAACTTGGGCTGTGATATTTATCCTTCAGAAAAGATGTTTCAAATCTTTGCAACCCGTTCTCGACCAAGTACCATCTCCACCAAATAGCAGACATGGAAAACAAAAGAGTGCCTTCTTTTCTATGCTAAACGTAACCACTTTTTCTTCAAAAACCACTCCACGTTAAACCTGCAGTTACTTTTACCAGCAGTTTGAGTGATGACAATATCCCATGGCTGATGGGCACGAAGTCTACATTGATCACACTAACATTCTCAGCAGTCGTGTTAATATTTTCACACATACAATGTGCATTCACGCTTAGCCTATGGCCTACTACTGCGAACTTGAATCGGCAGAACGGAAGCATCAAGGCAGGGACCAATGAACCTGAAATTAAATCCTGACACAAATTATATGCAATTTAGGAAGATGCTACATTCATATATAATGGATGCTCTTCCGCTCTCTCTGTTTTACTCAGAGTGGCGTCGTCTATGCACACTGCTGGGCTGGTTAGACAAGACACTGAGGAAGGGTTATGCCCTGAAGTTTCACTGCCTGCCTCCCCCATACTCAGGGGATTTGGAAACAGTAGTGGTGTCTCCAGTGAAGGTCGCTGCCCTGTAAGGGGAGGTTGCGGAACTTCTAGAGAAGGAGGCAGTGTCTTTAGTCCTGTTGGAGCAGAGGGTGTTGGGGCTGTATTCCCCTTACTTCCTGGTGCCCAAGAAAACGGGGGGCATTGTCAACCTGCGCGTTTTAAACAAATGCGTGTCGAAGAGGCCTTTTCGCATGCTCACGACGAAACGTCTCTTGGAGTGCTTTCACCCCGGGGATTTTTGCGTCCGCACCGACGTGAAGGACGCTTTCTTCCATCTCCCAATACTACCTCGCCACAGGAAGTTCCTGCGGTTGGCTTTTCAGGGCCAGGCGTACGAGTACACACGGATTCCGTTCGGATATGCGCTGGCCCCCCGCACTTTCAGCAAGTGTGCGGAGGCGGCGTTGGGACCTACAGCGCTGGTTCACATGTCTCCAGTTGGATCCTGTGGCTGAGATTGACGTGGTTCTGTCTGCTTGTGTGTCTGCTTGTGCGCCGAGTCCAGATCTCGGTGTGTTTTTTGGGCTGGCCTTAGACGCTCAAATTGGTTTTTTACTGATTGAGGAGGTGCCAGATGGGTTGGGGCCGTGGGTGCATTCGTTTGGGTCTGTTTGTCAGTGAGCAAACGTATGCGCCAATGTTTGAGCGGGATGGAAGCGGCTCGGTGGCGTGGTCGGTATTCCATGCCTGAGCCGTCCTGTTGGGCACTTGTCTTGTAGGTGAGGTTGGTGACCGGTAGGGAGTACATCCAATAGGAGCGAAGCCCCTATGGGCAAATCTTCACGATGTAGAACGATAGTTACTTTCGTAACTCCAGTTCTATGAGTGGAGCGTTGCCTATAGGGTTCATGCCCTGATCAGTCTCTGACTGCTTTTCTTTTATAGCCATGGGGCTGATGGCCATGAGAGGTGTGATTTGCAAATTTAAATTTTCTGTGACTGCCTATTGGCAGAGGGGTAAACCAATAGGAGCGAAGCCCCTATGGTCAAAGCTCAACTCAGAACTGGAGTTACAAAAGTAACTATTGATACAGGGTATGCTATGTTGTTTATCAACATTAACTTTTTAACTGACTTGCTTTTGCTCTTTTTATGGTAACACAGAAATGACTGTACATAGGCTAGGAAATGTACAAATAGTGGATTATTCTGATTTAAAACTGCATATCCTGCAACCCTGATAAAAAAAAATCCGCAAGACTAACTTCAACAAGTGTGCCAGGGTCAGAAAAATGTTGGACGAGCTAATAGGCTGAAATATTCTATATAGAGGCCAAGCTGAATGAGCACTGTGCCACCCTAGGCGCTTTTGTCTTTAGACCCTCCCTGCACATTAATTCCCTCACCGCTGGTCAGGTGACCCCGCGACTGGCAATTAAACAAAATCGTCGGTTTTTTGATGAAACCATGAATCCCGCCGGTACCAGACGTTTGTTGAGCTCCCATTCAGACTCTGCAATGAGTAGGAGACAAGAGGACGCAGTGTGATTGGAATTACATTGTGAAAAAGGACCAGCGTAATTCTCTAAATTATTTCATAATGGACGAGCCAAACATTCTGAGACGTCGTGGACTGCAGGTAAAAACATGATTAAAAACATAAGCATGTAATAACATTAAAATGCTGTTCCTTGCAGTCATGTTTCGTATGTATGATAGGTGACACAAATGACCCGTTTAAGAATAAACGTACTGTATTTTTCTCTCTTTCTCGCACACTTAAGGTTTTTTTTTTATTGTGATTTGCTATTAATCGAATAAACGAAAACGGTTAGACGGGTTACAGTGGGCGCATATTTCGGCCCCTCAAAGACAGTTCTCACAAATGGTATCGCAAATGATTGATATCCAGATAAAATTGCATCTCATTTGTTTTGCAACATTGTTTTGAAATGGTAATGAATAGGTTTCGGGACAGAATATTGTTGTACACATTAATGACGGGTGAGTTTTAGTAGGCGGTGGCACTATAAGGCGCGTTTTTGGAGGTGCAAAGTGAATATATTTAATACATACTGCATATTTAACCCGACCGTTTTTGTTTTTAGATGGTATACATTTTCTACAGACCGTACTCTACAAAACAAAGGGCATTGTCATAACAATGATTATGGCTCCATGCTGTATTGCCTACCCAAGCTTCTAGACCCAGATTGGGTACACAATCTCCTAGACTATATTTCCACAACACTAATAGGTTGCTGTGGTGATTTGGGCGTTGAGCTCTATCGGATTCAGGGATGTGTGGTTAGTAGAAAGGCTTCCTTTTTTGTCCACTTATGTCCTTCAGGTATAGATGAGTAAATCCTAGTCCTCCTAACGGAGGGATATGTATTATTATTTTTTTAAACCAATTGCTCAGAGGCTTAACTGTTAAAAAAAACCTTCACTGTTGGCTCAGACATTGAAGTGGACATTTGTATTTCCATTCTATTATATTGATTGGTTCTTCCTCCTAATAACTTGCAGTTTTGATATGATTGCTGATTAATATGCTGCGTCATGTTTACATAAAGATTCAAAATTAATATGTAGCCTATTTTCTGGTTGAAAAAACACTGAGGCACAGGGTGTTGTATGTGCTATGTACATTCATTTAATATGGGTCTACGCGCAGCCATAAGTGTAAAAACGTAGGAACGACAACGTTCAGTGAGAGCTATATATTTTTCACATAACAGGAGGTGAATGAACCGCAGAGGACATGCTATGACGAATGCGTGCATATAGTACTTTAGCGCTGGTTCTGCATAACTGGCTACGGTTTTTAAGCATGAACCATATTCGGTGTGACGGGGATTTGAAAGAATAATCCGAGGCCGCCTCCGTCAATCAATGTTTTAATTTAGTTTCAGGGAAATTATCCCTTTGGGTCCATCCTTCTGGGATTAAATGTGCATATCAACCTATCCACCGTCGCTGCCTTTGTCACCGTTTTTATTGAACGTGTCTTTTTTTAATTCCAGAAAGAGCTGAGCCTTCCACGAAGAGGGAACGTGTAAGTATCTCTGAAGAGCACCCCTGGTTATCCTTACTCTCGTGACACTATTGCATTCAAAACCATGTACTGTCATAAAATGTTGTTATCAGTCAAACAGTTTAATCACAGAAGCAGACATTTACTTGGTGCTTTCACATGAGGAAACGCCTCTTTTAAAGATGCTTGTGAATTGTCCATGGGAGTACGTCCATGGGAGTATGTCTCAACTCCAGGATGCTGGCCTTTCCACCCACAATCTTCCTCTGTCCAGTGTCTGTGTTATTTTGCCCATCTTAATCTCTTCTTTTTATTGTCTGGGATCTGGCTTTTTCCTTGCAACTCTGCCAAGAAGGCCAGCATCCCGGAGTTGCCTCTGTTGACGTTGAGACTGGTGTTTTGCGGGTACTATTTGTTGAAGCTGCCAGTTGAGGACATTGGAGGTTTCTGTTTCTCCAACTAGACACTCTAATGTATTGGTCCTCTTGCTCAGTTGTGCACCGGGGCCTCCCACTCATTCTACTCCGGTTAGAGCCAGTTGGCACTGTTCTGTGAAGAGAGTAGTACACAGCGTTGTAAGAGATCTTCAGGTTTTTTTTTAATTTCTTGCATAGAAAAGCCTCAGAACAAGAAGAGACTGATGAGTTTCAGAAGAAAGGTCTTTGTTTCTGGCCATTTTGAGCCTGTAATAAAACCCACAATTGCTGATGCTCTAGGTACCTAGTCTAAAAAAGGCCAGTTCTACTGCTTCTTTAATCAGCACAATGGTTTTCAGTATTGCTAACATAATTGAAAAAGTGTTTTCTAATGAGCTTTTTGAAAAGATTAACTTGTATTAGCAAACAGAACGTGCCATTGGAACACAGGACTGACTTTTGCTGATAATGGCCCACTGTATGCCTATGTTGATATTCCATTAAAAATGACCTGTTTCCAGTTACACTAGTCATTTACAACATTAACAATGTATATACTGTATTTCTGTTAAATTTCATGTTATTTTAAGGGCCTTTATTTTTCCTAAAACAAAGTGACCTCAAAAGTTTGTACTGTACTGTATTATATACCGTATTGATTATATCTTTTCATGTGACAACACTGAAGAAATGACACTTAGCTACAATGTAAAGTAGTGAGTGTACAGCTTGTATAAAAGTATACATTTGCTGTCCCCTCAAAATAACTCAACACACAGCCATTAATGTCTAAACCGCTGGCAACAAAAGTGAGTACACCCCTAAGTGAAAATGTCAAAATTTGGCCCAATTAGCTATTTTTGCTCCCCGGTGTCAGGTGACTTGTTAGTGTTACAAGGTCTCAGGTGTGAATGGGGAGCAGGTGTGTTACATTTGGTGTTATCACTCTCACACTCCCTCATACTGGTCACTGGAAGTTCAACATGGCACCTCATGGCAAAGAACTCTCTGAGGATCTGGAAAAAAAGAATTGTTGCTCTACATAAATATGGCCTAGGCTATAAGAAGATTGCCAAGACCCTGAAACTGAGCTGCAGCACGGTGGCCAAGACCATACAGCGGTTTAACAAGACAGGTTCCACTCAGAACAAGCCTCGCCATGGTCGACCAAAGAAATTGAGTCCACCTGCTCAGCATCATATCCAGAGGTTGTCTTTGGGAAATAGATTTATGAGTGCTGCCAGCATTGCTGCATAATTTGAAGGGGTGGGGGGTCAGCCTGTCAGTGCTCACTGACACCGCACACTGCATCAAATTGGTCTGCATGGCTGTTGTCCCAGAAGGAAGCCTCTTCTAAAAATGATGCACAAGAAAGCCTGCAATCAGTTTGCTGAAGACAAGCAGACTAAGGACATGGATTACTGGAACCATGTCCTGTGGTCTGATGAGACCAAGATAAACTTATTTGGTTCAGATGGTGTCAAGCGTGTGTGGCGGCAACCAGGTGAGGAGTACAAAGACAAGTGTGTCTTGCCTACAGTCAAGCATGGTGGTGGGAGTGTCATGGTCTGGTGCTGCATGAGTGCTGCCGGCACTGGGGAGCTACAGTTCATTGAGGGAACCATGAATGCCAACATATACTGTGACATACTGAAGCAGAGCATGATCCCCTCCCTTCGGAGACTGGGTCGCAGGACTGTATTCCAACATGATAATGACCCCAAACACACCTCCAAGACGACCACTGCTTTGCTAAATAATCTGGGGGTAAAGGTGATGGACTGGCCAAGCATGTTTCCAGACCTAAACCCTATTGAGCATCTGTGGGGCATCCTCAAATGGAAGGTGGAGGAACGCAAGGTTTCCAACATCCACCAGCTCCGTGATCTCGTCATGGAGGAGTGGAAGAGGACTCCAGTGGCAACCTGTGAAGCTCTGGTGAACTCCATGCCCAAGAGGGTTAAGGCAGTGCTGGGAAATAATGGTGGCCACACAAAATATTGACACTTTTGGCCCAATTTGGATATTTTCACTTAGGGGTGTACTCACATCTGTTGCCAGCGGTTTAAACATTAATGGATGTGTGTTGTGTTATTATGAGGGGACAGCAAATGCACACGGTTATACAAGCTGTACACTCACTACTTTACATTGTAGCAAAGATTCATTTATTCAGTGTTGTCACATGAAAAGATATAATCAAATATTTAAAAAAAATGTCAGGGGTGTACTCACTTTTGTGAGATACTGTATATACAGATTTTATATATACACAAATGATATGGCTCATACAGCTTTTGTAAGCAAGTCAAGCAAAAGGGTCCTGTTTGAATGTGCTGTTGCTGTAATTCAGCCAACTTTCACATGATGGGAGCAATTCAGGGATGTCCCCTTTTAAATGTAGAATAATTCCATACAGAAAATATCACATGCACTGGATTCTACTACTATCTCCTGAAAACATGTCAGCCAAATCAAATACAGACAAGAATTGGCATGGTAGGTCAGCTAGGCTTTTGAAATTAGACAGGCGGAAAAACAGATCGGCTGGCAGTTATATTTGATGCTGACTACTTTACAGGAGTGACCTAGTATAGGTAAAAAGACCTGCATTTAGCCCTTAGCCCTTAGTTCTGTAAGATGTAAAGGACAGGAAGGGCTATTGTGTTGGTCAGGTCATGAATGTTGTTTGGCCAGAGTTTCTGTTGATTGTTGACACACATTCAGTCTTTGGTTTGGAGAAATGTGTATTGGCCCTCTGACCGTTGAGGCCAGACGTGGACTTAGGGTTTGGCCAAGGGGGGGGTGAAAAACATTGAATGGGCCCATATTTTATCTATAGCTGTATTTGGTATAATATACCTTGTTCTTAAGAATAGTAGGCTAAACAAAATTTCACACAAGATCAGATAGACTATGTGATGGCCTTTGTTGTCAGTTCCTGCTGAATCCCTTTCGAAAACAAAGAATAATCAATCAAATCCAAAGTAGAACAAACCTCTTCATTATTTATAAAGATTATGATGTTATAACCCTGAAGAAAATACTGTTTGACTATTGAAATCCAGTGCATAAAACGTCTTGTCACTCTTTTTTTTAAAGTAACCATTTCAGGGTAGCTAAGTCCTGTGCATCTCAGTTTGTGCTGCAACGTTTGATGAATACATCTATTTTTACTTTGTGTTAAGTTTTAAATTGAGGTCTGCGGTGGACTGAGCTGCTATTTGACGAATAGCTGGGAAGCCCAGTGTCCAATTGAAATGGGCCAGTATGGCCCAGGTAAGGTAAAGTCACTTTATTCTTGGGGAGCCCATCATTGAAACATGGTGGGAACCAAGTTCTTCCACGAACCCTTTGAAAGGGTTCTTTAACAAATAATTTGAAGAACATTTTTGTGTTGATTTTTAAGTGGCTCGGTTGTTTGTATGGCTCTGAGTAACAAGAATAGTTTGCGATGGCCTTTTAAATTTTTCATTTGAGAGCTTTTAGTGGTTCCCCTATAGTTTCAAAGTAAAGGATACTCCATGAATCTTATTTTAAGGATTTAAGGATAAAATAATGGTTTGGCGTGGATACCTCTGAGGGAAACTGTGATCTCTTGAATTCGCATAGCCCACGTGTGGCGGTAACGTAGGGCGGTACAATTTGATATGACAAATATAGGGAAAGGACGATTATTAGAGAATAAACAAGCACCGAATTGCTGAAAATAAGACCACGTAAAAAATGAGTGACATTTCTCTTACGTGGTTTTGGATTTAGCCCAGGCCTAGTTTGTATTCAGCTTTATTAATGTCCCGGGTTTTTAAAGTTAGCTAAAGCTAATGTTAACAATTTGTCTGACCCTCTTTCAAATAATTTTTATAATGTTAAACACTACAGTACATTCGATTGATTTAAATCCAGAAACCGTAGGTTTCGGTAAAACCCATCTTTTCACACAGCGCAATGACAACTTCCTCCTCTCGGTGTCAATCCCTCCTCCAACCGATGGGCAGACACAATCTGCGCGGTGTTGTTAGCTGTTGCTGAAAACTTTGTAGCGTGTCAGTAAACATGTTTTTGCTAATTTAGACAAATTCCACAATATAGTCCGCGAAAGACAATGATTGTGCTCCAAAAAATTCGCAGGGAAGAAGTAAAGTGATGTGGGTGTTCGTCTACAGCTCGTTACTTGCCTAAAATGCCACGATATGGAAATAGATAGCGCCAATGCCAACCCTTGTCGGAGTTTCTGGTTTCGGACACCGAGTACTCTTCCCAACATTTCAGACGAAGTAACAGCTATGCTTTTCAAGATATAGTTGACTTTTTCCAAACGTGATACAAATATTACTTTGCATCCGTCTAATTCGTCATGTCAGATCAGAATTACTACTGGACCGTCCTGCCCAGTTACAAAACAAGTTTTGTGACTGGGGCCATGATGAAAAGATCAAAAAGGTAATTTGAATTTGTTCTATATTTCAATCATTCAGACTAAGTCAGTAGAGCATTTATGGTTGTTTCGCGCAACGGGAAACCTATTTCAGAGCATGTTGGATTTCGATTGTCTGAGTCAAAGGTTTATTCATCAGACCGCAGGATTGTCGCAATTCTTGGAACATTACGTCGTGTCTTCAAAATGCAATTTTTTGCTGATGATTCTCTTCAATTACAGAGTAACTTTTCATTCACAAAAGCACAACAAATTGGTCTTTGTTTTCATGTTTTTGTTCAGCCTGGGTTCTCGTTGTGGTTGCCTTACAGTAGCCTGTGTCGGCTTACATCCGCCCTATTTTTTTGATAGAGAAACGTGGCCATTGTAGACTATGCAGTTATTGTTGCCTAGCTATCTGTGTATTGTCTTGTAGAAGACGCAGCTGTCCACAGGGACGCTGTGTTCTTGATGTAGAAAGCGCACAACTTCATCGTTACCACCGCAGTGTAGCCTATGCAATTCAATATTTTGTATTCACATACATACCCTTGGTTTCTATTTAAGTCAATTGAAAAACATCAAGAAAAACATTGCGTTGCATGCTTCTGGGCTGCCTATACTTCCCTAAACATATTTATGTTTAGGCATTTGTAGAATGAGGCTGGCGTTAGTGGTCAAATCACAATACAAATCTCAGTGTGACTGATGGCAGTGTCAACAGCCAAGCATTCATTCACCACAACCTGTTTGTTTATGACAAATCCCTGCCTCCTCATTGTACTTCCTTATGCATGGCACTGTGCAAAGTCCCTACAAGCAATAGGTTTCAGCTTGTTGATAAACACATCAAACAATGTCTGACCCTTTTAGATGTCTGTTACTCCCAGTCAACTGAAGCATATAACAGACAGTGATGAGTGTCAAACTTTGCACCAGTGATAAAATGCAAGGCCAAATGATAGACTGCATCCAGAGACTTGAGTACAGAAGTTGAGGCATGCATATATCGCCATAATGTAGTAGCAACATAAAAGTTGATTTCACAACATATTTTCTATGCGGACGTGACAGACATAATTTATTCCTATAAAATAAACAAATGTTTAATGTTTACCCTTTTCACCAACTTGTTTTTAAAAGATACATTTTCATCGAACCAAATTCCAAGGAAACAGCACATTCCATAAAATAACCATTTAAGGTCTTCATTTTAGGGTCCTCCAAAGCTAGATTTTGTGATGTAGAAAACGGCATGTCCTTATATTGGTGCTAAATGCAAATAAAACGATGTTCCATAATGTATTTTTGTATCAGTTGGAAATCAGACTGCTTGTGCAAAAGCACAATTTCTTAGTTATGGATTTCATTAATGTATGAGCAATATAGGACAATGTAGGAACATGGTACCCTGTGAAACTCCTTTGTGGACGTGGAGAAATGTAAATTAAATTCCATCAGCTACAATGTCCTGTGTACTGTCACTCATGTAATTTTGAAACCAGGGCCAAATTTCCTTGGCCAGGCCCAATGAAGACAGCTTTTTCAATAAGATTGAGTGATCTGCTGTATCAAATGCCTTCGACAGGTCAAAAAACAAAGCAACTTCTCTTAATTGCTCATCTAAGGCATTGGCAACATCATTTACATCTAGTCTAGTTGCTGAGGTAGTACTGTGCCTAGGTCTAAAACCAGATTGAGATCTGTTCAAAATGCAATTTTCAGAGAAAAAGGAATACATGTTTATTTATCAATTCCTCCAGGATTTTAGAACTGGTTGAGAATTTAGAGGGCAACTAGTGTCCCCCACCCTTATACATTGGGAATACATGAGCAGTTTTACTGACCTTGCTGCTCCAGAGATAATTGGAGCAGCAATTACCAATAAGCCTGGATTTTGCATATCAGCCCCTGTGGTTTTCTTAGTGTCTATTACTAGCAATGAATCAAGGACCTCTTTTTCAGTGTACAGACTCAGCAAAAACCCTTGTCACTTGTTCGTGCACAAATATTCAGTTTTTTTTTGTGTTCTATCATTTATTCCTGTCGTTTGTGATAGGTATAGAGTTTATTTTCCCCAAGAAGATCAACTGCTGCAATAAAGTGGCAATTAAAAACATCAGCAAAAGCATTTTGATCAGTAGTGTGTACGGAGTCCAATGCTATATTTTTGAAAGTGTGGTAGCGCCTCTGTTGTTATGGGTTTTTACTGTTTTCCAGAATTTTGAATCACATCTGTTAAATATTGTTAAATATATTATACTTAGTTTTCTCAATGTCTTAAGTCTGCCAGTCCAAAATATTTATGGCATCTGCCTGTGCCACATTTATTTTATGTGCACATATAGAAAACAGATAAGGGATTGCTAGTGCTGTTGAGTGCTTTGGTTGTGATTTGATTTAATCTTGATTAGATTTTTTTTTTAAATTAGATTTTTTCTTTTTCAAATTGCCAAAGTTAGATGAGTAGTGGGTTCATTATATACTTCTTGTCATTATTTGATCTCATGTTCAGGCCATTAAAGCAGATATCCCAGTGCATGTCTCTAGGTTCAGGGCATGAATCCGATCTCCATGCCGACCCAAAAATGTCAAGTTCTGTTCTCATCTAAGTGTCTCAATTATTTTCGGTCACTGCCAACAAGATGATGGCATTGATATTACAGTGGCGTTGTGGCAGAAAAACAACTGTGCTACCTCAGAAACAAATGAACTCAAAATGGTTTCCGTCTCATCTGTAAATCCACCCGGGCCATAGAGACGTGGGCACAAACGCCTGGAGGCCCTGTGGCCCTCCAATAGCAGACACAGAGTGTCCAGTTTTTCAATGCAGCATTTTAATTACATTTTCTTTTACCGTTATTCCAAAAATACGTTCTCAATGTTCACAACACCAGTGTGTTATAATCAATCCCCAATATCTCCACTCTTATCTTCGTTTACTGTGTCGTGAAAAAAAAGATAACAGTTTTTATATCTCCCCCACACACACAGTTGCCGTAACAACAAGAGGCGGAGTCTGGCGGTCGGGACCCCGTCACCTACGCTCTCGCGACCACTCTCGCCTCTCCCCCTCACCGCAGGTAGGCATTGTCGTTGGCCGCCACCACCCGCCACTCAACATGCTGTACCTGACAAATCAGTGCTGGATAAACACACGGCAGGCCAATGAACATGTGACAGAGAAGAGGTAGCAAACCAATGTGACCTTTCCAGTTCAGTATGCTGGCAGAGCACAATGCACACAGGCAAAAGAACCACATGATGACAATGTGTTAAGAGATTTTTTTTCTTCTTCTCAGACAGACAAATAAAAAGAAAGGCTTCGACTGACCTCGCTTAAGCGACTGGTTTGTTCTGTTTTGAAGCTGTAGAATCCCATAATGCTTATGCTCATATTGCTTGAGGGTTCTGTATCGCTTCAGGGGGTGGAACATTTATACTGTAGACGTGGTGAAGGAAATCGTTTAAGTTTGGTTGTTGATTGACACAGATGCCTGTTATCCTCTTTTATTTATAGAAAGCTGGTAGGCAAGCTAATCAGGTTGCCCCGACAGTTTATAGAAGTTGAGCGCTGTGGAGGGAGATAGGCCTATCACAATAAACATCTACAGACCGCATGCTCATAAATATGCACATTTATTTTTATTGAATGCAGCTCCACCTGACACTGATTAACATGTAGGTCGGCATATTCTTGGCTCGTGCGTCACTTAGTCATAACTATATTTATTTATTAAAAAAATCTCTTCTGAAAAAACACTGACATTGTCTAATTGTTGTTATAGCTGGAAGTAGTCCCCAAGAAAGCCCCCGAAATGTCTCCTCTAGTGCCTCAGCCAACTTCCAATTTGCGCGCAGGTAAGGAAAGATCTTTTTCACTGTACTTTTTCATCTTGTTGGTATTATGGAAACAATTTCATCTCATTAAAAAGCGGGAGCACAATTCACACACACACACTCTAGACCGAGATCTTAAATATTGCATTTTGCATCCAAATGTAATGGCACAGTAGGTAATCTGCTCGTCTATGACCGCATCAATGAATCAAAAAACCATGTTAGCAGAGAGGGCCGTGTTTTTACGTTGAAACCAGCCAAATGGCTCAAGGCCCACTCAAGGAAAATGGGACTTGGCATTAGTCTGCGCAACTAAATGCAGAGTAAGGCAACATAGCGCACGCTTATTACTCAGTGCTGTCATTCCGACGCAATACAGAATGCGCTTCTACCGAGTCTATCGCGCTTTATTGGGGGCAAGCGCAGTAGTAGTGGGAGGATAGACTGTGGTAACCGTGCAACCCAGTTGTGCTGCTGAGCATTGAGGCAGTGGCGTTTACAGTGCTGTTATCAGTGTTACTCACCATAAGCCCCAGGGAGGAGTGGGGTAAATCACATGGAGAATTTTAGCTGGGCGCACGTTTCCATCGACTTACACATGCCTGAATTTGCTGACGTACCTGAGATGCCAGTGTGGAAAGTTTATGTGGCTGCAGTGTGTAAAATATTGTGCCGGAGTAGTTGTTAGTACTCGAACTGCGGCGTGGTTGTGGCCAAGGCAATGGGCCCATGTTGAAATCCTTGTTTGAAGGCTGTTCACTTCCCCAATTGGGGTTTGTTAGAAAACATATATAGGGAATAATCTTTACGATTGAAATTGTGCTGAAATATATTTTGAATGACAATATATATATTATCGTACAGCTATTTTTAGAACTGCTGGACGAAACCAAAAATCTAACCGCAATCTCCACCGTTCTGGCGGTGGTGAGATTCATTTTATACCGTGTAAGACATGACCCCTGGGCAACACCCCGTTGTACTTCGCAAACATCAAAGCAGTGAGTCACTCACGCAGGCTCACACTACAACAAACCTCACGCGTGAACCGGTTAATGTTCTAATCCAGGCACTGGTCATCTCACGCCTGGACCTCTGCAACTCACTGTTGGTATGGATCCCTGCTTGTGCCACCAAACCTTTTGCAACCTATTTTGGACACTGCCTGGTGTTCAACCATATCCGCCATTCGCTCGGCGCAGTCAAGTGTTTCCCGTTACTGCTCACCCGTCCGCTACACGACCACAGTGCTCGGTACAGAGCAGCAAGGGGAACTAACCCAGCCTTCAGGCAATGAACAGGCCCCCACATCCCTACCCAAAGTCTCTGATCTGCCACCTCTGGTCTCTTGGCTGTCCCCTGCCGATCGGAGGGGAGCTCGCGCTCAGCCCAGTAAAACCTCAGCGGTGGAACTATCTGCCCATTAAATCCCTTGACTCCCTTTCCATTTCCCCAAAAAGCTCTGGAACCAACCTTCTGGAACCAAAAATATGAATCGAGGTTTTTCCATAAAACAAAAATCAGACCGTGTGTGTCTGAACAGAAGCTATTCAAATGCAAACTCTTTCCGCTGAATGCTCCATGAAAACGAGGACCTACAGGGTTACTGAAAATACTTCCAACTCATCAACAAACCGCTCCCTGGCATTGTCTCCTTTCTCCCGGTGTGCCTCAGCCACAGAACAGTCCCTGATGGGTTGGAGCATGTCCATGTCACACATACAACCAAAGCTGTTGTGCGGGTTTAGGCTGAGGCTTCATAACAACATTCATAATGGGTGTCGTGATTACATTTATTTTCTCTCCAGCTATCGGATTAATTTTCATTCGGAGCGTGTAGCCACCCTAACGCAGCAAGTGTATCCATTCGTCTTGGGTTTTTCCGTTATGCTATCTCTGCTCCCCAGATAGGCCCAGAGTAGAGGTTAAAGGACTGCATGGTGCCAGTGGATTTAGTTAGGATAAATGCCATTTTCACATTATAATTAAGGAGCATTAAAAATCCTGTTCTTTATTTACATAGTGATGCATTGTTTCCTTCCCCTTGTTCATCAGCCGCTGCCCCCAACCCCCCAAGCTTTTAACTTCCTTTATTTCCGTTTTTGTCTTGCTAACACACAAGAAACACATGTTCTGGATCATTCAACAAACATTCTTACTTGTCAGCATCCCTGCGGCGATGCAACAACAGTTAAAATGATCAAATAAAGTATAAATTAAATCGTGTTATGAAATGGCTAGTAGTTATAACATAGTAGCACATATAGTGGGTTTGCATAGGGTGAAGTGGTAAGTACAGTAATTAGTCTGAGTCAGAGTGTTGTTTTTGTCGGCAGCAGTTAGGACGTCTCTGTGGCAGAAATGTTGTTGGGCGGGTGGGAGGAGTGTGATTGCAAGAAAGAAGCCGTCCCTGACTCTGGTGTGATACAGACCCATTCTGTATGGCGGTTTTGCAGGGCGTTGTTGTGGTCCTTTCTGATGATGCAGGCCTTCGTCGGGGCCTTGTTCAAAGTGAAAAAGTGAAATGAACATTGTCCTCTCACATGATTTCTTCTGAATAAAATGCTTAGGCGGTTACCTAAGGATTAATAAGCTGAATCTTTTATTTTTGATGTGTGGTATTAAGCCGAAGCCATTGTGTTCATGGCTTTTGTAGGTTGATAACGACTTGGCAAGTGTTCAGCACCTTTAGTTCAGGCTGGGAGCTGTCAAGGTGAAGCAGGTTTATGATTGCTTCATTGTGTAACTGGTTGTTGGTTCTCTTTCTCTGTCTCTCTGTCATAATGTCATGAACCAGTCACCTGGCCCGCACAGAAAGGTAGGAAAATATTTTATAATTGTTTTGTTCAATGTTCAATGTTACCTCTTGTAAACACATTCAAAATCATTTGGTAGTGTTTCATGGCTTGATCACTGAAGGATAGAATGGTCATTTCAAAGCTCTCACTTGTTTTTTCATTGTTCCTTCAGGGCGGATGGGCGAAGATGGTCGGTGGCCTCAGTTCCCTCGTCTGGATACGGTACTAACCCTCCCAGCTCCTCCGTTTCTGTAAGTGGTTTCTATCATCCTGATTTACAATATTTAAACCGTTGTTCCTCAAAGAACAGGAATAACAAACACAACTTGAAGTCGTTATTTTTAAGATGAAATTGCCAACCTTGTTTTGGTAAAATCTTTTAAATCAAACTTCATTTGTCTTGAATTTGGCAGTTTCTAGTGCATTAATATTTTTTAAACTTTTTAAAATTGAGTTCAACTCATGCTCTTATAACAATGTTAAAAGTGAATATTTTATATTTATTTTCTAAATTGCGGAGAACAAGAGTCACCTCATGGGAGAACAGTAATACTGATGAAATGGCTTGTAAGCCCGCCTCGTCTATCTTAAGGTTTTCATCAGTGTTTTTGGCTTGAGGCAACAACGGTAGAACTGAATATGACAGCAACGTGGACAGATGACTACTTGGTATAAAAAATGTAAAAAAAAGTGCAGTGACGTATTCATTAAAAGCCACGAATGACCTAATTTGAAATGATCTTTTCATTGCGGCTCGGGACATTGCCTGGTGGCGTTTCTTTTTCCCAGTACCATTTCAGTGTGCATTTTTTGTTTTGTTTCTACCAGCTTGACATTACTTGTCTCTTATTTGTTTGAGTGGAAAGCTTGGAAGCACAGGAATATGCAGAGGTAGCCTAGGTTAGTAATGAACTCTACACCTGTGGAAAAACTGTGGAGCCTCCAGCCTGAGAGATTCATTGGGTGACATTGCAGATTTCCTGGTGCATCAGTGTATACAGGAAGTCAAACCAAGGGCAACCAAATCTGTCAGCTATGTCTGGCTCTGGGTCTTGTCATTATTATTTTTTTTGACTTTTCAAATGACACCCCAGACAGCAAACAAACAAGGCCCATTCTATCCAGACCCCTATGTCTGGGCTTTGATTTTTCTATGGCTAAATGCGTGGCCTAGGCGGTGAGGTCATTCTCTCCCCTCCCACACAATGCCCCATTCAGTGCCCTGTGTCAGTGAACTCTTTATGTAGTGCCAGGCACGGACGCCTCTCCAGTTTCCTTCTTGGAGCGTTTCTCTGGTCAGATGAGCCTCGAATCCTCTTCTCCTTCAGTGACACGCATACGTTCCACTTTGTTTGTGGGTTTTGGTTTGGCCCGTTTGGTTCTAAATTAAAATATACACAGCCAACAGCGCCTCGGGCTAACCATGAAAGGAAATACTGATTCAAACCTGATTCTACCGATTCAAAACGGATTCTAAAAACTCGCCGAATATTGTTTTTAGGCCTGAAATACAGGATGTCGTGCCTTAATGCGCAGTCCCTTGAAATTCATGTCGGAAACATTTAGTTGGCTCTATTGAAACAACAAAGACAGTTTAGCTATTAAGCATTATGTGTCTTATAGTATGTGGCATGGCGACATTGGAGCCTACTTCTGGAAACGGGTTATTTTCAGCCATGATCTAATTTATCTCCTAGTCTATCATTGTACTAAGCTAAAGTATACAATTATTTTACAAATTGGAAATAGTGTTTTGTATCTGAGAGATACTGATATCGCTCTCTGTCCAGTTTCCCTGTCTTCTGTCTCTGTCCAATGTGTGTCTCTCAGTTCAATCTCTCTCTGTTTTTCTGTCTCTCTAGTCTTCATCCTCCTCTCAGGAACTTTTGCACCAGCTGCCCTTCCAGCCCACGGCAGACGACCTTCATTTCCTGTTCAAACACTTCCGGAGCACGGAGAGCGTGCCAGATGAGGAGGGGAACCCCTCGCCCCCCGTCCGGCTACGTTCACGCAGTCTCAGGTGGGCATTCTCCCGGGGGCATTCTCACGGGGGCCTATTGCCACCCAAATAAAGTGTTGTTTATCTATGCAGTACTTCATTTAATATTACTTGGAAAACATGGCAAAAGACTTAATGAGTTTCATGTAAAGATTTTCTTTGTGACTTGCGCCGTATTATCAGTGGGTTTCTCTTTCACAATCACCTCAATAAACATCGGTTTCTGGTTTGTCTGTGCGCTCAGAGGCTTTTGCATCTACTGTGCATGAAGCAATTGAGTACTCAGACTCTGGTGGCGTCAGTGTTTGTGCCGTTACGTCACAGTGCTCTCTAGTCAGTGAGTTCGAGTGACACAGGTTTCTCCTCACAGTGACACAGGTTTCTCCCCTCAGTGACACAGGTTTCTCCCCTCAGTGACACAGGTTTCTCCCCTCAGTGACACAGGTTTCTCCCCTCAGTGACACAGGTTTCTCCCCTCAGTGACACAGGTTTCTCCCCTCAGTGACACAGGTTTCTCCCCTCAGTGACACAGGTTTCTCCCCTCAGTGACACACTTTAATCTGTTCTCTAGTAGTGGTGGTTTGAGAGCGTCTGCTGGGTCGACCTGTGGAAGTCTGGCTGCCGTTTTAGAGCGTGTCAACGATTTCTTGTTTGCTCCTTGTGGTGAAACACGTTAAACCCCAGGCAGCGTGCAATGCCTTTGTGACATTCTCCCCATGCAAATCCAAGGGGAGAATCGTTTGTACCGTGAGACCAGGCCATTTGCGTAAGTGTCACGCGCCACTACACTCAAGGTTCAGTACCCGGGGTGTTTTACAGCCAGTCGTGACCCGGGAGCACCAGGGTTACGCCTGACCCGCAGCACTCAAGCCACGCCTTTCAGCAGGTCAGTAACCTGCCAGCTGAATTCAATATTGTTAGTCGAAACAATCACAATCAGCTTGTTCTCCATAGGCTGATTGGGCTAACTTGTGGTTGAGAAAGCATTGGGGAGAGAAGCAGAGCAGCTTGACGGGGTACATCATGTAGGACACGTTCTGATTCATTTTAACCAGAAAAGGAACTAGGCAAGCCTTTTTCAGCCGGCCCATGATTAGAAGGGAGGAATTTTGTTGTCCCTGGCTGGTTTTGAGCCATGGTTTTCTATGTGTCAGTCTGTGTCTTTAACCGTTACTCTGTTTAAATAGCGGGAATGTATCTTTTACATCAGCCATTACATTTCTGCTGAAATAATGTGGGCAACAGAACGTTTCTTAACCGAACTGAAGTGTACTCTTCTACAAAGGGTGTCGTCCATACAATAACAGTTGAATAGCTAACCACTATGCTATGTGAACTACGAGGAAATTGAAAGCATTGGCTGACTCTCAAATCGTATACTTCGTACTACAACTACATACTTTGTGGATGTTGGTGAAGTACGTACTGTTTTATATGTAGTAAGCTTGTATGCCTGTATTGGGACCGATTGGGACATACTGTCTCGTCAGAAAATTGCGTCTCGACATTAGATCATTTTGTCATGCATTAACATCACGCCAAGATTGAATATTTTGCTAGACTCCATTAATCATTGTGTTAAACTGACTAATGTTTCTTATTTCTTATAATGTTTACTTCCACCACAAATTGCATCTAAGAACTATATGGCTTTTATTAGCCAGTAATAGGCCTACTAGTATCTACTTACAACTTGGAATAGTCATAATAATTGAGCAATTGCTAGCGAGACAGAAGATGAACATTACACTGCCAAAGCTATTTCATGTCATGGCACAACAACGTTTGTTTTGCTTTCATTCGTGAATGATACAATAACTATCAATATAGGTGAGGATAACTGAATCATTCGTCAAGTAAAAGGCGAGAGAATCGTGGGAACCCCTCTTTTTCTGAGCAATGGGTTGTCTATAGGCTGTTACTCCTAAAAGCATGCACACTTCGAAAATCCACCAGAAATAATCAGTCAGTCAGTAACAGACATTCGCTCTTCTTGGCCGGCTCCACTAACATGGTCTGGCGAACATAATGATGAAAAAATATTGTGGTACAGGTTGCTGAGCTTTTGGGGGGGGTTAAGCTGACAGGTCACCATCCATGTGAACATATTGCACCTAAAAAATGTGTTTGACAAGACCTTCTGAAATAATTGCATTGGAGTGCCCCTCACATAGGGGGGATATTTTCCAACATATTTTCTTAACTGCATTAATTAGGATGTTAAAATGATTGTCTACTATAAACCCCATAGTTCAGTTTAGTTAACTTTTTTGGGTTCCCTGGAAATAACGGCTGGGACAAATGTCAAGTGGTTTTGGGGATCTCCTCCATGCTGTTTTTTACTGAGCCCAACTCTCCTATCTAATAGCCCAAGTCGTGACAAAGGTTATTAAGACTCAAGACTACATAACTGTTGAACAACATTTAGCCATGAGGGGCATTTTATGTTTTTGTCTTACAGCTAAACATGCTATTATTCATCACACTCTATATTAGTGTGGTTATGTGTGCTATAATAAAGAAATTGATGGTTGTCTTCTCTTCTGTCTTCCTCCAGTCCCGGTCGAACATGTGGTACCTTTGACAATGAAATTGTAATGATGAATCACGTCTACAAAGAACGCTTTCCCAAGGTATGCATTGTTTTAGCACGTCGATTCATCCGATCATCTTTTTGAATTTTATTAATCGCCAATTAGACTATTAGGACCTTTCTGTTTTGTCGGTGAAGTGCGTTGTGACTCATTCGCAAATTGGCGTTTAAGTTAAATCTGACGTGGGTTCCAGGCCACAGCCCAGATGGAGGGCCGTCTTTTGGACATCCTCGCCGACTGCTCCCCGGACTGCCACCTCCCTCTGGCTGATGGTGTACTGGGCTTCATCCAGCACCAGCTAGTGGAACTGGCCCGCGACTGCCTGGACAAGTCCCAGATGGGCCTGGTAACCTCGCGGTACTTCATGGAGCTGCAGGAGAAACTTGAGAAGCTACTGCATGAGGTAAAGCGCTCCCGTTGCGATAGATTTCGGTGAGCATGCTCTGGGATGGAACCTCCTGGCACTGGCGTTTACCTGTGGTTGGAGCGTTGCATTTTCTAGTGATTGTTTTATTGTCCCTTTTATTATCTCTGTACTGCGTTAGAAAGGTCTGATGCAGGGAGGGTCTTGACTGTGGTCAATCTCAGTGGGGTTCAGGATGTGATGGACAGGTGTGTAACATGTAATTCTAAGGCGTGGTCGTATTGGGTCATATTAAGGTCAGTTTTTTTTTTCTTGAAGGCACTGCATCTAGCAGAATAACAAGATTTGGTGTTTACAAACTGACACTGGATTTGGCTAATATCCCACAACCATTTCTTGAATGTGATGCTAGCCGATCTGGCCTCGAACCTTGACTGGGGTGGTTAGCTTGGCGCGTAGTATTTCTAGCATAGTCTTATGAAGAGATGATTTGCATTGTTAGCAGTTTCAAACCTTGAGTGTTACTCGGTTCTCGCATTGCATGGTTTTTAGAACATTAACAGGGGGAGTTGTCGGGGGAGTTGTGGTCTTACATTAAATAGTCTCTGCCGTCTTGTTTGATTGTGTAACTGGGGCTCATTGTACAATTGTCCATAGGATCACTGCTTGTCCATTTGTGTCGTCACAAAGGAATATGTTCATTTTGTGCTTTGTTTGGCTACTATATTTGTTTTGGGCAGTGTATTTCCCCCTAGGTATAGTGAACTTGTTTAAGTATGGTGATTTGTTTCCCAAATACAGGATGCATCTCAGTGTTTTTAGGAACGCTGAGTCCTTTTATAATGGTCATTTCCCGAGACAGAAATGACTGCATTACATAACCATGCAATTGTACATTCACTTTGATGTGCTCTCAAATTAGACAGGAACGGTCTTGTCCCCTTTCACAATCGCCACTTAAGACACTCCGACATATTGCAGTGGTTATTTCTCACGCCTGGGTTCTCAGGCAGTATGTGCTGCAATACAGCTGCAATGGTTATTTTAAGCAAAATTAGTAAGTTACAACGCGATTGCAGAAGTTCTTTACCCCTATATTTGGCACATTTTGGAATAACTTCAAATGACACATACACACACACACACCGAGCCAACTACCATCCAGTCCCTTATTTAGCATTGGTTTAATGCCGTTTCATTCAAATCTATTGCAAATTTCAATGCAAAGTCAGGTGCGTCCTTGCATTTGAATTTGTGTTTCTCTACGTGTGTGTGTGTGTGTGTGCTATCAGTATGTTTTTATTTTGGAGCAAAACTTTTAGGTACATACACTTGCAAAGTGTGAACGTGTTCTCAGTGTGTTTTCCCTGACTAATTGACAGAAAAAGAAGACTTGTGTCCGAATATCCCAGATATTGTGTGTCTCTCTCTCGTGTCTCTCTCTTTATTGTTCTTGTCTTGGTCACTAGGCTTATGAACGTTCTGAGAGTGAGGAGGTGGCCGTCATCATCAAGCTGGTGAAGAAGATTCTCATTGTCATCTCGAGGCCGGCCAGGTTGCTGGAGTGTCTGGTATGATTCACACGCTGGCACCAAATCCGCCTGTCCTTCCGCCTGTTTAAATGCGTTTTCCCACCTAAATCGATGGCAACAGGACTAACATGATCTGGAATGGGGCATTTGTCATAATGTCTGACAGTCCAGTGGTGTTTTCTCCCTGGCAGGAGTTTGACCCGGAGGAGTTCCTTCATCGTTTGGAGGCAGCGGAGGGCCACGCCAGGGTGGGCCAGGTCATCAAGACTGACATCCCCCGCTACATCATCAGCCAGCTGGGTCTCAACCGGGACCCACTGGAAGGTACGGTGCCACGCCTCTTCTTCACCCCACTAGGGCTCCAGAGTGACGTAAAGAGCCTTACAGACCATGTCTCTTCACTACCTCCTTAGAAAGGTCAGCCCGCACAGACTGATGTTACTGACCTTCCCTGGGTGATCCCTGTCAGTAACTGGCCTTCCCTGGGTGATCCCTGTCAGTAACTGGCCTTCCCTGGGTGATCCCTGTCAGTAACTGGCCTTCCCTGGGTGATCCCTGTCAGTAACTGGCCTTCCCTGGGTGATCCCTGTCAGTAACTGGCCTTCCCTGGGTGATCCCTGTCAGTAACTGGCCTTCCCTGGGTGATCCCTGTCAGTAACTGGCCTTCCCTGGGTCATCCCTGTCAGTAACTGGCCTTCCCTGGGTCATCCCTGTCAGTAACTGGCCTTCCCTGGGTCATCCCTGTCAGTAACTGGCCTTCCCTGGGTCATCCCTGTCAGTAACTGGCCTTCCCTGGGTCATCCCTGTCAGTAACTGGCCTTCCCTGGGTCATCCCTGTCAGTAACTGGCCTTCCCTGGGTCATCCCTGTCAGTAACTGGCCTTCCCTGGGTCATCCCTGTTAGCTTACACTAAGTAGAAAGGATAAATATCACATCGTATCAGGCCGTTTTCAAACGGGTTGGAGTGGTATTCCATTGGCCGGTGGCCTTAACTGGTCTAAGCTGCTGTGCCTGGGTACATTTACTGTCCAGTCGCGGGTCATTTGAAGTGCAAGTCAAGTAAAAAAAGTGTGGAATCAATTACATCATTTTATTTTTTTTTATTTTCGGTCACTGATTTGGCACTTACTGTTACAAGTACATATCATTTTTATAAACCTAATGTGAAAACCCATTCAAAGGTCTCATGGAATATAGGTTTTACATACAGCAGAACACTACATTTAGGCTGCAAAGCAAAACCAAAGTTATTTTTCAGGAGAACAATTGCAAATGCACATTTTTCTCGCACACAGTTTCCACTCACAAGACCAGAACTCGATCTCAAAAACATTATAAGAACCGTTGCCCACAGGTCTGTCTTAGCGAGCTGTCTGTCTTCGTTCAAAGAGGAGATTGATAGATAAGACGTGAGCTGTAGCACACATGGGAAGGTATCTGAAGGGCTTCCACTTCCTGTTGACAAAAAGTCACCCAGTGATTTAACCATATTCACATCATAGTCTTGTGCAACACATTGGCTTGGCTTCACAGTGGCTAATCGAGTACGCGGCAATGACATGGTCTGTCTTCCATTCTGGCTCTGTAGACATGGTCCATATGGATCAATGACATGGTCTGTCTTCCATTCTGGCTCTGTAGACATGGTCCATATGGATCAATGACATGGTCTGTCTTCCATTCTGGCTCTGTAGACATGCTCCATATGGATCAATGACATGGTCTGTCTTCCATTCTGGCTCTGTAGACATGGTCCATATGGATCAATGACATGGTCTGTCTTCCGTTCTGGCTCTGTAGACATGGTCCATATGGATCAATGACATGGTCTGTCTTCCATTCTGGCTCTGTAGACATGGTCCATATGGATCAATTACATGGTCTGTCTTCCATTCCGGCTTTGTAGACATGGTCCATATGGATCAAACCAGCTCAGGACACCACGGAGCGACCTACAGGGAGAACGATGACGCCTTGGAGGTAATGTAACAAGAAACGGCTACAATGTTAGGGGGGTCGTGCTCCGTTCACCCACATGACTGTTAGACGATCATGGTGATGTTAAGCATTGTGTTAGCATAGCCCCTTTGACACGACTGATGCTCCATTTTCAGGGAGATAACGTTTTGTTCCTCAATTTTGTGTCTTAGGGCCGGGCTGCCTGCACTCCTCCTCGCAGGAAACCGTTAGAAAGTGACTTTGAGACAATCAAGCTCATCAGTAACGGGGCTTATGGGTGAGTAGGAGAGATTTCTTTCGAGCTTTCTCGGTTTCTGACCAGTTCCCGGTATCACAAACCTGGGAGGAAACTGGGGAAATGGTCTTCTGCAGTGCCGTACAGTTGGTGGAAATGTCAGTTCTACATTTCAGATGTGATAAAAATGTTTGACACCGCCCAAATGCTTGTCCAAATATGTTGTGTGCCAGATTCCCATACACCCCCTCACCCGTCTTAATTTGATCGATGATTCCTAGTCATGCTTGCTCACTTGTCTCCCCCTGGTACCAGCGCTGTGTTCCTGGTCAGACATAGGGAGACCCGGCAGCGTTTTGCCATGAAGAAGATCAACCGGCAGAACCTGATGCTGAGGAACCAGATCCAGCAGGTGTTTGTGGAGCGAGACATCCTGACCTTTGCGGAGAACCCCTTTGTAGTCTCCATGTTCTGCTCCTTCGAAACAAAACGGCACCTCTGTATGGTGATGGAGTACGTGGAGGGTATGTTTCATTTTTGGCACCTGAAGATTTATTGACCGAGAGAACCCAGCCGCTGGATAGAACCTGTGCTGGGGTTTGGATAGAACCTGTGCTGGGGTTTGGATAGAACCTGTGCTGGGGTTTGGATAGAACCTGTGCTGGGGTTTGGATAGAACCTGTGCTGGGGTTTGGATAGAACCTGTGCTGGGGTTTGGATAGAACCTGTGCTGGGGTTTGGATAGAACCTGTGCTGGGGTTTGGATAGAACCTGTGCTGGGGTTTGGATAGAACCTATGCTGGGATTTGGATAGAACCTTTTTTGGCACTAGGGATTTGAACCAGCGTGTTTCCAGTTACTGGTCTGACACTTTAACTACAAGAATTTCTGACATTAAGTTCTTCTAAACCTAATGACCCCAAAAATTCACTGTGGATGTCAAAGAAGCCTGAGGCAGAGATCAGTAGATCTGGTTGGCCGATAATGAGCTGATGTCATAGCAGCTGTAATGCTGCTGTTGTGCTGTTTGTCGAGCTGTTTCGATGCTCATTTCTGACAGCCTGTTATAGTGCGTTTCCCCGCTGTCTTCTCCAGGTGGGGACTGTGCCAACCTGCTGAAGAACATGGGTCCTCTGCCTGTGGACATGACCCGGATGTACTTCGCAGAGACTGTCTTGGCACTGGAGTACCTCCACAACTATGGCATCGTACACCGAGACCTGAAACCTGACAAGTGAGTCCGGCATCAAATGGAAAAATGGTTCAGTTTGATGGTGTTCTGCACGGTGTTCGTGATGTTGCCATTGTAACTATGTTTCAATGACAACATCGCCATGTTGTGTTTGGGAAACCGCATGGGTCGATGCTGATTCGCCGTGGTGTGTGAGACTGATACCACCAACAGGAAGTCACATCACTTTTCACTGCCAGGATTACTAGGGGTGTGCCGGGCACTCGGACAACACTAGGGTCATAGAGAATATCTTTCATTTTCTGAATACAACTATTTCATTCTATCTAATCAGGGAAAACATATTTCTGTATGTATGCTTGCCCAGGCCACTAGGTCACTAGGAAATAAAGGCAAATATAGGTATTTACATTTGATTGAAGTAGTGGAAAGAGTGGTGGGAAAGAAAGGATCACATCTTGCAAAAGTGAAAAATGGGCATCTTGGGTTTGTGATAGATTGTCGATATGAACTATACAACTTTATTTTTTTTTTACATTCATTGAACTTTTTTTTTTTTATAGCTTATACCTGATAGATGTGTATACTGGATAATATGCTTTGTGTATAGAACTTTTCATAATCCAGATTTACATTCTGTTAACTCGAGGCTAAACGATTGTGTTCCAATGTATTTTTCTTCCTGTGTAGTTTGCTGATCACATCCATGGGCCACATCAAGCTCACTGACTTTGGACTGTCCAAGATTGGCCTGATGAACATGACCACCAACCTGTATGAGGGTCACATTGAGAAGGACACCAGGGAGTTCATAGACAAACAGGTGACATGTCTCTGTCTTCTCTATCTGTCTGTCTCTGGTCTTCTCCCTCCCTGTCTGTCTGTCTCTGGCCTTCTCCCTGTCTGTCTGTCTGTCTCTGGCCTTTTCCCTGTCTGTCTGTCTGTCACTGGCCTTCTATTTTATATCATCAATCTCTTTGATTTTCTCTTGGTTCATTGTCCCAGGTGTGTGGTACTCCTGAGTACATTGCCCCCGAGGTGATCCTCAGACAGGGCTATGGGAAGCCGGTGGACTGGTGGGCCATGGGCATCATCCTCTATGAGTTCCTGGTGGGCTGTGTGCCTTTCTTCGGGGACACGCCCGAAAAGCTCTTTGGACAGGTGGTGAATGGTGAGTTGTCATTTCCTGAATGCGTAAGGTTTACCTGAAGAAAGGGGAAAAAAATTTGTAGATACTATGTTTTGATATTATTTTGTTCGTATGTTGCTTGTTACCACAGTCTTCTTGCCCTAAGCACACCCTCAGTCTTGTCTTACTCTGATGGGCACGAAAGGCACACAGTACCTGGTTTCTTTAAATGTCTACTCAGTGAGACGAGAACATCTCATCATCCTTTATGTCACAGTCTCTGGTGTCTTCGGGACATCTGGTAATTCAGTTGATCTGGTGTTTGATTGACAGACGACGTTGTCTGGCCTGAGGGTGAGGACGCCCTGCCCGCTGATGCCCAGGACCTAATCACCAGGCTGCTGAGACCGTGTCCTCTGGACCGCCTGGGGACTGGTGGGTGTCTTCTCTGATGCCTTCATAGAAATAAGTTTGGAGTTGATTGAAGCAGTTCATTCAACTTTACTTTTCTGCTGCTGTCGTCTGTATGAGTACCATAGATCAGTACAGCTGGGATATAAAAAAGTAGCTGCCTACGACCTCAAGTATCTTTGGTTGTCTATGATGGGTTACCAAGTTTCTATTAACATTTTTATTTTCAACCTTCCAAAAGGAAGTAGCTCAGAGGCAAATCCATAGTTACTAAACCAGCAGTTGCTATGGGCAGTCAGCCTGGAGTTGTTGACAGTGGTTGCTTCATTTTTAATGAATTTAGCACATTCTTTGGCTCATCAAGCGAGCAGATTCATACAATACGCCAACTGGATCGCTGTACACAAGATGAATTATTGTAGTCTTAAATTGCATTTTTTTAAATTAGAATGTCTCACTGCTAAATAATGCCATGCAATCTCTTCCTCCTTGCCTTTCTAACACTGCTAACACTATGACGTTTAAACCAAAACAATAGACAATAGACCCAGCTGCATTTAATTTTGTTTTACCTTTTATTTGTATTTATTTATTCTATATACTTATTGCGCTGATGCATGATTTCCCCCTGAAAAGCAGTCTCGTCCTGACAAGATCATGTAGGCCTGTACCCACAGATGATTAAAAATGGGAAAAACAAACATCTGAGAGAGACACACTTACCGGCCACTTCATTAGGTAAACCTTGCTAGTACCAGGTTGGACCCCTTTCGCCTTCAGAACTGCCTTAATTCTTCATGCATAAATTCAACAAGGTGCTGGAAACATTCCTCAGAGATTCTGGTCCATATTGACATTATTACAGAGATGATCTTCTGCATACTTTGGTTATAATGAGTGGTTATATGAGTTACTGTTGCCTTTCCATCAGCTCAAACCAGTCTGGCCATTCTCCTCTGACCTCTGCCATCAACAAGGCATTTTTGCCCAGAGAACTGCCGCTCCATGGATATTTTCTCTTTTTCGCACCATTTTCTGAAAACCCAAGAGATCTTTGTGTGGTAAAATGCCAGTAGATCAGCGCTTTCTGAAATACTCAAACCAGCCTGTCTGGCACCAACAACCATGAAACATTCAAAGTCACTTAAATCACCGTCATTCCCCCTTCTGATACTTGATCTGAACTTCAGCACATCGCCTTGACCGTGTCTACATGTCTAAATGCATTTAGTTACTGCCTTGTGATTGACTGAATGCATATTTGCGTTAACGTGAAGTGGCCAGTGAGTGCTCAGCAATGCTGTACTAAAAAACTGTTGTTGCAAATCAGTTCCCAGAATAAAGGGAAAATAATGCCTTAATGCTGAGATCCCGTTCATAAATTGCCCTTGCTAAGCTGATGGTGCTGCGATTTCTCAGAAAAGTAAAGACATTTCCTGTTTTGAGTCAAACGTCTGTGGTATGTTCTGTTACTTTTTTCCCCCTCAGCTTTCAGCCAAAATCTAATTATAACAAACTCGTTGTTACGGATATAATAATAATAATTATTATAATTTTTTATGGCTAAGATTAAGTAATGTTTCACATTTGACACACTGCAGGGGGCACACTGGAGGTCAAGATGCACATGTTCTTTGTGGGTCTGGACTGGAACGGGCTGTTAAGACAGAAGGCTGAGTTCATCCCCCAGTTGGAGACTGAGGACGATACCAGCTACTTTGACAGTAGGTGGCGACCTTCACCACTGTCACCAGGACTGTTACCATACGTGTTGTGGTGTAAAAGTGCTTGATGTGGAACTTGGGTCCTGCTGTTGTATCAAGGACAGGAACATCCCAAAAACAAGTCTAGTGTCAATCATTGTGGCTTGACTGTGGTGCTGAGGCTCTGTTCTGGACCTTAATGAAGTGTCTGTGTGTGTGTGTGTGTGTGTGTGTGTGTCTGTCTGTCTGACTACCGTACTTGTGTGTGTGTGTGTGTGTGTGTTGCCCTTCAGCCCGGACTGAGCGATATAGTCACCTGGGATCGGACGATGACGAAGATGATGATGAGACCTGCGACGAAGACACATCCCTGGAGCTCAAACAGTTCTCGTCTGTGGCACATCGCTTTAGCAAGGTGGGAAACCCCCCCCCCCCCCCCTCACCCCTTCAAAAAAAAGAAAGAAACAAATCCATTTGAAATTATTTGATGTATGTATCGACTCGCAACGTCATTGTCATGTTTTGGTATGTCGGAAGGAAAATAAAAAGGTGATGCTGGTCATTTCACCAAGCTTTTTCCTCACATTTCTCTGACCTCTGGTCCCCCAGGTGTACAGCAGCACAGAGCATCTTTCCACATCCACGCCGTCGTCGGAGCGCAGCCACAGCGAGGAGAAGGAGGAGAGATGGGAGGGAAGAGCACTCCTCTCTCCAGGAGAGGGAAACAAACAGGGGGCATGCGGGGACCAGAGGACGGAGACACCCAGAGGAGGGTGAGACACCAAGAGAATAAAACCACACTATGATCCAGTATAGCTGTGTCTAGAATAAAACCACACTATGATCCAGTATAGCTGTGTGTCTAGAATAAAACCACACTATGATCCAGTATAGCTGTGTGTCTAGAATAAAACCACACTATGATCCAGTATAGCTGTGTGGCTAGAATAAAACCACACTATGATCCAGTATAGCTGTGTGTCTAGAATAAAACCACACTATGATCCAGTATAGCTGTGTGTCTAGAATAAAACCACACTATGATCCAGTATAGCTGTGTGTCTAGAATAAAACCACACTATGATCCAGTATAGCTGTGTGTCTAGAATAAAACCACACTATGATCCAGTATAGCTGTGTGTCTAGAATAAAACCACACTATGATCCAGTATAGCTGTGTGTCTAGAATAAAACCACACTATGATCCAGTATAGCTGTGTGTCTAGAATAAAACCACACTATGATCCAGTATAGCTGTGTGTCTAGAATAAAACCACACTATGATCCAGTATAGCTGTGTGTCTAGAATAAAACCACACTATGATCCAGTATAGCTGTGTGTCTAGAATAAAACCACACTATGATCCAGTATAGCTGTGTGTCTAGAATAAAACCACACTATGATCCAGTATAGCTGTGTGTCTAGAATAAAACCACACTATGATCCAGTATAGCTGTGTGTCTAGAATAAAACCACACTATGATCCAGTATAGCTGTGTGTCTAGAATAAAACCACACTATGATCCAGTATAGCTGTGTGTCTAGAATAAAACCACACTATGATCCAGTATAGCTGTGTGTCTAGAATAAAACCACACTATGATCCAGTATAGCTGTGTGTCTAGAATAAAACCACACTATGATCCAGTATAGCTGTGTGTCTAGAATAAAACCACACTATGATCCAGTATAGCTGTGTGTCTAGAATAAAACCACACTATGATCCAGTATAGCTGTGTGTCTAGAATAAAACCACACTATGATCCAGTATAGCTGTGTGTCTAGAATAAAACCACACTATGATCCAGTATAGCTGTGTGTCTAGAATAAAACCACACTATGATCCAGTATAGCTGTGTGTCTAGAATAAAACCACACTATGATCCAGTATAGCTGTGTGTCTAGAATAAAACCACACTATGATCCAGTATAGCTGTGTGTCTAGAATAAAACCACACTATGATCCAGTATAGCTGTGTGTCTAGAATAAAACCACACTATGATCCAGTATAGCTGTGTGTCTAGAATAAAACCACACTATGATCCAGTATAGCTGTGTGTCTAGAATAAAACCACACTATGATCCAGTATAGCTGTGTGTCTAGAATAAAACCACACTATGATCCAGTATAGCTGTGTGTCTAGAATAAAACCACACTATGATCCAGTATAGCTGTGTGTCTAGAATAAAACCACACTATGATCCAGTATAGCTGTGTGTCTAGAATAAAACCACACTATGATCCAGTATAGCTGTGTGTCTAGAATAAAACCACACTATGATCCAGTATAGCTGTGTGTCTAGAATAAAACCACACTATGATCCAGTATAGCTGTGTGTCTAGAATAAAACCACACTATGATCCAGTATAGCTGTGTGTCTAGAATAAAACCACACTATGATCCAGTATAGCTGTGTGTCTAGAATAAAACCACACTATGATCCAGTATAGCTGTGTGTCTAGAATAAAACCACACTATGATCCAGTATAGCTGTGTGTCTAGAATAAAACCACACTATGATCCAGTATAGCTGTGTGTCTAGAATAAAACCACACTATGATCCAGTATAGCTGTGTGTCTAGAATAAAACCACACTATGATCCAGTATAGCTGTGTGTCTAGAATAAAACCACACTATGATCCAGTATAGCTGTGTGTCTAGAATAAAACCACACTATGATCCAGTATAGCTGTGTGTCTAGAATAAAACCACACTATGATCCAGTATAGCTGTGTGTCTAGAATAAAACCACACTATGATCCAGTATAGCTGTGTGTCTAGAATAAAACCACACTATGATCCAGTATAGCTGTGTGTCTAGAATAAAACCACACTATGATCCAGTATAGCTGTGTGTCTAGAATAAAACCACACTATGATCCAGTATAGCTGTGTGTCTAGAATAAAACCACACTATGATCCAGTATAGCTGTGTGTCTAGAATAAAACCACACTATGATCCAGTATAGCTGTGTGTCTAGAATAAAACCACACTATGATCCAGTATAGCTGTGTGTCTAGAATAAAACCACACTATGATCCAGTATAGCTGTGTGTCTAGAATAAAACCGCACTATGATCCAGTATAGCTGTGTGTCTAGAATAAAACCGCACTATGATCCAGTATAGCTGTGTCTAGCTCTAGCTGAAACATTGTAGAGAGCTGAGAGACAAGTCTTGCTGAAACATTATATAGCCCAAATTACATTCAAATCCAAATAACTATACAGATATTTTTAAGTTAAGTGTGAATTAGTAGGTTGAAAGTGTCAGTCCATCCATTATAGCGTAATTATGGTTGGGTTCCATGCAGCTCATTGACTTTGTAGGCAACATGCTCTACCAGAGTTCCATTCCCAGAATGCTGGTGTGAAAATGTTTGCACTCGCTATCGTACGTCCCCCTGGACAACAGCGTCTGCTGAAATATGTCAATTCTAATGCTAACAAGATCACAACGTCTCTCTCTGTAACTGTCCTGTACTTGTTCCCTTTGCTGGTCCTCCAGCCTGCGCCCCAGGGCTTCCTCCAGCTCGTCCCAGTCTGAGAGGAGTGCCAACCTTCTGGTGATGAACAGCACCCAGAGCCTGGAAACCATGCCACGCTTTGCCATCTCAGCGGAGGACGAGGGTGAGTTCAGATACCCGCGGCCTCTTTAAACCGAACACCCATCACGGAAAAGACAAGGCTCCCTGTACATGACCTCCCTCCCGCCCTTCTCCCCCCTCCCCCCCCCTCCCCTCAGATGGCGTCGTCTCCAACCTGCGTCGTATCCGTATCCGTAGTAACAGCACAGGCACGCGGCCCTCTTACAGGCGAGGGGCGTCCCGTCGCATCGGGCACCAGCTGGAAACCCCCGAGAAGCCCAGGCCCCCGGCCGGCTGCAAGGTCCCCAAGTCGGCCTCCGTCTCGGGCCTGTCCCTTGTCATCACCCCAGGTAGATGAAGCCTCTAGCCTGGTGCCACTCCCACAGTGACAGAGGTCCGTCCCAGTGTTTTTGTATTTCACTGGTAGAAACGGGCCATCTGTTTACATTTAGTGGTTGTTGGAGAACCACAAAAATCCAGAATTTGTAGCAACTGATTAGCCAAGATAATTAGCATTAGGAGGAGAATTTGATGAGCAACACTGCTCTACTTTTATAGGTGCATTCTTTGATCCTGTCTAGTAAAATCGCTGAAATGTGTTCCCTGTCTTGGTTAGAGTGGAAAGTTTACCGGGGCCTTTTAAAGAATACTACTGCGGTGCATAATTATGTGTGAAACACCTCCGACCGCTCATAACGATGTAGGGAGACTGAAAACATCCCAGATAGTGTCTAGCAGTGGATTTTTCCTTTACGACTTCATAGACACCACACTTCGATACATTTCATATGAAATTCCTTCATCCTAACACGCGTTCCCTCTCTGCGTCTCTAGACACCACAGAAGGCATGCCCACCAGCCCCAAGTCGTCCTTGTCCCTCTCCTCCAACCCCTCATCCCGCGACTCATCCCCCAGCCGGGGGGACCTGTCCCTGAGCATCAGCAGCCTGCGACCCCCGGTGGTCATCCACAGCTCCGGGAAGAGGTTCGGCTTCGCCCTGCGCGCCATCCGGGTCTACATGGGTGACACGGACATTTACACTGTGCACCACATGGTCTGGGTGAGTGGTCTTACCAGCAATCACAAAGATCATTGAAATGGAATCTCGTCACTAACAAGACTACAGGGCGGCCATCTTGGGCAGGACAATTAGGCTAGTATGTACTGTATACAGTGAGGGGGAAAAGGTATTTGATCCCCTGCTGATTCTGTATGTTTGCCCACTGACCAAGAAATGATCTATAATTTTAATGGTAGGTTTATTTGAACAGTGAGAGACAGAATAACAACAAAAAATCCAGAAAAACATCTACATTTTTTATAATTGATTTTCATTTTAATGAGTGAAATATTTGACCCCACTGCAAAACATGACTTAGTACTTGGTGGCAAAACCCTTGTTGTCAAGAGGTCAGATGTTTCTTGTAGTTGGGCAACAGGTTTGCACACATCTCAGGAGGGATTTTGTCCCACTTCAGCTCCCTTCACAGATTTTCTATGGGATTAAGGTCTGGAGACTGGCTGTGCCACTCCAGGACCTTAATGTGCTTCTTCTTGAGCCATTCCTTTGTTGCCTTGGCTGTGTGTTTTGGGTCATTGTCATGCTGGAATACCCATCCATGACCCATTTTCAATGCCCTGGCTGAGGGAAGGTGGTTCTCACCTCCTGGGACTATGGTCCCAGCTGCCTTGAGATCATTGAAAAGATCCTCCCGTGTAGATCTGGGCTGATTCCTCACCGTTCTCATGATCATTGCAACTCCACGAGGTGAGGTCTTGCATGGAGCCCCAGACCGAGGGAGAGTGACAGTTCTTTGTCACCTTCTCACCAAGCTGGCGATGGTTTTGTAGCCCATTCTAGACTTGTTTAGGTCTACAATCTTGTCTCTGAAATCCTTGGACAGCTCTTTGGTCTTGGCCATGGTGGAGAGTTTGTAATCTGATTAATAGATTGCTTCTGTGGACAGGTGTCTTTTAAACAGGTAACAAGCTGAGATTAGGAGCGCTCCCTTTAAGAGTGTGCTCCTAATCTCAGCTCGTTACCTGTATAAAAGACACCTGGGAACCAGAAATCTTTCTGATTGAGAGGGGATCAAATACTTATTTCACTCATTAAAATGCAAATCAATTTATAACAATGCATTTTTCAGGATTTTTCTGTTATTCAGTCTCTCACTGTTCAAAGAAACCTCCCATTAAAATGATAGACTGCTCATTTCTTTGTCAGTGGGCAAACGTACAAAATCAGAAGGGGATCAAATACTTTTTCCCCTCACTGTATCTGGTCATTTATATCTATGGCTTCTGGTGATCCATTTCAGTCTGGTAAGTTACAGAAATTCTGTCCATTTGTGGTGCATCTATGCGCCTGCTAGTTTGCAAACCAAATCTCAAGCTAAGAATATCGTTACTTTGGGTGCCAGTCAAAGCCGTCAAGGCTACGTTCTAACTGGACCTTCTCCGTGTGTTCCTGTAGTGCGTGGAAGAGGGCACCCCAGCCCACGAGGCGGGTTTGAGAGCCGGGGACCTCATCACCCATGTGAACGGGGAGTCTGTCCAGGGCCTGGTGCACACTGAGGTGGTGGAGCTGCTGCTCAAGGTGAGACTCAAGAAGACTCTGTTGCCGGGCTCTCCCTTGCCTCGGTCTCTCTTGGGTGTCATTTGCTTTATGTAGCCCAAGTGTTCTACGTAGAAACACCTAGTGGCCAGTAAACCTATAGCCGTTATATTCACAGAGCGGCAACAAGGTTATGCTGCAGACCACGGCCCTGGAGAACACCTCCATCAAGGTTGGCCCAGCCAGGAAGACCAGCTACAAGAGCAAGATGGCCCGACGTAGCAAGAAGAGCAAGAGGAAGGACAGCCAGGACGGGTAAGGGAGTGTTGGTAGGCTTGCGTTCGTAGGTGGATAAGGGTCTCCAGCAAGCACATGTTATGTCGCAGCAGATGTAAAGTCCCAGTCTGTAGGCTGTGCGGAAACAATTATTTGCCACAGAAAGCTAACAGTGAATTTGCTTCAATCCCAATGGTGAGGATTGCATGAGGATGATCTTTGGGTGTAGGATTGGACCGAATGCTACACCCATATCGTCATTTGATTCCCATTTCTGTCCTGTAGTAGACGGCGTAGCATCTGGAAGAAGCTGTCCAAGCACACGCCTTCTCCCATGCAGAGCAGTCGCAGTTTCTCGTCCGGCTTCCAGCATTCGGTCTCCTCCAGTGACAGCCTGTCTGGCTCTCCCACCCAGAGCCTGTCGCCTGGGCCGTCCACACCCTGTCGCTCCCCTGCCCCCGATCAGTCTGGAGGTACGTTGGTAGCTAGCCTCTTTATTGGATCGAAACTGCTCCGCTATTTGGTGCTGTGCAAAATTGAATGTATTCAGGCCGGCAAATTGAACACACAGGCATAATGTCGTAGGGGTTCAGGGCCTGAGTTTTCTGTTCTGCTATCAAACAGTTAACAGCTGGACTGTGAGCACATTGTCTTTTGTGGACGATGCTGAGCGTTGTCTCCTGTTTCCTCAGACTCCAACTCCCCCCTGAGTTCCTCACCCTGCTCTAGCTCTCCCAACTCCCCCGTTCCCCAGGCCCGACCCAGCTCCCTCCACGTCCTGGGCCGCTACACCAAGGCGGGCCGCTGCAAGTCTACCAGCAGCATTCCCCCCTCCCCGCTGGCCTGCATCCCCCCGCCCCAGCCCCTCTCCCCCCAGTGCCCACCGTCCTCACTCCCCAGTCTGTCCAGGAGCCTCCAAGGTTTCCACGGCAAGACCTTGTCCCCTCCCACCGTGGCGCGGCACTCCGTGCGCCCCCGCAGCGCCGAGCCGCCCCGCTCGCCGCTCCTCAAGAGGGTGCAGTCGGCCGAGAAGCTCTCGGGGGCGTACCACGGCGACAAGAAGGCTTTCGCCACCCGCCGACACACCATGGAGGTACCCCTGTCAGAAGGGAAGGGGCTAGAGGACGTGGAGGCGGGGGAGACTGCCACGGGGTTTGTCTGTGTGGGCGAGCAGCATGGCCGCCAGGGTCTGTTCTTAGGAGGTCAGAGGAGCCACGGCGGCGAGCACCGCTCCAAGGAGGTGGTGGTGATGAGAAAACTGGCCCTGTCTGAGAGGAGGGACTCCTTCAAGAAGCAGGAGGCGGTGCAGGAGGTGAGCTTTGACGACCCAGAGGAGAAGGAGGCCCCAAGCTCTGTGCTCCCTGTCAGGCAGTCACGGTTCAAGGCGTCATGGATCAACTCGGCCCAGCCCGACTGGGGCCTGGAAGTGGCGGGGCAAGGAGCACAGGATACAGCGGGGCACATATCCAAGCCAAAGGAGAAGAAGGGCTATTAGCAGAGCATTGCTCCAGGAAGGTGAAAGGTCAAGTTATAGTCTCACTCTAGAGGAGAGTAAGGCTACACATTCTCCGGCCTCCGGCCTCATCAATAACCCAATGATTTGGCTTTTGGGGGAAAGGGAAATATCATGTGACACGCGTTGCGGTTTTGGACATTAACAAGGCAACACTCCATCTTAACTCCTTTTGTGTTTACTGAATTGGTTGAACAGTCCAGAAGTCAACATCCCGTGACATTTCCCTTCACGTCCAAGACCAGTATGTCGGGATCTTGTTGCAGGTGTTTCTTAATGCCTGCAACGCCGAGTTATAAATTCGGACTGTCTACAGTATGTGAGGGCCCTGCATGTTCATCCGCGAGAATATACTCAAGTTGAGCCAATTTAGTCAGCGAAAGAGAGGGAATCTAAAATAATAATTGGCACATTCCGCTTACAGTTTGCACACTACCACACTGTAAAGGGAACAGTTGAGTGCCAAAATTGATTTACATCCCTCATCCCTCCCTTTTGGATTTAGTTTCACTGTAGCACTGAAACATTATTTTTTAAACTTTGTAAATACCTTCTTTTTTTTGTTATGAATAACCTATTTATGATGCTTTCTTTTTTGTTAATTGTTTTTGTTTATGGGGCTGAACATGACAATATGCATTATTTGCCCTTCATGTAATGCACACAATTGAATTGCCATTCTCTAGTATAATTGATCGAGACGTGGAGAAAGTAAATTTTAGAACAAATGTTTGGATGGTTGTAAATGGAGACAGCGGATGAAGCAATTTTGTTTAATTATCTCTGTTAAATTGATCAACATTTGACTTGCCATTATTCATTATTTAAAAATAGGCTGTTGATTTTTGTGTTTAACATTGGCCTCAATAACTTGAATGTTTATTGACTCAAAGTGTTTCCAAACCATTATTCCAGTCTCATAATTAACACACTAAAACAAAATGTGGGTGGTATTGATTGGTAGTAACCGTTATATCCAACAGCACCTAAGAAAGGGTGTCACGCGGTACAAGAAGTATATGGCATCTCAATTCTATAGGCTTTGTGCCAGGACATGGATTTCTCTAAAAAAAAAAAAAAAAAAAAAAAAAAAAAAAATTGATATATACACACACACATACAGTGGGGAGAACAAGTATTTGATACACTGCCGATTTAGCAGGTTTTCTTACTTACAAAGCATATAGAGGTCTGTCTTTTTATCATAGGTACACTTCAACTGTGAGAGATGGAATCTAAAACAAAAATCCAGAAAATCACCGTGTATGATTTTTTTAATAATTAATTTGTATTTTATTGCATGACATAAGTATTTGATAACCTACCAACCAGTAAGAATTCTGATGATGAGTCTGATGAGACAAAAATAGAGCTTTTGGTCTAAACTCCACTAGCTGTGTTTGGAGGAAGAAGGATGTGTACAACCCCAAGAACACCATCCCAACTGTGAATCATGGAGGCGGAATCATCTTTCTTTGGGAATGCTTTTCTCCAAAGGGGACAGGACGACTGCACCGTATTGAGGGGAGGTTGGTTGGGGCCATGTATCGCGAGATCACCTTCCCTCAGTAAGAGCATTGAAGATGGGTCGTGGCTGGGTCTTCCAGCATGACAACGACCCAAAACACACAGCCAGGGCAACTACGGAGTGGCTCCGTAAGATGCATCTCAAGGTCCTGGAGTGGCCTAGCCAGTCTCTAGACCTGATCCCAATAGAAAATCTTTGGAGGGAGCTGAAAGTCCATATTGCCCAGCGACAGCCCCGAAACCTGAAGGATCTGGAGAAGGTGTGTATGGAGAAGTGGGCCAAAATCCCTGCTGTAGTGTGTGCAAACCTGGTCAAGAACTACAGGAAACGTATGATCTCTGTAATTGCAAACAAAGGTTTCTGTACAAAATATTGAGTTCTGCTTTTCTGATGTATCAAATACTTATGTCATGCAATAAAATGCAAATTAATTACTTAAATATCATACAATGTGATTTTCTGGATTTCTGTTTTAGATTCTGTCACTCACAGTTGAAGAGTACCTATGATAAAAATTACAGACTTGTATATGCTTTTTGTAAGTGGGAAAACCTGCAAAATCGGCAGTGTATCAAATACTTGTTCTCCCCACTGTATATAGATAGTACATACAAGTAACAGCACATCTGGAATGGTCCCTGCTTCAGTGCCCTGTCAATCATCTGGTGATGTCATCAAATGGAATCACTCCACTGGCTCTTTCACTGGTTTAAATCACATACTGATTGGCAGGACACAAAATAAATCAAGTTTTATTCTGACACTTCAACCTGATGATTGGGGATCATTAGTGACCCTGCAATACTCTGCCTACCAGCTTGGTGAATAATAGCACGCTACCCTGCAATCTAATTGAGCAGAGGCGTATTTTCACTGGTTAGTGGTTTTTACCCAAAGGGATCCTTTTGGATTTGGGAGATTTTATCTACTTCCCCAGAGTTGGATGTATGTGTGGATACCATTTATATGTATCTGCCTCCAGTATCAAGTTAAAGGAAGCTTCAAATGCCACTACTGTCTAGGGTAAGTACAGTGAATGCTAGTTAACAGATAACATAGACTTCCAGTCATTGGGTTAATGCTGGTTAGCAATTGCACTGGTGCTACAGTTAATCAGTCTCTGGGGAAATACTTAAGGGGCCTTCTTCCCAAATTCACATACGATCACTAAAGGAACCTTTCAACAATGTTCTCATTTTAGGTTTTCCAGAATCCTTGTTTTGCTTTTGCATTTAAATAATTGTACAGTTGTATGTAGGAATTGTATGCATTTGCGTTTTTTAAACCATGTAATTAATGTTTACGTTTGAGTCAGTTGTGTACTGTATGTAAACTTTTTCCATCTTCGCTGTTAAATTATTCTGAACAACGAATGACAGGGACTGGAAGGATTTCAACAGAATCCCTAAAAGACCAAGACATTTCATTTTGTTTTGTATATTTTCATGTTGAAGCAGTCTTGTTGCATTGCTGATTCACCCTTGTGGTTTATAAACACCATAGCTAAATCTGACAGCAGTTGACAGTGCTTGGTAGTATAACAATACATTTGATAAGATTGATTGGGTGAGAGAGATGAATGTTTGGTTTGGCTGTCAACTTAGTATGCTATCATTGCAACATTGTTTTATTCCACTATTAAAGAAATAACCAAAATTACTGGTTAATCTGCATTCCTGATCCTGGTTGGCTGATAGTTGTGATATATGAGATCATACACCAGGGGTGTAGACTTCACATGACTGCTCTAATTGTGTGCGTAACCAGGTCATTATATCAATAAGGCATCTCTGAGGTTTGTGGTATATTGCCAATATACCACATTGAAGTGCTTTATTCAGGCACCCTGCGATGTATTGTACCTGAGAACAGTTCTTAGCTGTGGTATATTGGTGATAAACCACACCCTCTCATACCTTATTGCTTAAATATATCAGGTGATGTATGGGACATGTTTTACTTGGGATAAGGGAGTACTGACGTAGTTAAAATACTAACTTAAATTTAGCATCAGCTAATACTTAAACTGGAAGAAAATCAAAATGTGAGAAAAATAAAATGTATCTACTTGTTTTGTTGCTTGTGTACTTGAAACAAATTGTATTCATGATTTCTGCGAGTGTAATAGATCATTCAATTCCCAATAGATTTTCCAGACCTTGATGTTGTCAAAATATGGTACCTTTGTTGGAAATACTGCATCTTCCTCCTGTGTCACACAGTTTCCCCTCGACTGAATAACTACGTGTTATAATAGTTAAGGTTGTTTTCATTGTCTGGCTTGCTAGAGCGTTTGTCAGATTTTTACATTATGTTTAATGAAACTACGATTGCCATTTAATGTAACAGAAAAATACAATTGTTCTTAAGGTACCCACGTACATAACTGAAATATATTAATTTAAAAGTCTTGAATTCAGCTTCAATAATCCAGGGGATGAAGCATGTGGTGCCCGCAGTATATAACCAATTTCAACTACCTTCACGTTTCTCCTGATGTATGTTAAATGGGACATCTGTAATAATCAGCCTTAATCCATATACATGCTGGGGCTGTTCGCCTCGGCCCTGGAGGTCCAAAACACTTTCGGTGTTTTTACCTGGTGATTAAAGATGGAGTTGGTGACTTTTGCAAAAAAAAACAAGTAATTTCTTTGTTGAAACCCCCCATTTTGGTCTGGATGTGTAATATGTTGTTTATGTGTGCGTAACCTAAGTAGGATCACCATCATACCTTATCGTAGCTATGAAATTCCAATTTTTCGGGGAGCCATTTTGGCACAAACTGTGTCCTAAAATCCAAGAATGCATCTTTAATGGGACTTCTCTGGTGTACCAGATCTGAAGTGGACCCTGTTTAGAAGGGGAGGATAGAAACCAGAAATGTTTGGACCCTCCAGGACTGGAGATTCAGAGCCCTGTGACGTAGTTCATGCTTGTTTTACCTTGGTGGCCCTCAAACTGCTTTGTCATTCTATTTTTCAAACTGGTCTCTGGTAAAAATAAAAATTGGTGTGAAGTGAAATTATTTTTTTGTCAAACGGTGTTTAAAATAAATGAGCAGCAGAAGACTAATATGAAGTGGTGCCTTTTTTAAGGGGAAATCGTATGTTCTGTTGTCAGATGCACATTCACCACACTTCTGTAGTAGGACTCAATAATAAATAATATAGATTCTTCCAGTCTTCATATTACATTTGAGGGCTAGATGGGCAATGGAACATTTCAATTCGAGTAATTTAACAGTAATGACTGCACACTTTATTCATGTGTGTGCCCCATGGTGAGTTGAACCCACAACCCTGTGCTACCTGAGTGGGATAACAGCCTATAGACTACAATTTTTCAGCGTAATGAACAAAGTCATTGTAAAATCATATATTTCATAAAATGAGGTTCAAAATATTTTTGAGGACTGAAATTTAGAAGTGAAATATCAGCATGGACGTCCTCCTGCGGTTCGTACTTTTCCGACTGAGTTCGTTTTTTTCCGCGCTCTTCATATTAGTTCCCACGCACTCTCCTTTTCTGTGCTGTGCTGGAAAATGGCTGTGTAGGGAGCTGAGAGTTATGTGCGACAAAAGAAAGAAAGGGAGAAAGAAAGCGGGCGAGAAGTAAACAAGGAAGGTGGACGACTCTAAAGCATTGAGTGGGGAAAACTGTAAAAGATTAGGAAACGTACGGTCTGTAGGTGTTTAAGTGCTTCCACAGCGAGATATTTGGAAGAAGTATTTGCGGGTGAGTTTTTCCAAGTTCTTGCACATATCCAGTCCTAGCCACTGAACTGGAAAATGGTGGAAGAGCTTCAAGTGCCCTAGTACGCACAAAAGCTGCACGAACTTCTGCACGAACGTGTTGGAAGCTTTGCAAGAAGTCGTTTTCTATAGTTTTACATCACGCCAAATGTTAATACTACTTAGCCTACGTTAGTAATTTAATAATGACTGTCATTTACAGCAGGCCAGTAACATGCGCCTCAATAGTGACATATCACAATCGTCGATCTACTTAGCTACTGTAACCTTGTTTGCAGTCCCTATATGGCGCGTGATTGTTGCATTATTTTGTTAACGATAACGCGTCGAAGCAAGTGTGCTCAAAAAGTACAGATGGCAACTGTTGGGAATTTCTCGAACACGTCACCCCTGGCGCTGAATGTGCGAGCTTTACTTGCAACAGGTTGGGAAATGTGCTACACGAAATGTATTTAACTGACAGCATCGTCTGTCTTGGACCAGCCGAAAATACTTAATCCACCAGTTCGCGTTGTTGTTTATAAGTTATTTTTGCACTTTTTTGTGGTTTAGTACTATTACATGGTTGTATGTACCATATTTATTGTGGGTTGATTACATAAGTTGTAATGTCTTAAGTGTCTTAAGTGAAGAATGTTACACTTCACTGTGAGTCCCATGTTAGCCTACACATTATTTCTGTAATTACTGTGTAATTGAAGTTTGATATCAACGAATTGCTGAACCGTAGCCTACACTGAAGGCCGACACACGGTAAGGGTGTGGTGGCCGAGCTGGTCGATTTGAAGGAAAGAAGTCCGTATGTAATTTGCTGAATTGATGAGACATTTTTTTTATAATTATCTGCATCACCTTCATTTTTATTTCGTTACCAATATTCTACTACTAGTTTGAGGGTTTTAGCCATCAACTGGCCTATGAACAATCGCTATAGTGGGTGAATGTATTTCATTTTACACGTTATATGGTTCTTATAATCAACTACATGGGCAAAATTCCGGCGCTACGTGATTGGTATGGTCAGTTTCAATGATTAATCTGTGTCCTGGCTGTACTTAGTAGGGTTACCAATGTGCGGTGTAGCAATGAGTAACTAATACACTGTACTCAATGAAGGAAAGTACTGGCCTGCTTACAGTAATTAATTGCATTTCCATTCAGCGAATAATGTTCTTTATTTCAAAGTCAATAGATAGGCTATGTGGCCTAATTAGGGCCAAGCTCTTTACCTAACATATTTACACAAAGCAAAATCTCCGGGCAATTTTGAGTCTTCACCCAAAAACGGTTTAAGTCAGGCCTGAGTGAGACTAAGCTGATTCCTGATTTGCGCCTGTACGGGCAACTCTCCCAGCAAGCAACCAAGCACCAACTATCATGTTGGCTTAGATATTTGCCGAGGATGAGTTAGTGTTTTATTTAGCCATAGAGGTCTGTTTGTTCTGGAATTCTTTGATTCAACATAGTTTGTTCCTCATGCTGCTACAATATCACAAAGATTAGTTTTCAAATAGGCTTATAACATAACACTATGTCATGCTGTAGACTGTTGACATCCAAGACTAGCATCTGGCATCTACCAGTGGACAGATGGCCACAAGGTGAATGTATACTCTTTGTATTTATTTGGACATTGGAGCTCAAACTTGTACATTTGGCTCTAGTCCAACTTTCTGGATTTGAAATCGAATGACTTTCACCATAAATTTGAGGGTATTACTGTAGGTATGTCTTAAAAATAGGAAAGGAACCGTTTATTTTAATAGTGTTTCATTTTAAGATGTTTTTGGACAAATTCATACAGTGTATTTAGGTAGTCGAGTTAACTGTTTTTCCATTTTCTTGGCAAAAGAAACTCATATCTGCTTAATATTTTGTAACGTTCCCTCTTATTGGTAATGGTAACATATTAGTAACATAGTGTTGATATGTTTACAAATATTCTACTTTTATTAACAGTAAAGGAGATTCCAAAGTGATATCCTACATTATTTACTATTCAGTTTAATGGGCAAATTATCATATTAAATACGAGTCGCAAGCTTGAATTACTCATTGTGTGCTAATAACTAAATTAACGGTAACATTATGTTCCATTTTCTCATGAAACAGTTTTATCCCAAGTCCTTGTCCTGTCTTTTTTTTCCCTGTCCAAATATATCTTCTGGGATTGTATGTGAATTTGAGTTTAGGCCTTTATATAAATATATTAATTTAACCACATTGTGTGCCATAAAAAAATGTGCACTGAAATCGCTGTCTCCAGAAATTACAGACTTGCCTGTAGAATTGGATGAATGCCCATTGTGAAAGGCACCGTTGAATATTTGTGATTAGGCGTTCAGATCTTTTTACTGACTATGTAGTTTAAACTGGCTCAGTCAAAAGAACAAATATTTAGATTGAGCGCATGACCCCATAAACGTCAAATTACAAACTTTTTTGGAAAGATTTATGGTTTCTTATTTACCATAGGAGTCTCTAATTTGTAAGTGTGAGTCATTAAACGTCAAACATTGAAAATTTGTGATTGCTAGTGGCTGGGCACATACAGTGAGGAGAACAAGTATTTGATACACTGCCAATTTTGCAGGTCTTCCCACTTCCAAAGCATATAGAAGTCGGTAATTGTTATCATAGGTACTCTTCAACTGTGAGTGACGGAATCTAAAACAAAAATCCAGAAAATCACATTGTATGATTTTTAAATAATTAATTTGTATTTTATTGCATGACATAAGTATTTGATCACCTACCAACCAGTAAGAATTCCAGCTCTCACAGAACTGTTCGTTTTTCTTTAAGAAGCCCTCCTGTTCTCCACTCATTACCTGTATTAACTGCACCTGTTTGAACTCGTTACCTGTATAAAAGTCACCTGTCCACACACTCAATTAAACAGACTCCAGTCTCTCCACAATGGCCAAGACCAGAGAGCTGTGTAAGGAGATCAGGGATAAAATTGTACAAGGCTGGGATGGGCTACAGGACAATAGGCAAGCATCTTGGTAAGAAGGCAACAACTTTTGGCGCAATTATTAGAAAATGAAAGAAGTTCAAGATGACGGTCAATCTCCCTTGGTCTGGGGCTCCATGCAAGATCTCACCTCGTGGGGCATCAATGATCATGAGGAAGGTGAGGGATCAGCCCAGAACTACACGGCAGGACCTGGTCAATGACCTGAAGAGAGCTGGGACCACAGTCTCAAAGAAAACCATTAGTAACACACTACGCCGTCATGGATTAAAATCCTGCAGCGCACGCAAGGTCACACTGCTCAAGCCAGCACATGTCCAGGCCCATCTGAAGTTTGCCAATGACCATCTGGATGATCCAGAGGAGGAATGGGAGAAGGTCATGTGGTCTGATGAGACAAAAATAGAGCTTTTGGTCTAAACTCCACTAGCCGTGTTTGGAGGAAGAAGAAGGATGAGTACAACCCCAAGAACACCTTCCCACCCGTGAAGCATGGAGGTGGAAACATCATTCTTTGGGGATGCTTTTCTGCAAAGGGGACAGGACGACTGCACCGTACTGAGGGGAGGATGGATGGGGCCCTGTATCGCGAGATCTTGGCCAACAACCTCCTTCCCTCAGTAAGAGCATTGAAGATGGGTCGTGGCTGGGTCTTCCAGCATGACAATGACCCAAAACACACAGCCAGGGCAACTACGGAGTGGCTCCGTAAGATGCATCTCAAGGTCCTGGAGTGGCCTAGCCAGTCTCCAGACGTGAACCCAATAGAAAATCTTTGGAGGGAGCTGAAAGTCTGTATTGCCCAGCGACCGCCCCGAAACCTGAAGGATCTGGAGAAGGTCTGTATGGAGGAGTGGGCCAAAATCCCTGCTGCAGTGTGTGCAAACCTGGTCAAGAACTACAGGAAACGTATGATCTCTGTAATTGCAAACAAAGGTTTCTGTACCAAATATTAAGTTCTGCTTTTCTGATGTATCAAATACTTATGTCATGCAATAAAATGCAAATGAGTGATTTTCTGGATTATTTTTTTAGATTCCGTCACTCACACTTAAAGTACCTATGACAAAAATTACAGACTTCTACATGCTTTGTAAGTGGGAAAACCTGCAAAATCGGCAGTGTATCAAATACTTGTTCTCTCCACTGTAAATGTGGTTTATTTGTTTGTACCTTTGAATTTCACGACCTTGTATTAATTAAATGCTTTAAACCACGAACATGATAGACTGGTGGTTGGGCCATATCTCAAGAGTTGGTGAGTCCAATAGGCAATGAGCTTGCTGTTGAATTAATTGTAATAAGCAGGTCAAGCCAACAGAAAAAGGAACAACTCACTTCAAAAATTGCATTATGACTTGATTCAGTAAAGAGTTATAAAGAATCAATCATTTGCAAACTGCACACTGCTGTTAAACACCATCAGTCAAAACTTGTGTCCTATGCTGATGTTTTTCTATGCATTTATGTTGATGTGTGGTTGTGGTTGAAAATATCATAGAAATTTACACCCCCCCCCCCCCCCCCCCCCCCCCCCCCCCCGGGTTCAAATGTCAGACAGTATTGTGGTAGTAAAGTATTTCCATCTAAACAGTCATGTCAAAAAGTGCATCGTCTGAGGAATTTTTGCCCACTCTTGGATCATTGTCTTGTTGCAAGATCCATGTTCAGTCAACATTTTACATTCTCTTCTAGAATTCTATGGTATAGTATGGAATTCATGGTTGACTCAATGTTGGCCTGGCGGCAAATCAGCCCCAAACCATAATGCCACCTCCTTCATGCTTTACGGTTGGTATGAGTTTTTTCTGTTCAAAGGCACTGTTTCATTTTCACTACCATTGTCTAGAGCAAATTTTTGCAGTCGTTTTGGTCTTCACCCAGTTGTTGTCTGGCAACCCCCAGCTGTGTCTTGATATTATTTTTTGAGAGCAGAGGCTTCTTTCTTCCTGACTTCCCATGTAGACCACGTTTATGCAGTATCTCTCTGACAGTTGACTCATGCTCCCTGACTTTGTCTGTGGCAAGAGAGGCCTTTAGATCCCTTAATTTTCCCCTGAGGTTCCTAAAGACCTCTATGAGCATATTTCGGTCAGTTCTTGGGCTGAATTTGGTGGGACGACTTGTCCTATGTAGATTGCCAGTGGCCGGTACTTGTATCCATTATAGCAGATCCGTCAGAAAGTGGGAGGGGTACTTGGAATTGGTTGGAAATGGCTTTGTAACCCTTCCCAGACTCGGGCATCAATAATCCTTCTTCTTAGGCCCTCAGATTGGTCATTTGATCTTGGCAGGATGGTTTACCACACGCCTATATGTTACGACCAAAACCATACAGTTCAGAAATTATGGAAATCTGGACCATCCCAGCGTACTCTCCCCAATTTTCCATTCATTTGTAACGGTTTTGATGCATCTGATTCAAATGTAGCCATTTTATGTGATGGTTAGGGTAGGGTTATACTATACTTTTGTGTGATTTGGTAAATTGGGTTACTGTTATCAATGACTGTTTGGGGGATTTAGCTCAGAAATCCATGTCCAAATATGTAAAGAAATAAATAAAAAGACTTTCCGGGAGTGTACCTACATTTTCAAATTACTATTTATGTCATGGTCACACTCCAGATCAAACGTAAAACCGTGTTTGCCAGCACAATCACACCAGAGAGATTTTTCTATTTAGCAATTATATGTAAAGTAGTTTAAGCAGACCTATTTGTCATGTAGTAAGTGTTTTGCACAGATTTTGCATAACAAATCTTAAATTAAAAGATATCGTGTCAGAGTGCATCACTGGAATTCTGGGATGTAGATTCTTAAATATATCAAGACTCATTCAAGACTCTCATTCAAAATGCTTAATAATATGTCATGGCCTTACTAGAGAAAAGAGTTACTGACGTTTTTATTGCCTCCAGTAGAAGTCCAGTCCGGCTGCCTCCCAAGTGGGGACTGGGAGGTAGCCTTTATACCAAGCAGGGTAGTAAACGTACCTATAAACCAAAACCTGTGTGTAAGTTTAGGACCACTCTGTTGTGGAATAATTCTTTACTAGTCTCTTGTCGAGGAACAAAAGCAAAAGCATTTGACAGTTGCGATGATTATACACCAACAAATCTTGGCTCATAACGCACTTTTTAAAAGCACTAGAGCTTGCTCCTTTGGATACAACTGCATACAAATGTGTATTTGTTTTACGGCTGGTGACTCTGGCTTGTGTAGGATGCAAACTGTATATTTGATTCTCTAGTTATATTCCTTTTGAAATAACATTTTCGGTCTTCTAAAGCTGCTAAAATGTTTTCTGCAGATTTAATCAATCTCAAATGCAGATTTTAATAGTCTGTTCATGTTTATGGTAAAATATCTGATATTGCTGCCTTAGGCATGAATTATCTGTATAGTAAATATTTTCGTATCTGTTTGTTGATTTTTTTTATTTTACATACATTTTTATATTTCATTCATTCAGTCATTTAGTATGCAACGTGATGTGTGAAAAGGTGGAATTGTTTGGGTCAGGAGCTTTATCACTGCCTAGATACATTTTCTAATATTAGAACATTTCCTTGATTTGCCCGAGCTTCTCTGGTGACTCCTGAGCACATGGCCGAACAGCAGCCAATGAGAGGCCAGGCTTAGTTTCCCTCTCTCTAGCAACAGTGAGTTTCCTGCCTTTCATTCATTAATTATTTTCTGTGGTGTCCCTCAGCCGTTTGGGCTCTCCTGATAACAAAACGCGCTGTCTCTTGACTGACTAAAAGTAAAGAAAAAGGAATGGATCCAGTGACGACAAGCCAGCAAGCTGCTGCCTTGAAATGTGACGTTCTCTCCCTTAGCAGGACTGTGGCAGAGATTACTCTACTTTCAACCCATTTTAGTTGCAGCACTTTTTTTTTGCAGTGGAAAAAAAAATAACCCAGAACTGGACGGTGACTGAGTGCGGGACGATTGCAGTTTCTTTCTGCAGGGTTGTGAATATAAACAAACAAAAAAACGGCAAAAGGGAATGGACTTTTTTTTGGCGGGTGAGGGGGGGGTGTGGGGGAGGCGCGAGGGGGAGACGTGGGGGGGGGGGTGTTATGGTGGTGTGAGGATTGCGGGCTGTGGTTGGCTGTGCCTTTGCCACGTGTCCACCCTGGCACCTCTTTTCTCGACACGAAGGATGTTGGACAGAGAGCCTTGGTGAAACTGTCCGGTTTCCCCCTAGCCAAACGTAGGGTGAGTACTGTTGCCCAACGGTACGTCCTGTGATCGTGGTAACTATTTAAGGTGTCGTAGCAACGATATTAGAACTCAGAAAGGATAACCACAATGTTGGCACGGTTTTTCTTCTTTTCTTTTTTTGTTACATTCGTGTGGAGATTGGTCAGAGGGCTTTTTGAATTGAGTGTATGTACCCCTGGAATTGAAAATGCGCCACAGAAGAGGTGTACAGTTCAAATTGACTGTTCTTTACATTTCAGCATCAACCTATCGTATATTCCAAACTAATTTACTTGATGAGCTTTTCGTGACTGCTCCAAACAGGTCTTCACAAAGACTAGTTATTTGGAGTTGGACGTTGGAGAGATGCTCCAAAAACTGTTAGGGCTGCGGAGCTATTATTCCCTGAGTCAGAAGCCCAACCCCTCCATTACAACCCCCTCCCCAAAATAAAATCTCAGATTTTCTTTTGGTCATCACTTCAGCCACAGAGGGGGAAAAGGAGACTTCATCTTGCCATACTTTGTGGGACCAAACACTAGTCTGAAAGCCTAATCTCTCTCTGAGGCACAGTTGCCATTTTGAGGGAAACTTGGTCTATTTTTATTTTGTCGCTTCACTCCTTTTGCTGAAGCTACAGTACGCAAAAACAGAAGGTAATTGGGGTACAGTTGTCTGGGTCTTCGTGTTTTAAGATAGGATTTTATTACTGTGCCTCGGAATTCAATGAGGAAATCGATTGACAATAGACAGTCCTAGGATAATGTTGTCACTGAACTGGTCTTCAATAATGTATTATTATGATTGAGATCTAATAAAAAAGATGTAATGGTTCTATTTAGCCATCTACGAAGTTTTACAATATTTTACAAGAAGCAAGCGTAAGTCAATGTGAATGGATGCATGCATGGGAATTATATTTTTCTGTGATTAACTGTATTCGATTATAAGTCCAAGATGTGACTTGCATCAAAATATATTTTTTTGAATATTATTTAATGTAATGTTTTATTAAGTGATTATTACTTTTTGAGAAACTGCCAAAATATAAATATAACTGAACCATCTGAAGTGGCACCTAATACCTCGATTTCCTTTAACAGCAAACAAATAAATGTTTTAATGTTTATGCTTTAGGCTAGTACTGTAAACCTGGTCATCTCTTTTTCTCTAAAATTGCTGAAGCATACTTAAAAAAAAAAGATTATCCTATTAAGAGCATGAGGGAATTGTTGAAATCTGCAGAACCATTACAATGTTGTCTTTTAGTAAAACAATGTCAAAAATTTGTCAAGAATGTACATTATAGAATGGGATTCTGTGGTACGTTATGACGCAGAAGCAGCATCCAATCCTTCCATCCCAGCCCAGATTGCACAAATGCATAGCATTGCCGCAGTTCGCCATTTTACTAATACTTACTTATTCTTTGTGCTTTTGGTAATAACACGGATACTTCTCTAATGGTGGGCAACCGCATATCTGTAGCAATATTTGTAATATCAATGCATGTTTATTTGACACCACTTTTAGTGTTTTCCTCTCTGTGCACTGCAGGTTGTGTCACTGTCCAGAATGTGAGGAACCTAAGAAAATCTAATCAAGGGACTGTAAGGCTGTCCTACTCTGCCTTCACCATCCACTGCCACCGGCACCGCAGGTTGACCGAGGAGTCCGACGCAGGGCCTCAGTTAGGTTTATAGCCCATCCAGCTTTTTTCCGCTTGAAGGAGCATGTTGCCAACGTTGTCTCTCTGCTCCATCGTCTGGTTAAACCGGGGGATCAAGCTGAGGAAAGTGCTCCACTGCGCCAACACCGGTCAGCTCTGAGGAAGCAGCACCCAAACTACCTTGCTGTATAGACTCGGCCATTTTAGCTATGCTTCTTAGGTTTGGTTGATAGTTCCTGGGCTCTAAGTGACCACTGCTCCAAGCAAAATCATTGTCACCCCCTACAGCCGATACACTTCTGGGTTGCCGTGGCATTGGGCCGACTTTCGCATCCTCTCTGCGTCTTTCGGCAGCTTTTCTTGGCTTCTCAAAATGGCGGTTGAGGGTTTCCAATACCGTGCCCTCTATGTCTACACCAAGGATTTGGAGGAGGACATTGACCTGCAGCCCGGAGACATCCTGACCGTCAGCAAAGCCTCCCTGTTCTCCCTGGATTTCAAAGAGGGGGATGAAGAGCATCCGGAGCTCCTGGGCTGGCTGCTGGGCTTCAACGAGCGTACCAAGCAGAGGGGGGACTTCCCGGGGACATATGTCCAGTTCGTGGGCCCTGTGAGGATGTCACCGCCGTCCAGCCAGCCTCGCTCCCAAAGACCCCTCCCAGCAGCCCCAGGGCCTGAGCCTACAGCGTCACAGATAGGTATTTTATTCATTTTGTTCATCGATTAATTGTCTTTGCAAATGAATACGTTATGTTTTAGTGTATCTTAATCTCAGTATATTAATATGATCTGATCTGAAAAGAAAGACTTTTGAGTGTCAAGAGTAGTATATTCCTCTCAAAATACTGATGACCTGTGTTTTTTTTCCATAACATTATTAATCTCTAGATAGGTTGTGTTTGAAAGAACGTTAAAACTTGAATGCAGTTTAGGTTTGGCTGCTAATATCGTTTGTTTGAATTGAAGCACTGGTTAGATCTGGTTTTGGCCTACAATTTGTTAAGGTTTATCGAAGGTTTTTTACTCTGACCGCAGACTGACCCTTCTAATCTACATTAAAGAGATGTCATATGCCTCTATAATTCAAAATGCAACTAAGCAAGTTCTCATTTGAACTTAATCCAGTTACTGGCTTGAGTCTTGGTCAGGTTTGCTTTAGACTGTCTTATATTTTTCCTTGATCCTTTGTTCAACTCTCTTGCATAGGACAGGGACAAGATGTATTTTACGAGGTTGTATCCAATAGCCTATTACTGACATAAGATATGCTGAAAACCTTTTTGATATACAGATGTTATAAACTTTTACATAAATTTGAGGATTTTATGGAACTTGAATTTCAGATAACAATTGATTTGCTATACTGCATTGAATATGAGCTATAAATTAGTTATTTTAGTTGAATTTAGATAGTTGATAAAAATGTTTCTGTATTATGAACAAGATAAATTGCCCGGAAACAATATTACATGACTTGACAAAGCAACCCATTTTACCCTCTTTATTCTGTAACCTAGAGGTCTGCAGAGTGCACAAAGTACTAAAAACAAGGATGCCAATAATTGTGGCACACGATTTTTCTTAAAATAATTATTTCTTAACAACAACATTTTTAATTTAACAATCTACATTCCAATAAACGTTAGATCTGCATAATATTTTCTGTGAACGATCAAGCTGCCAAACATTTTTCCTTTTTTCACAGATTTTTTTTGTTCATAACTTAGGATGCCAATAATTCTGAAGGGCACTATAAATAGGAAAAGCAGATGTAACCAACCTGGACAATGCACAAACGTAGGCCTGTAACAGGGCTTCTGAGCGTGTAAAATAGTAGACTGTTTATTATCTTGTCTTAACTCACATCTAGTTTTGTGGAACTGAAGTATTTTAGTTCTCACCCCACATAGTAGTGTTTTACATGCATTGCGATGGCGATAGTTCCAGTTCAATTTGAAAAGTCATGCCAATTGCTTTTCAACACTCCACTTCGATAAGTCTAACCATGTGAAAAATCTACATATTTCTGATTCCATCTCTCCAGTGGAAATGTCACAATTCTTCATTGTGCAAATGGAAGCAGTCTGTCGAGAGCTCATTGACCCAGGACATTTGGGCCCAGTTTAAACAATGGTGCAAATTCACTATAACGAGCTCAACCCATACGATGGGAAGCAGAGATTATTAATTCTCTACAAAAAACTGTGCTGAACCTACTGCAATTTGTAACAAAACAATATTTATAGAGTATATATTTCTTTATCCAAATATTTTCCTTCGTATGTATTTACCCTTTTATGTTCCTTTTATGATTAAAATTCGGTCCGCATTTAACATATTTTCACATACATCCAAGATTCCTAGAATAATCCGATCTGGGATCCAAGGGTCAAGGAATTTGGGATCTGATCCCAAGTAATCGGATTTGTGTATATTCGAGAAGACCTTTACCCTGAACTACTATATTACTGCATAAGTATGTTAATGATTAAGACATATTCATTAGCGATTTTTACTGTGGTGCTCTCCAACTCTAAATATACAAAAACATTTACTAGTTCTACTGCACACTGTTTTCTCTCCTGCTTTTTTACTCTCACTCTCTCTCATTCAGCCCTGAGATTTAATTTGCAGCCTCCTTATTTGGAAAGCCAGCATGTCATTGGGCCAGAATGTATTAAAATAAAAGTATATATCTGATCGGCAGTGGTTACTTATGTTATTTGTAATGAGTTGAAAATACCCAGTCCTCCTCTGTCAAAATTAATGTTCCCCAAAGATGTAATGCTCCCTAAAGGGTCATTCCCTTTCAATTCAGCAAGCCATAAGCATCCACCATCTCAGATTGGTCTGGACTGATTCCTAGAGTCAGTTAACATACATTTAGCATTCCTGGTTAGATTTAAATTGGATTTGATCTGTAAGAAATTAAACTAATTAATTGCACTCAAATTATACAGATTTATTTATAGGATTCATATAATAAATGGTATACCTAATATGCGATTTGGAGCAATTGTTCTTGCAATTGCGTTATACATAAGGAATCCACCAACTATTTTCTAAATTAACCCACAGATGCACATACTCCCATGCTAGTCCCACCTTGTCAACTAGTATACATTATCAGTTCTCTCTGTTTGACCAGTAGCTTGAAGCTTCTTCTTGTGGTATTGTTTATTCTGCCTATCTCATGTATTCTCTGTGAATTTCGGGACGCCTATTTTCCCTTGTTCAGAGAAAGTTTTCATGGAAGTTAAATTCCCATTGAAATGAATGTATTTGGTCCTAAAGCCATTTGTTTTTATTTGACCGGGAATACATCGGAAAAGGTCAGCCACTATCTGCTGTGAACGTGATCTGCAGGCTATTGATCATGGCTGGTGAAAATTGGTGACACTCCTCTTCAGTGCCTGCGCAAAGACGCTGGGTATTGGTGGGAACCAGAACATTCTGTCACACACATCGATCCAGAGCATTCAAGCTTCAGTTTGTCCTGGAATTCATCAGTTGTACGGTTGGTTGGTCTCAGGTGAAAAAGCCAGATGTGGAAGTCTTGGACTGGTGTGGTTACACATGTTCTGTAGTTGAGAAACCTGTTGAATGTACTGTCAAATTCTCTAAAATGGCATTGGAAGTGGCTTATGGTGGAGAAATGAACAATGCATTATCTGTAAGCAGCTCAGGTCAACATTGCCACAGTCCTCATGCCAACTGCAAACTCACTCTAAATGTGTTGCCTCTATGGTAGTGTGTTGTGTGACACGCACGTGTATGTGTCCAATCAATGGGTTGTCTTGGCGAAGGAGAAATGCTCAGCAACATGGATGTAAACATCCCCCCTAAACATACAGCCGAAGCCCCATTGTATCTTTGGCTTTGGCTGTTGGCTTTAGCTATATTTTAAGGTCTTCGTCAGTCAACTTGACAGAGCTTGAGTTTGCAAGGAAGAATGGGAAAAGATTGTTGTTTCCTGATTTGCAAAGCTGGTAGAGAGTTATCCAAATAGACTCATGGCTATAATTGCTGCCAAAGATGCTTCTAAAAAATATTAGCTAAAGGGGTAAATAATTTGACAAAATTTCACTTTAACATGTGCTTTTTTGTGTTCATCAGTGGCAAAAAAACAATTTACCAAATAATTAAATAATTAGATTTCATATTTCAATATAACAAAATGTATAACAAAATGTAAGTGGGTGAGAGAAACCAGTTGGGCAGCAGAGGTCTCTGACTTGGATGGAGCGGGGGAGGTTGGACATGCCAAATCCTCTGCCAAGAAACAGTGGAGCCGAGTGGGAGAGAACTGGGGGGTGGCTTGGCCTAGCGTCAACAATGCATTGTAGATTAGGTATGGGTTGGCCCAGATTTGTACAGATATCATCTTTATCTCCCACCAAAATGGTGGTCCTTGTTGTGAATAGATAGACTTTGAGTATAGCCACCTCGCTGTAATATATGTGTATAATTTTTATTTGTATATGGATTTAATATTTAGTTGAATGGGTAGCTTTAGTTAAAGTATGTAGAAAGCAGGTGCTTCCACACAGGTGTGGAATTAACACCATGTATAGGCTCATGTATATACATTTTGGGTAGGCCCAGTTGCCCAATATTTTGGCTATTATGAAAAGAAGGTCTCAGTGACTTTGAAAAAGGGGTGGTTGTTGGGTTATGTTCTGCAGAAGCTTCACTAAGTTACATGGCTCAACGTGCAGATGTTTTAAGATGTGCCATGGGCCTCCGTCGCCAGATACCAACACATTAGAATTTTTTATGTGAGAGTCTGGAGCGATGTCCGGGGCAGCGTTTTCCACCACCATCGACAGAATACCAAATAACAGAACAATGGTGTTGCCTCCCTCTATTAGAGTTCCAGACACTTCTAGAATCAGTTCAACGGGGCGCTGAAGCTGCTCTGACAACCAGTGGTGGCTCCTACCACTATACGGTTTTTGTTTTAATTTTAATGTATCTGTGTGTAAAAGCATCAAACCTGACTTTTGACAATTTGCTTATTTTGTATAATCTGATTGGTTCATGCGATTCAAGATTACGCTTTATCTTGGGTTAGGATTGTGAAGTGGTCCATTTAGACATGTAATGAGAACACTAGTTCCTTCCTCACCTTTCACAGGGAAATGTTGCTCTAAACGCTGGTTTTGGCAGATTTGAGAGAGACAAATAAGCCATCTGGAGATGGTTTGCCTCTATTAACATTTGTTATTGGCTAGAGAAACCCATGAACTTTGGGAATTACACCAGATTTGAAATCAAACTCAGGCTGAGGGCAACACAATCCTTTTCTGACAAGAAACTAAACTCTGCTCGTGGCGCAGAAATAATTCTCCAAACGAGGAAGGAGGCGTTTTTTTCCCTCCTCCTCCCTCCTCTCCCTGGCCTCACTTTTACTGCCTGCTGAAGTGAACCATGGCTTGGCATTTTTGCAAACTCCTCCTCCTCCCCCTGGTTCACATACACTTCTGATACTGTCTCCAGGCAGCCATAAACTATCCAACTGCCCCAGTTCTCAGAAAGGAGAGGCCTCGCTCCCTTCTCCCCGCTCCTTACCAGGAACCTGCTTTCAAAGAATCCAACGAAGGGAAGAGGGGGATCACGGCCTCACCAGTACCACGCAGCAGTTATATAGCAACCAGCTGAGAACGAGCTCACTTATTATTTGTAGACTTCATGCAGTACACAAAGTGCAATGCTCTTGTGGATTAATTTCTGCCCACTGCATTTGTTTCGGGGCCCTACGTGTGTAAATTAACTGATCTGGTGTGTGTGTGTGTGTGTGTGGGTGGTGGGTGGGGGGGGGTGTCAAGCATACCAGAAATGACATTTTATGTTGCATTTGTGTAACTTCGGAGAGGCCTGGGTCCCTCATGAGACTTGCCAGAAAAAGTGAGCTGGGCCACCACACACACACCTCCCCTGGGTTAGATCTCGTCCGTCTCATGCGGGCTTTGCCACATCCTGGCAAAGGGGGCGACGTTGAGCTTGTGCCTGGGTGCGTCGCCACGCTATGCAGATACAGGCCTTGTAATGTGACCGGCACAACTGCATGAGATCCCGGCGCGGCGTAGCAGGACATGTGAACTTTGGAATACGGTTTTGCAAAGGTCAAGTCACATGTTCCAGATTGCATAATGTGTTGTGCCGATAACTAACAGATGCGTCCTTTGATAGTTGGATTGGGGATTGAATAAGTGTGGAATTTGAAGTGGCCACTCCTCCAGTAAACATGTGTACAGTGATACTAACTCTTTCCAAATAACTCTTTCAGTTGTCCTGTCAGTAAAGTCAGGTGAAAATTATTTTATTAACAAATATTGATGGAATAACTGTCATGTCGTGTGAGAATATTTCTGTCCTCAAAGGTTAGGTTGCACAGATTGAAATGTTACCATGAATTCACACGGCAGTGATGAGCGTCGTGCTTCCTTTGAAAACATTGATAGCGTATTATAATATGCGTACTGAACGCAGAATCTGTGAAAGGGTCAGGTCTTGGGATATCTAGCTCCTCATAGAACAATATGGTTCCTTTTAACTCAGTAAGTTCAGTGGATATATTTGCTTTTACTTAAACACGTTGTATCTATTTATAATTTTCGACCAGTCGATTGGATGAAAACAAGTGTGTTGCCCTTGCTGCTTCTGACATTCAAACATTAGCCAAATGCCTCTGTCTGCCTTCTGTATAGGGCAAAGCCACGTAATTAATTGTCTATAGCCAATTTTGTGTTATGTGTTGGCTTGATGTGTCTCTGGCTGAGTCATAGGTTCCTGTCGATGGTAAATGAAGATCAAATTATGTTATTTTAGCGGATTGTCCTTTCAACCATCGCTCAGCCCAGCTGTGTGGAGGAGCATGATGTTATGAACTGTGGCCTCTGCAGCCACAGATGTCATGTATCAGCAAAAATAATGACCAGAGGGAATATTTGAATACTTTATCAATATACAATGGGATAGTTCTCTCCAACCTCCCGGGTCTTTATTTGTAGATTATGAGGCTTTTACTTTTTTATAAGTAATAACCTACATTTGAGGTTATTACTTCATATCCAAGTGGAAAACGTAATTTCGTACGCCGGCGTCCCGTCTCAACGTGAATAGAGCTTGTTACTGTTATCACATTGTACTGTTGTGCACTCCCTCGTTCCTCACTGCCTCTGCTTCCTCCAGTTCCTCGTTCTCCCAGTGTCATGGCTGCCGTCCAGGGCGTGTTGAGTCGCAGGCCTGCTTGCCAGCACGCAGACTACTGAGGTGGTTCTAATTGAGTGATGATGAGTTGGTGCTCTCTCCAAAAAAAACAACGACGACTCCGGGGCCACAGCTGTTTTTCAGAAAAAATCGGTGTTCCTTTTGCACAACAGCACGAGCGACTTTAAGAATGTGCACGTGTTTGCGCGTCAATGTGTTTGCGCATCTGTGTGTTTGTGCGTCTGCGTGTTTGTGCGTCTCCGTGTTTGTGTGTGACAGAGGGAGACATTACAGTTATTCTTCTGGAGGACTACATTGCATTAGATCAGGGGTGGGCAATATTTTTCACTGGGGGGCTGCCACACTGAAAATGCCAGAGAGCATCGTGGGCCAGATTACTTTTTCAACCAACATGCCTAAAAAACACACAACATAGCGAACTCTGTTAACTTGCATATTATATTTATGCATATTTATTTTCCATGCAACACCGTTTTCATAATTGAACTTAATTTACTTTAACAATGTTTTTTGATTATTTTCTGTTAACAACTGTTATTATGGCAGGCAAAGGCCTAAATAATCCCTTTTTAGGGTTATTACTCAACAGAAATGTTGCAACACATATTTTCCTTAAAACTTAACTTTCAACTCAACAGAGTAAGCTACATTACATAAGGTATAGTGTATAACAGTTATATAGGTATAATAGTTATTAGGGCAGACATAAGTCTGTATACTTCATACAGTATATTTTTAGTACTACGTGCTTTTAACGACAGCGTTTCTAGCAGCGCAGACCCAAGAAATGAACTTTTAGGGCTACTCACTCAATTTGAACAGGAGAGCCTCGTATGGGCGTTGACAAGGTGAAGTCAGGAGTAATTTCTGTTGAAGCAGTGTGCGGTTCTGTTGAAGCAGTGTGCGTTTCTGTTGAAGAAGTGTGCAGTTCTGTTGAAGCAGTGTGCGGTACTGCTGCAAGATGTTCATCAGTGAGGCTGCATCTGCCCTTGGACTTGTTGAATTGTAGCATCGGTTGACAGTTTTTGTATTTCGCTGCATGCTTGCTCTGAAAGTGCCTCTGCAAATGGTACTCTTTAAAAACTGTGACGTTAGCTTAACATATTTAGGAAGTTGCTTTACCTGCGACATCTGCAAATAACTATTTTCCTCTCAATAGTTTTTTAAATACCCTACTTTCGTTATCAACTTTTCTTAAGCTCATTTCCAGAGATCGCTAGCCATCAATTGCGTACAGTACGTACAAATGATAACTTCCGCGCGTGGATTCTGGTGCTGGTTCCCCACGTATCATAGCAACGCAATTACCTTGTTTCAACTTAAAGTTATATTAAACATACAGTATGATACTGCTGTACTTATTACTGGGAGTTCCACGGGACTTTTGATTTTAAAATAAATAAATATTCAACAGTAAATAAAGTAACGTAATCTGCGGACCGTGTCAAGTATTTTGTATTAATAATACTATTATTTAAAAAGTTTAGGATGTGTCGCGGGCCGGATAGAATGACTCAACGGGCTGGATCCGGCCCGGGGGCCTTTTCTTGCCCAGGTCTGCATTAGATTGTCCTGCCACCCACCTCCAAAGTGGAACACATTTGTTTTGTGGTTTTATAGTCTATATTTTTGCTTATTTGCCTATTGGATTTAATTTCCCTGTTTTATTGGCTGCGGCACACCCAAACCCAAGTAGATGTGAGCAAGAGTGCATATATAGGTGCACTGCCTTCATGTTTGTTGATCTGAATAATAATCACTGTACTGACTATACATACTTTCAGATGTATAGTCTGCTTTTATGGATAGGTAATTTATTTCCTTTATTTTCTATATTAAAAAGCATTTAGGTTTAATTCAGCTCTTCCTTTACCACATGCAAACAATCCCCAGGTTTGAAGGAGGAGTTTCAATTTAAATGGTACCCAGCTGCCTGACATTTCAGTTATCTGAAGTTGAAGGGTTAAAAAAGGATGTAGAGGTACCTAGCCCATCTGAAAAACATTCCGGTATGCTTAATCAGTTTATAGGATAGGTGTAATGTGGCTTGTAGGAGGCATGGACACAGGCACTGAAATAACTAAGTTATTTTAATAGAAAGTACTAAGATGTTACAAAACTAAAACATGACTGAACAACGTTTGAGAAAGGAATAGAATCCAAAACGATGACCAACACTAGGGAAGGAGGAACTTAAACAGGGACATTGAACACAGATGAGGCCGATAACAACCAATAGGTGTCCGTGATCCAAATGAGGAAGAGAGGATCTCACTGGACGTGACAAGTAGGGTCATGTGATGCCGTCTTAACCAGCAGGGAATGTCTCTCATTTACTGTAGGAATGTCATCGCTCTTCCAGTTGATGATTGTTGTTTTCCGGGCACAGAGCAGGCTAGTTTGTATGCTGTCCCCAGGGGGCTTTGGAACATGACTCAGTTCAGATGGACCTGCGAGTCGGGACAGTTCTGGGCACACATGGATTCTTAAAAAGAGACAATAAAGACTTGTGAATATCATCACAGAACCAAGGATTTCTATGGGGCAGGCACCTTTATGGTCAGTCAGTATTTCTTGGCTGAAAGGGAGGTGGGTTGCGGTTGTTTTTATATGGCGTGTAGCCTACTTTCTTTTTATCATCATCAGTGATTGTGGGAGAAAGTGTGAAGTGCCGTTTGCACTGAACAACCCCATAGGCTGAGCTCTGCTGTCTGTACACGAAAGGGGCGGGTTATCAGCTGAGCTGGCTACCACGATTGGATCACAGCTGCTCTCCCTTCCCTCTCAGTCGCCCAGATAAACAGACACACGCTTGGCTCCAATCCCTGCCACTCACTCATCACAGCACGCAACGCTGCCTGTCTGTCTCTGGGCCAAACACAGTTTCAGCATGTAGACATTGTTGTTCTGCCTACTGACCTAGTTATATTGGAAGTCCACTTTTGTGAGGTTGTATTTTTCTACTCTGCGATGTGCAGAATACAATATGCGAGATATCTGACTCGTCCTTGAGAAGTCAGAGTTGCGCGTTCCTCGGCTATTCATTATGTGGCTTGTTCCAATCTGTCGTTGTCATGAAGCCTGAGCTACACATCATTAGAAGATGAATGTAAATCTTCTTTGGGGGCGGCAGGGGGGTTTTGAGCAAAGGGAACATGGGCAAGCTTAGATATCGGGGGAGAGACATTTTGCTCCTCTCAGCAGTGAAATGTATCAGGCCGTCCAAGGTCTGTTTCCTTGAACCACTCATATTTTTTTTTAATAGATGGCTTTTTTAATAGATGGCTCTGTGTTCAGATACAAGGGAACTAGGCTACTGCAACCCATTTTCTCTATGTGTGAGTTTGTGTCGGGTACAGTCTTGAGAGTATCACCTAAAGTCCAGCCGTCACGGATCAGCTATTAGCAGTTGGGGGGCGGGCCAAGACACAGCTGACCCACACATCACCAGTGGACATGTCCATAAAACCTGAACAAAGGTTCCTCTGTCCTGGTGGCTTCTCCAGCAGCTTGTGGAGTCCCCCAGACACAGTAGTTGGAGTCATGAGTGAGTCCAGCACAACCTGTGGGGGATTTTGAACCGGAGCCCTTGACACTATTGACCTATTGGAACTCTTTGTCATTCCTCATCTGTGACTGGTATGACTCCTTAAGGGAGTCCATACCCTAAGAGGGCCAGTTTAATGCAGACCATATTGATGCAGACTCAACAAGTAGATGCGTGTGGCCAAAGCCTCTACCCATACTGTTCCATAATGATTGGGCGAAATAGATAATTGGAAGGTCTTTAGTCTGCGGTGACATTTGGGTGGTCACTGGTCAGGGATGGTTGAGCTGGAGGTGGCCGCACGCAAATCGTCCGACGGAGGGGGGGGGGGGGGCTGCCCTGTAGATTCACCCGGGGCCATTGGGAAATGTGTCGCGACACTGATGCATTGTGGGATAATGGCAACTTTGCCTCTGTCATTTGGCTGCAGGAGGTTCTTCAGTTTTAGCATAGGGCGTTTCCACCCACCAGGGGACCTGCTGCAGATCTGGTCCCATGGTGTAAAGAGATTGGAAGAGACAGTTAAGTCTGGAGAATACACTAGCTTGATTACTTTAACTGTCCTCCTTAAGAACAGGGAAAGTGTGGACCACCTTGGACAGTCTCAAGTGGTTTTGACTGTTTCAGTATTGCTGGATACCATTATATCCAATGTTTGTGCTATATTTAGACCTTAAACAGTTTATACCACGCCTGGACCTTTTGGAAGGAACCACCTTGTAAAAGGGATTTAGGCGGGAGGTTAGTGGGAGGGCCTTTGAATTTGTCCTGTCTACCTGCTATCCAGAGAAGGATGAGATTGAAAGGATTTTTTACTAACAGGTTTGCATTGGGTTTCTGGGATAAGATATGAAAGCAGTAATGTACAGGTTGAGTCTCCCATTACGGCACGAGGGAAATCCATATGTTGTTGTTACAGCTAAAAGCTTTATTTCGTAAACAAGGAGAGGAGGGTCTACGACCTTACTGACATCCTCATCCGTGACCCAAAATGCTTGGATTTTTTACCCCTTAATAAAATTTATTTTTGGGGAGGCCACTTTAAGTTCAGGCCATTGCATTTCTGATACCACCATCCCTTCAGAAATCCAACCCGCTTTGATGCGTGACTTTAAACCAGATAAAAACCATTCAAAATGTTTTCATATGGTCTATTTTTTGCAACAGGATTGTTTTGGGCCGGATATTTTCCTATACATATTAACACTCAGTAGTGTACACCTTGAGCCTTTACAAGGGGTGCTTATGTGTTTACATGAAGGACAGGAAGTGGGAGAAAGAGAGAGTGTGCATGTGGGTGTTCTGCCCAGACGCTGTGCGTGTGCCCGACATTGGAGGTGCGAGGGGGGGCAGGGCTGACATTCGTCAATGAAGCCATCAGAAACAGGCTGTCACGCATGCTAGCACAAGCTAACGCTTGCCAGGCAGCCGCCAGGGAAGAAGGTTTTCATGTTTAACGTGCATCGGACGGAGCAGGGCAAGGAGAGGGAGGGAGAGGGGGCAAGGAGAGGAGGAGAGAGAGAGAGAGAGAGACAGTGGGGCGGAATGTGCTGACGCTGCGTTTTCGTCTGAACTCCCCAAATTAATAATCAGCCGTGGTTTAGCCGTGCCCTGCCAGGAGCAGGAGGCTGCCAGGCCGGGGGAGCGCTGGGCCCAGAGAGGAGGCACTGGCAGCAGGCCACAGGGCTTTTGCTTGTTCAGGTTTTTTGATTAAATCCTTTATTGCGCTTCGCTCACGCGAAGGGGGCAGAGGAGAAAGAGCGCAGAGAGTGACTGGAGGGGTAGAAAAAGGAAAACCTCTCCCTGTCACTCTTTTGCTCCCGCCCCCGTTGTCCCTAACTACCGTTCTCTCTCACTGTCGCCTCCCTCTTTTCGTCGTTCCCTCCCTCCCCTTCCCCCATTAGTGACTGGGAATGTGTTTGGATGTGTTGTATGGGGCAGTTGTGGTTATGTCGTGCGCCCCTGGATAGTGCCGGCTGGCTCTTCCATCTTTCTTCCATATTCTTTCCATCTTTCTTCCGTCTTTCCACTGAGGCTCCGTGCCTTTGTGTGCTTTCTCGATGGCACATGGCCTCTCTGGGGTGATTCCTATTTTTGAACAATGTAAGTGTAATGTGCAGGCACTCAGCCTCTGGAGTCGAGGCAGAAGTGTTTTTGGCTTCCACCCGCTGCTGTTTATAGGATGTGCGGTCTTCCCTGGGCAAATATGAGAGGAGAAGCCCGTACGTTAGCATTTTGGAGGACAAGCAGTGGGGCTCGCCGTGGCTGCACAGCGCCTGGAGTCCTGTTTAAGGCGCCCGCGGGAAGTCCCAACGTGATTTGGTGTTGTTTTTGCCGTTCTTTCAGCTGTCGCTCTTCCAGATTTGACCGAGCAGTTCACCCCGCCAGAAACTGCCCCCCCTGCCCTGGTGAACCTGGTGGAGGCCATCGAAAAGAGAGGTACACAGACACACACACACACACACACACACACACACACACACAGAGGGGGTAGACAGCGTTCTTCCCACTCTGACCAGTACCACATTGTGTTGGCCTGTATCAGTTCCACGCTCTGGGATATGCACACGCTTTCTTTTCCTGTACTTCGCAAAGTCGAAATCCACTCTTTGACTCTGGTCACTCTGTTGTATAGTTCATCATTAATAAGTGGTTATCAAACTGAGGTCAGTGGGCCAAATCCGGCCCCCAAGCAGTAGGTTTAAGTATGAAATGAAATAATTGGGGCGGTAAAGCACTCCAACCCACACTTAAACATAGTTAACTAGATCAAAAGTATGTCCAAATGGTTATGCTCCTATAATTTGTTTATTGTTCTTGACAAATAAATCAAACATTAAAAAAAATCTGGAGCCAGACACTGAATTTCAAAGTTCCAATGTTGCCCGCAAGGCAAGACGTTTTCCCACTTCTCTCATAGATTCTAGGCTACCATTTAGGAATGAAGGCTAGAACCCCGGGAGGCAGGCTAGAACCCCGGGAGGCAGGCTAGAACCCCGGGAGGCAGGCTAGAACCCCGGGAGGCAGGCTAGAACACAGAGAGGCAGGCTAGAACCCCGGGAGGCAGGCTAGAACCCCGGGAGGCAGGCTAGAACCCCAGGAGGCAGGCTAGAACCCCAGGAGGCAGGCTAGAACACAGAGAGGCAGGCTAGAACACATAGTCACATCGTAATGTTCATTACATTTTATCTGCCTGTCTGGGCGCATCGTGCTAAGTGTCATGCATACTGTAGGGTTTCTTTTAGACAATGAGTTATCGTCTAGCTCACAACATCACACATCATCTTGGTTCATTTGCAGGTCTGGGCTGCAAGACCCTTTACAGGACACCATCTGCCTCAGATGGCTTAGCTCGGAGCTTGAGTGAAGGTGAGTGAATATTATCAGTGATGGAAGTGTCTAAAAAATAAATAAATTAACTTACTGCATTTATCCAGAGGTTACGTTGAAATGTAATTTTTTCCCCCAGTAAGCCTGTCTTTGTACATTTAATGTACAATACATCTATATATTTTCTGAACCGCCAAGTGACTGATAAGACTTGACACAACTTACAAGCCCTATAAATACATTCATAAATGCCCCGCATGTAATGAATTTAAAATGAATTGCTCCCGCAAACGTTCTCGCTAATTCCACGTGACATGTCTGGATGGGATGAGGAGGCAGCCTGCCAAGCCCACTAACTGCCCCCCTTTCCCTCGTCCTCTTGCCCCCAGAGGTGGAGTTGGCGCTGGGCGGTGACATGGGCATCCTGTCGGAGTGTGTGCTCCGCTACCTGCGGGGGCTGCCGTCCCCCGTCATCCCCTCCGGTGTTTACCCAGACCTGCAGGCTGCTCTGAGGGCTGCAGGTACACATTTCACCGCCCCCCCCGGCCTGGCAGACACGGTTATGCTCTCCATCGGTATGGACAAATACTCCAATGCTGTTAAATCCCTCCGTGGCTGGGAAGAGCTTGGTGTGTTTGGTTATGACCAGGGCTCGACTTGACTGAGGATATCACAGTCCCTTTGTTAAAGAAAAGGGCAAAAGGGATATTTGACAAGCTCTAAAATCACTGCGAAAGGTATGGCTCCAGTGCGAATGGGGATATGTTGATTCCTCAGTATATCCCCATATTGGCCGTGGGCGCAGTGAGGGTTCTCGTTTTACCTTTTAGTGACCTCCGCCTGAGGAACTTAAAGGAACAATTAGGGTTGAAAATGTTGCTCAGTGGCACCACAGTACATTGCTAACCTTGTTGGTTGGATTTGACAAGGCCACATTTCTGTTACTGGTCAAGTGCCAAACCCCTGGGCTCTCTGTGTCGCGCTACTACGTTCCACGTGCCCTGGTGGTACCAGACCACCCGGGGCTGGGAGTCCCAAATGGACGGCTCCCATGGGGCCCTTGGGGAGGTGTGGCCAGACAAGGGTGGCCCCATCAGTTCATTTGTGTCCAGTTACCCTACAGGAGAATTCTCCTGGCTAAAATGGTACACCCGCCTAGTCATATGAATATGGTTGAAGAGCCTTCCCTACAAAATAATACTTTTGCCAAAATAGGTTTGTTTTTAAAACTCAATGTAAGCAGGTTTGTGGTGCACAAGACCTCCCAAGTTGGTATTACATTTAAGTCCAAGTGGCAATGAAAGTGGTTTCGCAATGTCTTGAATTCAACTTGATGGAACCCGCAGATACCCAGGAACTAGTCAGGCATCATATAACTTATATAGCAACCCTGTTCCCCATTGGTGTGTGTGTGTGTGTGTGTGTGTGTGCGTGCGAGAGATACTGGGAAAGCAGAGTTAAGTGTGTGTGTGTGTGTGTGTGTGTGTGTGTGTGCGTGCAAGGCGCTGCCGTAACACACTGTGTCCCTCCTCCAGCAGATCGGGCTGTGACTGTGGAGGCAAGCGGAGACGGGAGTCTGAGTCTGATCCTGGAGGGGGCCGCTGGCGTGCCACTGCAACACAACCTCACCCTGCACTACCTGCTCACTCACCTGGGCAGGGTGGCCCAGTGTTCCCATCTCAACGGCCTGGACCCTCATGCCCTGGGCCAGGTCTTTGGCCCGCTACTGATCCGGCCCAGCTCTGGACCCGGGTGAGTGGATGGATCCGCGATCTGGCCCGAGGAAAGCCAGGCCCTAAAATCGGTCGGAGTAAGGGCGACCGCCGACAGGGCTGGGTCTGGTGTGCATCGCTCGCTGGCACTGGTCAGCGTTGCTGGATCATTTTTTGTCAAACTGTGTTCAGTCAGTCGGAAATTGAAGGATTGTGGGAACGGTGTGCCAGCAGCCTAATGGATTGCATTGATACTGTGCAGAGTGTTTTTTAGTTTTTTTACCATATCTGAAATATATAACACAAAGCCCAGGAGACCTTGTGTTAGCGTTGAGACCTGGTGGCTCCAGGAGCTTTGGAGGTCCGACTAGAATCAAATTGTTTTCGGTCTACACTTGTTAATTGAAATACAAAACATCCTGTTTGTCCCGTGTAAAGCCCTGCCCTTCCTTGTTTACTGATGTACTTCTTTTGATTTGGAATGTCTTTGAATGTCGATCAAATGACCTGTGTGTTTTTTTAATCCAGTTTGGACTCTAACACAAAGCTGGTAATATCCTGTAGAAAACGGCCAGAGTGTTGCACCATAGCTGAGGAAACCGGCCTCATGTTTAACCCTGCCGTTATGGCGTCTGGGTCAGCGTTGGCAGGGCCACCAAGGCCGTCTTAATGAAGTAGTCAATATCAGTAAACTTCATCGGTTGGTCCCACCTGATTACACGGTTGGCGTGGCGATCAAACGACTCCGGGTCATCAGAGTTGGAAGTCCCGCCCTCAGTGACTTCATTGAAATGGCGGGTGCCTAAAATGGCGGGTGCCTAACATGCAAGAGTTAATAGTGGAGTGCTTTTCCTCTCACTTTTCATCTTGTTTTGGAATTGATGGTACCCCCCCCACCCCCCACCCCCCACCCCCCACCCCCGTTGTTGTTGATTGATAGGTGGGAGGAGGAGTTTCCTGCACTGGCAGTGGAAAGGCTGCTGATTGAGAGGACCATGGGAGATGAAGTTCCGCCTCCAGGTATTAATGGATACAGTGCTTTAAAATTGTGAGCGCCCCTGAAAATAAGATAGATCCTGGAAAGGATGGAAAATAAGTTTTTTTTTGAAAGGTTGGCCCAGACTAATACGGTGGTTCTCCAACTCCTCGAGGCCTGGGAGGGGGGGGGCTTATGCCAAAGAGAATTCCTATTCAGAACTCTACTGTATTGAGATGAAAATAGCACATACTTAGTTTTTCAGTGACTTTGGCAAAGCATAGCTGAATTAACCGATTCTCAGGCCAGTAGACTGAGCATTTTAAAAGCCCGCATCTTGGCAATGGAGGAAACATTTAGAGGTTATCAAGCTTATATCCTGCAGTTTTACACATGTTGTCATGGTGCATAGATTGTCCAGTTGTTCCAGTTTTACAGCTAATTACGTGACTTCATTGTGACATGAAGGAAAAAATATATTGCAGTTTAAATCTTGAATTACAATCAATTAAATTACATGGTTCAAAACAAACATTAGTGCAAACCTCCTAATACAACGATGAGACACAGGTGACACAGTGTTTTACGAAACCCTCTAAAAGAATTCCACGGATGACTTGGCTCAAAATCTGTCTTTTGGCCTTGGAATGCAGGGGGCAGACCCCATGTTGATTCTGTTATACCTTACCAAGTCATCTAAACCATCATAATTCATTTTTATTATTCGTTCTGTGTGTGTGTGTATATATACAGCTCTACCGGCCAAGCCATTGAAGGCCAAAGCCACATCTCCAGCCATGACTGAGACAAGCATACTGAGTGATTCTGAGTGGTACTGGGGGGAGATCTCCAGGTAAACAGACATTTATGTAACTGTAGCATTTCTTAATCCTCAAGGTTATCATTTATTTATTCCATGAACCAAATTTTTGCATGAATTATAACTGGTTCCTTAAGGATGAATTTATTGAATATGTCTGCTCACATGGAACAGTCTAATTTGATTACATTTAGGTCAAGATGTTTTATTGTGAAGGATCTGGTCCTGTCAGGAAATCACAATCACCTCGCAATGTATTTCTAGGGAGGAGGTGAATGAGAAGATGAAAGACACCCCCGATGGCACGTTCATGGTCCGTGACGCGTCCAGCAAACTGGAAGGAGAGTACACACTGACCCTCAGGTGGGAGGCTGCTCACCGTAGATTATATACCGTAGATGGGATTTCCATAGATTATGGACTGTAGATGTTATTACCTTAGATAATATTCTTTACATGCTGTTATTGTAGATAATTTACGGTAGATGGTATTATCATGGATTATATTGTGTAGATGGTATTATCATGATTTTATAGTTTAGATGGTATTATCATGGATTATATAGTGTAGATGGTATTATCATGGATTATATAGTGTAGATGGTATTATCATGATTTTTATAGTTTAGCTGGTATTAGGGATAATCAACCAAGGGTCCGGAGCCCCCTTGAGGTCCACAGAGCTACTGCAGAACATGATGTTTTTGTGTGTGTGTATGAATGTGTGTGTGTGTATATATATGTATATACACTCACCTAAAGGATTATTAGGAACACCTGTTCAATTTCTCATTAATGCAATTATCAAATCAACCAATCACATGGCAGTTGCTTCAATGCATTTAGGGGTGTGGTCCTGGTCAAGACAATCTCCTGAACTCCAAACTGAATGTCAGAATGGGAAAGAAAGGTGATTTAAGCAATTTTGAGCGTGGCATGGTTGTTGGTGCCAGACGGGCCGGTCTGAGTATTTCACAATCTGCTCAGTTACTGGGATTTTCACGCACAACCATTTCTAGGGGTTTACAAAGAATGGTGTGAAAAGGGAAAAACATCCAGTATGCGGCAGTCCTGTGGGCGAAAATGCCTTGTTGATGCGAGAGGTCGGAGGAGAATGGGTCGACTGATTCAAGCTGATAGAAGAGCAACTTTGACTGAAATAACCACTTGTTACAACCGAGGTATACAGCAAAGCATTTGTGAAGCCAAAACACGCACAACCTTGAGGCGGATGGGCTACAACAGCAGAAGACCCCACCGGGTACCACTCATCTCCACTACAAATAGGTTAAAGAGGCTACAATTTGCACGAGCTCACCAAAATTGGACAGTTGAAGACTGGAAGAATGTTGCTTGGTCTGATGAGTCTTGATTTCTGTTGAGACATTCAGATGGTAGAGTCAGAATTTGGCGTAAACAGAATGAGAACATAGATCCATCATGCCTTGTTACCACTGTGCAGGCTGGTGGTGTAATGGTGTGGGGGATGTTTTCTTGGCACACTTTAGGCCCCTTAGTGCCAATTGGGCATCGTTTAAATGCCACGGCCTACCTGAGCATTGTTTCTGACCATGTCCATCCCTTTATGACCACCATGTACCCATCCTCTGATGGCTACTTCCAGCAAGATAATGCACCATGTCACAAAGCTCGAATCATTTAAAATTCGTTTCTTGAACATGACAATGAGTTCACTGTACTGAAATGGCCCCCACAGTCACCAGATCTCAACCCAATAGAGCATCTTTGGGATGTGGTGGAACGGGAGCTTCGTGCCCTGGATGTGCATCCCACAAATCTCCATCAACTGCAAGATGCTATCCTATCAATATGGGCCAACATTTCTAAAGAATGCTTTCAGCACCTTGTTGAATCAATGCCACGTAGAATTAAGGCAGTTCTGAAGGCGAAAGGGGGTCAAACACAGTATTAGTATGGTGTTCCTAATAATCCTTTAGGTGAGTGTATATATATATGGTTTAGTGAGTGGGGAGAGGAAAGTGATTTGTGTTTCTGAACATTACATTTTATATACTGCAAATCAATGAGGGAGGAAGGTTTAGATATAATGATGGGTTTGTGGAGGCAGGAAAAGAAAAGAGGTTTATGTTTTTGTAATGTGAATTGTTTGTGATTGCGTACTGGCCCTTGGCTTACCATTATGAAAAGAGCAGTGTTGAGAATATCTACATTATTAAACTTAAGGAAAAAAACGAGTCACGTTCAAAAGTGCCTGAACACACCCATTTTCTTATTGTTCCATCAGCGGTTCTTTTCCAACCGCTCCTGAACCATTCATCCTTTTTCGACTGTTCCACAGAAAAGACGGAAACAATAAGCTGATCAAGGTCTGCCACCGGGGAGGTCGCTACGGCTTCTCTGAGCCTCTCACCTTCCCCACGGTGGTGGAGCTCATCAACCACTACCGACATGAGTCCCTGGCCCAGTACAATGCCAAACTGGACACTCGGCTCCTTTACCCCGTCTCCAAATACCAGCAGGTACAAACAACTTTGCATTCAAATTTTTCTTTTCCCGAGAGTGTCGTTTTTTTGCTGGTCCTCCTCTCTCGATGGTGGCATTGACTCCAGCAGCCCCGTCAGGCTGGTAACATGATCATAGGTAAGTTGTGTGTTTGAGAAATTTTGAATTTCTCAGGATTTTCCGTTTAGTTGCCTCAAGATCCAGGGCAATGCCTCATATATTTGGAATGTCCTTTTTTCATATGAGTATCTCATGCCAAATGTGCTTCCTGGTATGTATTTTCACTGACAGCTGGTTAACCTAATTTAGCCTTTTCTTGTTAACTGTCTGTTAGTCTCTTATGTCCACTGGGAGGAATTCTTGCCCATTCAGTACTACTTCCACTGTGTCATGTGCATGGACGTTCTTGCGTGCTTCTGCTTCAAGTTCCCCCACAGCATTTCTATAGAATTGAGATGTGGGTTTTGACTCTATCATTCCATAAGCCTCTATTTCTTGTTTTTGGGCCATTCTGTTGGTGCTTTGCATGTGTGTTTTAGATCATTGTCCAATTGAAGGATCCGTGTTCGATCAGCCTCAGATTGTTTTTGACAGATGGCCTCACATTCTACTCACATATTCTGTGGTACAGTATGGAATTAAAGGTTGACTCAATGACGGCAAGTTGGCCAGGCACTGGGGCAGAAAAGCAACCCCAAACCATTATGCCAACATATCCATGTTTTATGGTTGGTATGAGGTTTCATTTTCCCCAAGAATGGCGTCTGGCATTGCGGCAAAACTGGCATCTCCATCATTCACACAACTATCACATTGTTACAGTGGTTTTTGTCTTTACCCAGGGGAAATGTCAGCTGTGCTTCAATATTCTCTTTCTAGGGCATAGGCTTCTGTCTTTCTGAACTCCCATGTGGACCAAGTTTGTGCAGTGTCTTTCTGACAGTTGATTCATGCACTTCAACATTGATTGTGGCAAGATCCCTTGATGTGACCCTGGGGTCCTTAAAGACTTCTATGAGCCTCTTTCAATCAGCTCCTGGCCTGACTTTGGTGGGATAATCTGTCCTCCGCAGATTGCTAGTTGCCTGGAATTTTCTCCATTTAGATGTTCCATCAGACAGGGGAATCTTCAGAGGGCTTCAGACCAGGTCTTTTGATCTTGGCATGATGGTTAGCCACACACCCATAAGGTTATGACCAAACCAGGCCAAGTTTCTAATCTTTATGGAAGGCTGGACCTTCCCTGCTGCGATGATTTTGTAATAATTTGCATCTGTTTTGGTGCACCTGATCCTAATTTGAGTAATTTTATGTGGTGTTAAAATTAGGTGTGTACCAAGTTCTTCAGGGAAGGAAATTGTTTTACTGTTCATTTTAATTGCGTAAATGGTTTCAAAGTAAAAGGTTTTTGTTGTTTAATTGGGTTACCTTTATCAATGGACGTGGTTAAAATTTAGCTTGAATGTCAATGTTTCCAAATATGTTAAAACATTTCTTTCCAGGGGGTGCACTTACATTTTAAAATGACGGTACCATTACTTTATATAACTATGTGTATACTGTATAAAACATAGGTCTTCAGCCCTCTACAGTGGACCCCCCCCCCCCCTCCCCCCCTCCCCTCGCAGCCATCTCACAGTTTTGTTTTAGCCCTGAACTAGCTCACCTGATTCAACAGATAAGGGCTTGTTAATAAGTTGATTCAAGTGTGCTAGCTGGATACATCTGGGATACATCTAATAGATGGAATGGCTGGGCGGGGGGGGGGGGGGGGGGGGGGGGGGGGGGGTTCCCCCAGGAGAGGGTTGAAAACCTGTGGTATAAACACACCTGTCTCTGGCTAACGTCTGACCGTAGGAGCAGCTGGTGAAGGAGGACAGCATTGAGGCGGTGGGGGAGCAGCTGAAGGTGTACCACGAGCAGTTTCAGGAGAAGAGCAAGGAGTATGACGTGCTGTATGAGGAGTACACTCGCACCTCCCAGGTACAGGACTCCTCTCCGTACCAGGAGTCGTCTTGGATTTGGGTAGGGGGGGGCCTTTTTACAGAGATTCGGGTCGGGTCTGAAATTCTGTACTTCAGAACTGAGTCGGATCACTGTTGGTGGCCATTGGTGTGTGTAGAAATGTGATGTACCGGGCAGACAGACCCACTGTTTATCTTTGCTGAAATGGACCTGGGAAGTGGAGTTTAAGAGGAATTGTCAGCAGCTTGAGAAAAAAAAAGACAAATGTAAACAGATGTTTTCTGCCAATTACCTGGTTTTCTTTACCTTGTGAATGTTAATTTAAAAAAAATAGAATTAAAAGGTATATATATTTTTATGTTATTTAAATTAAATGTTGTCCCGATAACTGTTGTTTGTGTGAATAGGCCAGAACATCAGTGGGTTATTCATTATTTATTTACTCAAATTTACTTTTGAGTTAATTTGAATCAATCATCTGTTTACTTTTAATTAGTTGTCAAATTTGCTGTTTGTCAAGTCAGTGAGGGAGAAGGAGAACTCTGTAACTCCCACCAAAACCAGTTAAATGAAGTCTTGCATGTATTAACAGGCCTATAGGATTTTATCCCTCAAGGGAACCTTTTTTTAAGTGGTGAAAATAAACAGCAAACAAGGTTAGACCGTAAACCTGTATATTCTGGACGTAACTTGAAGAAGGACAGGATTATATGATGAAAACTGCCAGTGTCACTGAAATGGTGTGGAGAGAGTTCTGGACAGTTAGTCTAGTGGGAGAGTGGACGGTTACTCTAGTGGGAGAGTGGACAGTTAGTCTAGTGGGAGAGTGGACAGTTAGTCTAGTGGGAGAGTGGACGGTTAGTCTAGTGGGAGAGTGGACAGTTAGTCTAGTGGGAGAGTGGACAGTTAGTCTAGTGGGAGAGTGGACAGTTAGTCTAGTGGGAGAGTGGACAGTTAGTCTAGTGGGAGAGTGGACAGTTAGTCTAGTGGGAGAGTGACCTAGAGCCTAATAATAATAACTAGCGTTAAGTTGTTAATGGTTGAAAGCGGCGCTGACGCACCCTGCATATGAACTAGGATACAATAGGAAGCCGTGTAAGAGGAGGGTGATGCAACAGTGAAGAGTGATACCACAGGCATCATAGAGACAATATGGAATAGAAGTACAGTGTGGCAGCCATGGTAACATGGTTTACAATGGCCTCCTCTGTTTAGTAGAAATACAAGAAGGGAAACGTGTATTAGCGCTACTTAAGCACTTTGCACACTTCTAGATCTTAGCTATTTTAAATGTATTTATTGAATTTTCTTGTTCATTCAATTTATTTGTTCAGGCTTGGCTATTTAGTAGGCTCTTTGTACCAGGTTCTCTGTTAAAAAAAATAAATAATAGAACCGTTGGTTATCTAATGATGAATGACTCAAGTCAAGTGTGATATTTGTCAGCATTAAGCTGACTGACTCATCCTGTATTCTTTTTTCAGGGGAAGGCAGTTTTTATGGATAGAAAGTAGAGAAAAGTGTTGTTTTTGCAGAAAGAGCAGTAGGCTCTTATAACTTAATTTTATTTCAAAAATGATATTACCCAAAACAGTACAGGTTACCTTGTAGTAAGATTGTCTTCTCACAGCTTTTTAGCAAGCAAGCAAGTTTATATATTTATATAGCACAATTCATACATTGAAGCAATTCAATGTGCTTTACAAAGAAAAATATATGACATAACATAAAAACAAATACTCAAATGAAAACATCAAAATAAATGAATACATCATAATAATAAGAAATACAATAAGAAAATATATAAAGATAAAGAAAATTGATGAAAACATAGGAAGCTATAAGGCTAAACAGTGTGGTTAAGTTTTAGTGCTCAGTCATTTAACCTGGATTTAAAAATGGATACGTTTGGGGCACGTCTAAGATCTTCTGGTTGTTTATTCTAGTTGTGTACAGCATAAGTGCTAAACACAGCTTCTCCATGTTTAGTTTGGACTCTGGGCTCTACTAGCTGACCTGTGTTCATGGATCTAAGAGCCCTGCTCGGTTTATATTCTGCAAACATATTAGAAATGTATTCTGGTCCTAAACCATTCAGTGATTTATAAACTAAAAGCACCACTTTGAAATCTATTCTGTAACTGACTGGAAGCCAATGCAAAGATTTAAGAAGTGATGTGCTCTGTTCTCTTGCATTCTGAATGAGCTGTACTTGTTTTACAAGGACACTGTATGGTAATGAATTGTATTTTTATATTTCTGGTCAATTTTCGTTAACACATCCAAATGTTTTAGATAATTTTTTGGAGTCCGGTAAGAATTGGTTAAATCCTGTTAGGTTTGGCTTACATTTTTGGGATCCATTAGGTCCACATAGCTGATTCAATATTGCCCATTCTTTTATCTTTCCGCTGTAACCAATGATGCAAAAGAACAGCTGAAAACAGCATGAAGAAAAATCACATTGCTCCCAACTGTCACGTGGAATAAGAGAGGGAGATGCGACTCACGGTATTAAAATGCTGTTTGGTTAAGTTAGTTTAGCCAGTGCAGGAAGTGTGGTGTTGATTCCCCTCTTAGGCCACGCTTTGGTAAAATGTACGACTGTAAGAGGTTGTAGAAGAGGGTCCCACTTGTTCCGTCATGTGTCCCATGCTAAATGTAACACGGTTAATATGGGACGCTATCCTCGTCTCTCTCCACACCTAGCTTAAAATGTTGCCAGTTGGATTAACGTTTGTATAGCTCAGATGGTTGGAACGTTTTCCCAAGAGGGCATTCTTGTGTTGCGAAACAGAAGGCGTTGGGTTTGAGCCCGGAGTGGGTCCCTGCCGACTGGCAGTGGAGGAAGTTCAACTGTTAGAAAGCAGCACGTATCACAAACGTGTTTAACGGACTTGTGTTCATCCGTGTCTCTCTGTCAGGAGCTCCAGATGAAGCGCACAGCCATTGAGGCCTTCAATGAGACCATCAAGATCTTCGAGGAGCAGTGTGAGACCCAGGAGCGCTATAGCAGGGAATCCATTGAGAGGTTCAGACGCGAAGGCAACGACAAGGAGATCCAGAAGTAAGGCTTATTCCAAGCGACAAGCATGTCGAAACCACACCATATGTTCCAGTGGATAGTTTACACACATGTATACCAAGAGTACGCTAACTCTGCCCTCAAATGTGTGTCTTGGCTGACCAAAAGCTGTAGCTATTCAGTCAGTTTCTTGTTAAAAAAACTGAGCCAAAACAGAATTGTCACAGGCTTTTTCCTCTCACGTTTAGGATCCAAAGTAACTCGGAGCGCCTGAAGTCTCGGGTTACTGAGATCCACGACAGCAAGAGGAAGCTGGAACAAGACCTGAAGCAGCAGGCCACCGACAACCGAGAGATCGACAAGAGGATGAACAGCCTGAAGCCGGACCTCATGCAGCTCAGGAAGATCAGGGACCAGTACCTTGTGTAAGGAAGATCAGGGGCCAGTACCTTGTGTGAGGAAGATCAGGGGCCAGTACCTTGTGTGAGGAAGATCAGGGGCCAGTACCTTGTGTGAGGAAGATCAGGGGCCAGTACCTTGTGTGAAGAAGATCAGGGACCAGTACATTGTGTGAAGAAGATCAGGGGCCAGTACCTTGTGTGAGGAAGATCAGGGACCAGTACCTTGTGTAAGGAAGATCAGGGACCAGTACCTTGTATAAGAAAGCTCAACACTACATCAGGAATCAACGCAGATGTTCTGTTCATTTTCTCAGGAAAATAATAACTCAGTGGGACAACACGCACCTGAGGCCATTAGCGATTTCATTAGTTCCAAGGCGATATACAGATGGAAGTGTGTAACCTTTGAAAGTTGGCCTTACTAGGAGTGACCTTACCAAGTAAAGTACGTCATAAAGATGTAATTAAATGTTTTGTCGTATCACAATCGACTGCAGGGCAGCTGTGAATAGGGGCATGGCATATGTATATGTACAGAGACACTGAGAGTGCAGACAGACAGTTTCACCTGGTCTTTGTTCATCTGGGAAAGAGATGATTCCCAACTAGACGTTTTGATAATTAAATTCTTTTTTTTTTCATCCTTTCACCTCTAAATCTTGTTCTATGTTAAGCACTGTTATTTATTTATTTTCTACAGTAGTACAGCTGGCAAGACAGGTGTTCGTCCCACATGTCTAATAGTTCAGCCAGAATATCAGCCTCTTTTTCAGCCTCTTATGTAGAATGTCAGCCCTCTTTTTCAGCCTCTTTTGTAGAATATCAGACCCTTTTTCAGCCTTTTTTGTAGAATATTAGACTTTTTTTCAGCCTCTTTTGTAGAATATCAGACTCTTTTTCAGCCTCTTTTGTAGAATATCAGACTCTTTTTAGCCTCTTTTGTAGAATGTCAGACTCTTTTTCAGCCTCTTTTGTAGAATATCAGACTCTTTTTTAGCCTCTTTTGTAGAATGTCAGACTCTTTTTCAGCCTCTTTTGTTAAATATCAGCTTCTTTTGCATTTGTTTATGATGTTTTGTAGTGACATTCATAACATTAATGCACGGTTTCTCATGGAGGGGAAACCTTCCTCTCACCAGGACACTCAACTGTTCATTACAACCGAGGAGATTAAAAGATCAGTCGAGAAGATTTGCTAGCAAATCTGCATATAAAACCCGCAAATTCAAACATACCAGTTGGCGGAGAAGCTGTATACGGTTAAAAACCTGTGGGAAGATTTGACAGCATCTGTGAGTTTGATATGCTGTGTGGAACGACAAATATTCTGTTTCTTTTGGTTTTACAGCTGGTTGACACAAAAGGGGACGAGGCAGAAGAAGATCAATGAGTGGCTGGGCATTAAGAATGAGGCAGAGGAGTAAGTGATATAAATGTTTGACAAGTGCTTCGCTTGCATGTTGACACCCAAAGGTGCATTTCTAAAACTTTATTTAATTTGAACCACATTCACGTTATATTTACTAAATGAAGGGTGCTGCAGTGATCTGGACCCTGCCTCTCAGTGCAGCTGTGGCATTGCAGGCAGGGTTCAAATCCGACAGAAAAGGGGGAGGGTGCAATTACAGTATGTTGTTGCGACCCATTCTGCCCTCAAGAAATATCACATTGACTCACTCAAAAAAGACCCTGTTTTGAACTCCACACCCTCTCACCATAAGTCTGCAGCCCCAGGGTGAATCTACATTGACATTGTTGCGGAGAGTGCCGCAAAGCATCCAGTGAGACGATGGCCTTGTACCAGTGTCCCGCCCATAGTTTCCTGTTGGCCCTTGGTGTGGGAGTGTCCAGTGGGGGTATGGAGAGCTGTAAAAACCCTCAGGAAAGGGAAATCACTGCAGCATTCGCGCACCAGCCCATGGACACCATGCAGTTCACTGATCAAGAGCCTTGTGTTTTTCACAGTGCCTGTACTGATGGCCAGTATCGCTTGCCCTGATGTTTCTTAAGCAACAAATATATGTGCCCATGGTGTGTCCATCCTCAAGGCTAGCAACCCTTCAGTTACACATCAGAAGCTCTAAACACTAGGCTGCCCCAGTATATACCAATATTCTCAACTCCTGGTGTTTTATGTTAAACCTACTGTTTGAACAAATCGGGATGATAAACCTACTGTTTTTCCCTAGCTCAAAAATATAAAGTTTTGAGTAAAGGGAACAAACTAGAATATGTAGCTTGCCCGGATGCAACGGCATGAAGAGCTTGAGCTGAATGTCCAGTGTGAAATATCGGACCCATTTATTTCATTATTGTTCGGACATTGACCCACGCCCGGGACTATGACACATTGGACCCCCCCCCCCCCCCCCCAAGGGGCCATTAACATCCATGTCTTTCTCCTGCAGCTCCTACTCACTGGTGGTGGAGGAGGACGAGGGCTCGCCCCACCATGACGAGGCCACCTGGTACGTGGGCGACGTCAAGCGCACCGAGGCGGAGGAGCTGCTGAGGGACAAGCGCGACGGCACCTTCCTCATCCGAGAGAGCCAGACGCAGAAGGGCTCCTACGCCTGCTCTGTGGTGTGAGTGCCCCCCCCCCCCCCCCGTGGTGCTATGTCGGTTCCCCCCGGTCAGAATGGCTAAGACCGTTCCTGTCCTTGGGGCTAGACGGGAGACAGGAGAGGATTATGTACGAGGCGCTGGTTCCCCCACGTCTGGCTTTGTCTCCCCAGTTGGCTAAAGCATTGTGTGCTGGGTGATTGATAAAGGGCGGACCGTGGGGGAGATGAACGTAGCTATGGTTGTATGTGGGTAGTCGATAGGATTTAGGGTGATTTAGAATTGTCCTTTTACTGTCTTCAGATGTTAAAATGTTTATTTAGAAATGTGTCCTGTGGCGACCTTTGACCTTGTTTGTTTCCCCACCCCTGCCCTCCAGTGTGGACGGTGATGCCAAGCACTGCGTCATCTACAAGACGGACAGGGGCTATGGCTTTGCGGAGCCCTACAACCTCTATGGCTCCCTGAGGGACCTGGTTCTCCACTACAAGCACGAGTCCCTGGTCCAACACAATGACCAGCTGAATGTAACCCTGGCCTACCCGGTCCTAACCCAGACCCAAATGCAGCATCCCAGATGAATGGGGGGGGTCGCGGCACTCCGATCCCCGACAGAGACTAGCCCTTCTGAAGCATGGCCCAAATGCACTCCGCGCACCACAGTACCAGCCGCAGTAAATACCAGACTAAAGCCCTATACCTGTGTCCGTCGTAGATAAAACAACATCAGTACAGTTGCGATAACAAGCTTTCGAGACCCTGGTGAGGATAGCGAGAAATGTGGACGGGGACGATGTAGCTGGAGGGTTAGAGGTACTAGACAGCACCCGCTCCCATGTTGACCTTTCCGGACAAAGCCTCCAGCTGTCATCTCTGAGGTCTGGTTGGCTGACCGGGCCGCTCGCCCCACTGCACCACGAGTCGGTCAGAGCTAAGAGACCTCGGTGCTGGAATGGGGGCACTGGAGCCTGTTGAGTTGGGGGGGGGGGGGGTCGTCACACTCTTTGATTCGTTCAAAAGCTTGCTCAAGTGCCAATGACCATGAGCCTGTGTTGGGACAGAAGGGGACTGTGGTGTAGGTGGTTGGGTGGGGGATGGCGGGCGGGCGGGCGGGGAACAAGATCAGGGCATGATCCGAAAGACAGCTATAGAAATAGAAATACATATATATGTACATGTATATACACACACATATATATATATATATATATATATATATATATATATATATATATATATATATATATATAGATATAGATATAGATATATATTTTAAAGTCTAATTTCCGTGAAACTGCCATGGACAGTTCTCCTTTGGGCTCTTTCCAGTTACTTGTAAGATACAAATACTTTATTAAAAAAATTAGATGTGGTTTATTTGGTGTATTGTGAATATATAGATGATATTCACAATGGATCAAATCTATATATTGTTTAATGCAGTTTCTGGAGGGATTCAGGTTCCTCTTTGCATTTCATGGGTATTGGAGAAATCCCTGCAAGCTTGATTCAGATTTAATCTTATAGTGCTTTCTTTTATACTGTAGACTGTAGCCATGATGGAATAAGGTATTACTGTTAGTGTTCTCATTGTTTTAATTTCTATGCTAATATAGTTAGACCTATTGGATTTTAATTATCGGTACAATGGCTTAATCTTCAGAAAGCCGATCTGGTACAAAAGTATTCTCAGAAGCTCTTTGATATCGCAGTGTTTCTCTCCTTTCTGAGCTTGACTGTTTTTATTTGACACAAGCTTGATTCACAGAGCTGTAGAACGTTGTTGTACAAAATAAATAGAAACTGATTATTGTATAGAGACGTTATGTAACCCGTGTATCTACAGACAGTGACTGGCAGTGTAACTGTCTTAATTGCTGTGTATATACTGCAGTCAACCATGCATTGGAAGTATTGATTGCCTTTTTCAGCTGTGCCCGCCCCCCCTCCGGGAAAACTGCTGGGGGAGGCGCATCATCCAGTTCAAGTGAGCCAAATGAAGGACGTCTTTTCATGTAGCAAAAACAAATAATAATAATCTGATCCTTTTTCAGAAACTACGCATGACCACAGAGGTCTGAGAGATTTTCTATATTCATGGTATACGTGGAAATCCTTCTTTTGGGTAGAACCTAGACACTAGCTCGTGAACCTGTGCTGTTTTGAGTGTATGTCTTGTGTAGTGTAACTGTAATTTTCAAACGCTAGTAAGTAAATAAGAATATACATAGATCTACAGAATCCCTCCACAGATACCGAGCGGTACTTCAGTCATGTGGCTTCAGGGACTTATTCTGACAACTCATCGATTCCTGTTTTGCATGACACAGATTTTGTTTGCGCAAGGACTCATCAGCCAAAATTCTACGGTTGACTCTTGACTCAGAGAAGCATTGTGTAATGACACTGGGGATATCAAAGATTTTAATTTGGTGACTTTGTTTAAGTGGTGCTTGTGGATTCTGTTCAAAAAGAAGAAACTTGCCCTTTCGTAGAGTCTGCAGTCAAATGTAAGTAATCTAACAGCCGCTCCTTTGGGCAGTTCCAGTTTGCCCCAAGTGTGATTTATGTTAGTCAGAGATTAAGGCTGGGATTCATTCAGACTTGCCATTAAAGCTAAGCTTGTGCAGTGTCTTTTCAATATTCCTCCTGTGCTCATACACTTGGAATTCCACAACGTAAAATCCCACCTGTGAGGGAGGGCCACCTTGGAAGAAGATTTATGTATTTTTAACACCTGAGTTCATTTGATCTGAAACACAAAAGAGCATCTGCTTTAGTAGTTCTGCAATGCGGGTTTGATTCATTTTTAGGTATGATACACAGATATTGCATTTGAGCATGTTCATTAGTTCAAAGTTTGAGATTTTTTTTTTATGTGTCAATATTAATTGGATGTTGGATATAAAATAACATTTTCCTTAAAGCTGAGAGTATTGTTAGTTAAAAATTTATTTTTCATACAACAAAAACAGAATAAAATAAAGGAGAATAGGATGATATTGTATAATGGTGCTTTGCACTGTCATTGGCCAGAAGAATAGCAAATAAATAAACTTGAAGTGACATGAGTTGGGCGTCTTGAGAGTGCTATGAAAGATTCACAAAGTTAAGAAGTGCCTTCCTGATCTGTGTCACTTTCTCTCGTAGGCAGTATCAATGTCTACTCTATGTTTTGTTTAAAAAGCATTTGATCTAACGTCACTCCTTGAAGTTAACTGGTTGAGGAGGGCAGTGGTCATCTAACCTGGACTCGGCTTCGGTTCGAGTTTTGAAAATGTTTCAAGTTTAGTTTGGAGATATTTTAGTTTAGTTATAGAAATGTTTCAGTTCCGTTGTGGAGATGATATAGGTTTAGTTAAAGAGATGTTTCAGTTTCGTTGTGGAGATGATTTAGGTTTAGTTATACTTCTTTTGTTATGTCCTTTCTAATAGATGTTACCTTTATGTATTTTTTTGTCGGGGGCTTTTGCTTGCTGCTCGTTGTTCAGTGAGCTAGTCAGTTTCCTTTGGGGTTTGTTGTATAGTTTATTGATTCAAACCTTTTGGACAGAAATGTGAATACGCCGTCACCCAATACCGCGTTTTGTTTAAAAAGCCGAATCTCATTCGTTAAGCTCTCAAATGAATGCATGCAGTATTTCTGTTTTCACATCAATTCCCTGTGAATTCAGAGACCTTCTACCCATCTTCTGATGCATTTATTTACAGTCCGTTGGACCAACATTTTGTTAATGCACTTTTTCATGTTCCAGACCTTTAATTGAGTGTGTTTAAGTCTGAAGAATGAACGATTGAATAATCTTAAACAGCATTGGTGAAGCTCAGTAAGCCGTGATAGTGTTGTTTCAGGAATATTTTGTCTGACTTTCTTTGTGAAAAGGAATACAAAATAAATAAAAAACGATTCCCTACGCAATGCATTGGGTGAAAGTGTGACAACCTCCAAAATCGTAGCAGATATTTTGAACCTGTTTTTGAAATTGCCACTGGGGCAAGCAGGACTCAGGTCCGTCGTTGCTGTTTTTCACGACTGGTTTGTTTTACTGTGTATATTATAGAACTGTGTTCCGTGTTTGGTTCTGATTGTGCCGGGCCTACCCATTTTAAAACGGATGACCCGTTTCAAACCAAATGAAAGGGAAGCTAGCTAATACGCAGTCAGTACATTTGATTGGTCTCCGGCCCTCTGAATGCTATGTGGACGTCCTGCTGTCACGTTGACATTTGCGCTGACACCTGTTGGTGGCGGTATTCTTTGGGCGGCCGCTCTTAACGACATTGGCTTGTGGAAAAGGGTTGATGGAGCGTTGGTCTTTTTCCCCCTTTGACTTGTAGCAGAGGGTTTTATGACTAGTCCTGAACCCCGTGGTGGCAGAGTGTGCCCCTCCAAAATGTTGATTCATTATCCATGACTGAAGCTTATCTATGGTACAAAATACATGTAACAATGGTACCATACGTCTACCATATCGTTTACTGAATAAGTAACGAACAGTTATTACGCTTGATAAATATTTAGGTTTGAAGCATATTGGAAAGAAGTATATTGAAATATATCTTGACATATAGTTTTGTTTTATATTCAGATATTGTCGGCAACGGAACCAGGTGCGCCGAGTCAGGCAGAACTAAGATACGTGTGGCCTAGCAGCTTTGCATCGGCGGGCCAAGCGATCTCTAGTTTTGGCGTGGATAAACTGTCGTGCCATTGAGCTGAGCTTCATTAGAATCATCGGTAAGCGTTCCCACCGATCAAAATGCAGTGCTGAATCCGGTGTTGTCCGTGACGACGTCATACTGATTGGTCGGTCTTTGCCCCTTGGGCCTACTCGCACTGACTATGTGAGTGTTCAAAGACGTCCAGTCTGAGTTGTTTATCAGTGTCCTTGGCACCAGTGTCATTCAGAAAAGCTCCGTCAGCAATGCAGGACAATACTAGGACTAACTGGTGTCTAGGCTGCAGCCTTTATATTTCACGATAAGATTGCTATTCTGAACAGATATAGTTTCCTGTGTACACCACTGTTCAAACGTTGGTGCCACTTAGACATTTCCTTGTTTTCGAAAGAAAAGCAATATTTTTTTAGTAACAGAAAATGTATCAGAAAATGTATCAGAAATGCAGTGTAGACATTGTAAATGCTGGATGCTGGCTTTCTAGGCAGGGATGGAAAGAATAAGCCAGCTCTCAGACTGGCCAAGAAAAAGCCAGCTCTCAGACTGGCCAGGAAAAAGCCAGCTCTCAGACTAGCCAAGAAAAAGATTAAGATGGGCAAAAGAACACAGACAGGCCTGCATCCTGGAGTCGCCTCTTTACTGTTGACGTTGAGACTGGAGTTTTTGCGGGTACTACTTGGTGACGCTGCCAGTTGAGGACCTGTGAGGTGTCTGTTTCCCAAACTAGACACTAATGTATTTATCCTCTTGCTCAGTTGTGCACCAGGGCCTCCCACTCCTCTTTCTATCCTGGTTAGAGACCGTTTGCACTGCTCTGTGAAGGGAGTACAGTAGTACACATTGTTGTACAAGATCTTCAGTTTCTTGACAATTTCTCACATGGTTTATCCTCAAGTTTCTCAGTACAAGTATAGGCTCACGAGTTTCAGAAGAAAGTTCTTTGTTCCTGATTATTTTTAGCCTGAAATTGAACCCACAAACGCTGATGCATAGTGAACTAGTCTAAAGAAGGCCTGTTTTATTGCTTCTTTAATCAGCACCACAGTATTCATAATTGCAAAAGGGTTTTCTAATGATCAGTTAGCATTTTAATATGAAAAACTTGGATTAGCAAACACAACGTGCCATTGGACAACAGGAGTGATGGTTGCTTTTAATGAGCCTCTGTACTCCTACGTAGATATTCCATTGAAAATCAGCTGTTTCCAGCTACAATAGTCATTAACAACATTAACAATGTGCACAATGTACATCAGATCAATTTGATGGTATTTTCTATAGACATTTATTTTTTCCTTTTGAAAACAAGGACATTTCTAAGTGACCCCAAACTGTTGAATGGTAGTGTAGAAATGCTTTGTCCATAGGATGGAGAAAGCACCTTTCTTTTTTTTATTTTTACATGAACATATATCCTCATAGGTTCTAATTTGTTTTTTTTTTCCCATGAGAAGGCTGTTTGAAAGCTTACCCGGTGAAGTGAATGATTCAAAGAGAGGAGCATTTAATCATTGGATGAAATTCCTCCAAATGCACTACAAAACACTGATACTTTATGCCGGCCAAACAAGAATACGTTTCCAACGATATTAGTTAAGCTACACATTTCAACGGTTCAAAAACACTCTTTGGATGAATAACAGACTTCTATACAGAGGACAGTGGTGGCATTAGAACATGTTCCTTAATGGTGCCAGGCGAGGGTTTGTTTTTAATTTGGCTTTTTAAAAAAGCTAATTGATTTTACTGTCAAAGTGTTTGTTTTATTTGTTCCTTTGTTAATAACCTTACAGAATCTATAAAATAAGCTAGCTTGAATATTTTCCTCCATACAGAAATGTAAAATGTTTACGATATCTAATTAACCAAATAGCAAGTATGCGTTTGAAAATCAATCTGTCTATCCCTAAAAGTGGACAGATAGATTGATTTCTTTCTTTCCTCTGTCGTTTAAAACTTGAAGATGTTATGACTGCTTGTTGTTTTGTTTTGATTTTTTTTTACTTGTTAAACAGTGCTCCCTCAATATGACAAAATAAGAAATGTTACCATCTTCTGCTTTGAACAAAACTGACAAAATCCTTTATTCTATCTCATCCAGCACAGAATGGTTTGACCCTGACTGGCTAAGAATCGTTGATGTCTGTTGCTTAACCTTCTGTTTCTCAGACTGTTTCACCTGGACTTGACTTCAACGTCTGTATCTCAGACTATTTCACCTGGACTGGACTTTACCTTCTGTATCTCAGACTATTTCACCTGGACTGAGCCTTTTGTAGAGTATGGCCAAATCCTAACTGTAGACAACGGCTCAACTTAGTGCTTTCATGCATAGATGTTGATGGGAGATTTGCAGGAAAATTTGAAAACTTGCAGATGTCCAAGTTAGGATTTGGACATAGGTTGCACCATAGATGATTTCTGAGGTTTTTGTCACCAGTAGGAGGTTCACACTAGCTACTTGGTGAAAATGTATATCTACAGGTTTTTTTGGGGTGAGTCAACTATTACATTAATTTGAAAATGTGTGAATGTGAAGAAGCATGTATGTCGATTTTGCACTAAGAACTCCTTATCTCACTACACTCTAAGGTAGAGATGTTCAGTGAATTGCTCTCTGTCACTAAAAGAAAAGATCTTTATCAAATTTATCTTTGTGAAGTTTTGATTTCTTCAGCTGAATTTGTGGGATACGTTGACTCTGCTTACAAAAGTGCGCTTTCATTTACTTAATGTTTAATCTGCACCCCTTCAATGTAGATTTGATTTTTGGTAGCAGTTTGTTGTCATGTGACTGTTATAGAAAACAGGACAGGTGCAGTGCATTTTAACTTTGGAGATAAGTATATGGTGTGACGACATGATTCTTATTGTAGCGAAAATGTGGTGTCATGTTTTTTTTCTCTTTTTTAAAAAACGGTGAATGGAAATGAACGGGACAGTCTGATAAAGCTACTCTACACCAAAGTGCAATTGAACTCAGAGGGGGCACTGTTGGTGAGCCAGCGGGAGTCTAATTTGACTGGTCGTGGTATGCACAATCCTTACGTACCTAGTCTGTCTTAATTCAGATGCAACATTTCTTTGTTTTGTTTTGTGTACAGCTCAAACAGCTACTCCTGCTTCTGTATGGATTTTTCCTTAGATTGATGCAATGATAAAAAGAAATATTAAAAAAAATAAAATACATTCGAAAAACCAAGTGTATGAAAACGTTGGTATTTTGTTGGTATTGGTATTTTGGTATTACGATGTATATTGGTATACGTTGGTATTTTGTCTGTGCAGTTTATTGACCAGTACAATATAGTTGGGCAGACCTATACAGTAAAGTAGTCCTAAATTTAAAAGACCATCAACTGTCACAATATTGTCATAAAGTCACCCTCGTGTCCCCCTGATGTGCTCTGAGGATTTTAGGATGGCCCTAAATGCTCACATGACACTAGGTTAATCTTTTACAACAAATTAGTCTGATTACCCTTTTTTTTGCTGATATCTGCATTACCCATGAGGCCATGACATTTGAGCACAAAGAGTCATGTGGTCTGAGCAATAAGGAACAATGGAAGGCTTACTTAGAATAACAGGGGAACTTCCAAGTTGTTAGGAATTAACCATATACACTGCCTGTCAACAGCAAAACTGGTTGTACAACAAGATTCCACAGCCCCAATGTAAAAATTGAAAACTGTGTGGTTAAGGTAAGGGCTCAATTTGAAATAAAATTTTGAGTTGGCAAAGTAGACACTAATATACACATTCTTCCATTGTGGTTAAATTTTTCAGACAGTTTTTATGAGGAACTAGGAATATCATTAATAGTAAAGGGGGAACTCCTGAGTTGAGATAAAGCAGCATAAACTGGGGCAGTGGAACCAGCCATAGAGATGAATAAAGGACTTCACATGAATTAAACACATTGTAGCAGGGTCTTTGCCACTTAGGGTTTTGACTAAGTAGTCAACTTAGTGGGGCTACCGACTGCAGCGGCAGATCCATCCTCGTGACCCAGTTGAATTTCGGTCTCCGGCTTCATCGTCTGAAATGATCAGCCAATAGATTTTATTTGTGATAAGTAAATTCACTTGAATAAACAGAGGTGGCTTTAATGGGGCTGTCCATGCCCAAAACACAAATATTTGAGGGATACAGAGGTGTGATATCTATAAATGTCTATTTAGGGCCCTTTTACACTACTAATTCAGCTACACAAAGCTGAATTCTAAAGGTGTCTGCAAATGCATCATACTGCACCGCCATTACCACAAGCACACATCAAAATCCTCAAAGAAATGGTTACCTTTAAATCAACAAGTTTGCATCTGCCCTTCGATCCCATTGAGTATACATGGCTTGTGTTGAAGTGGGCAATCTATTTCACCAGGTACGTGGTACGTGAAAGTTAATACCCCTCGAATCCCCTTTGAAAAGTGCCAAATCAAAAATCCTGTGAAGTTCCAAGTAAAATTGAACTTCTTGGGTAAAATGCAAGGTGTTACATTGGTCACAAACCCAACATGGCACATCACCCGAAGAACACCAGCTCGACTGTGAAATGTGGTGGTGGCAGCTTGTTGTGGGAATGTTTCATTAGAGTCTGGAGAACATGTTAGTATAGAAGTGAAAATCAATGAAACAATGTACAGTTACCTTAAGCTACAGTTAAGGTAAAAGTGCTTGAGTAAACCTGTTCCAAATCTCATCAAAAATGCGTGGCATGGCTTAAAGTTTCATGTTCTTTGACAGTGTCTTTGGAACCTGACAGAGCTTAAAGGTTTTTTCAATAAGAATGGTCTTCAGCAGCTTATTCAAACGGGATCACTGTAACTCCCTGCCAAAACTGATTGCACCAAATTGGAGACTTAAAGCACTGATGTACCAACATATGAAGGGGGTGTGAACTACAGACAAGGAAACTCCTTACCTGGGTTTTTTTATATAAAAAAATGTGTTGATCTTCATAAGGGGTATGAAGTCGTTTTGGAGGTGACTGAAGTTGGCTAGATTTACTTACTCAGCGGTCTATAAACATGTTAACCAACATGGGCGAATTAAGTCACCGTGAGTGACTGACATTGCCGCACTGACCACATTGCGAAATTACACATCATAAAAATATGTTTTTTGGGGGTTAGCAACCCCACCCTAAACGGACGCATTTGTTGCTGATGCCTAGAAACAGCAGTGTACTGAAATGTTCATATAAACCTCCAGCCCCTTTATTAAAATGTGTTTTGTATTTAAATCAGTGCTCCACAGAGTCTGTAAAAATCTAGACCACAACTGTAATTGTAGTCCAACAGGCTGATGTGGAAAGATTAAAATATTTATTCTTTGGAGACAACAGACCACTGTTTTTTAGCATTGAGGAAGCGACCTTGAAAATATAGCATAACAAGCAACACACTGTAAGAAGTTAAGCTAAACTATAGCTGCCATTCAAAAGTCAATTTATTCAACAAAGTTAGTTTAAAAACGATATTCATTAAAAAAATTCTGTGAAGATCTGCATAGCCTTAGATCTGCAGATAGATCTGCATAGCCTAATGTTATAGCACATTTCCAAAGTAATAGAATAATTTATATTTGGTGCCAAACAAGGTGCATAAATTAGCCGGCTTGGGTTCAAATCCAGCATGCCGCCCTTTGACAATCCCCCGTCTGTCTTCCCTCCTACCAACACTGTTCTGTCTTTCAGAATAACATTTTAAATTACAAACAGTGTAAGCCTGCCCAACTGCAAAAACATACCCTTAATAAAAATGTCTTACACACCAATTACAGCATTGGATGCTTTTGAAACACACAAAGCACAATACATTCAATCACAGTACATTATGTTTTGAGTCATTGCTGGACAGCAAAACCATGGTTTTAGTACATTCAGGCAAGGTCACTTTGGGTGGACAACTCAGGAAAACTCAATACCTCTTAGAAAACACTATGATGTGTCTTTGGCAAATAGATGTTTTATAATATAATAAAATAAAATGGAATAGTATGTCTGATATGGAATAGTATGCGGGCACTAAGTTATTTCATAATGGCGGCAATTATGTAGACGTCCCCATTTTAATCTTTTGCCCTGTGATACACAAAAAAGGCTGGTCTGATTGTTATAAAAAAAAACAGTTCGTGCAAAACGATCAGAATTGTGCAAACTGTTTAACTGCCTGGTCTATTAACATTTATGGTAAAACTACACATTTATTGCATTTATTCCGGAACAGACCACCAGGCCATACATTATATTCATCTATGTGTTTAAATGCATCACGAGGCATTACAAACTGCTTAGCTGCAGTAAAGTGGTGTCATCTGCCTCAAGTTGGATAAAACAAACTAAAAAATATGCCGGTGTTAGGTGACACAAATGATCACATGACTGACAACCAATCACAAAATTGAAAATCTCTGCATCTAGGAGGAGGGCAACGTGATCAAGTATTTGAATCACTAACTACAAAGTTATATTCATTGACTGTCGATTGTGTGCGTGGTGAAGGTAAAATGAAGAGTGTTATCGTATTCACGGTTTTGACTATTTGGGCAAATGTAGATTCTACGCCTTGCTTGTCTTCCCCATCGCAATGGTGTGATTCTTTGGACTCAGCTATCGAATGCGGGGTAAGAATCTTATCGGAAACAGTGTTTTGGTAACACTTACATGGTAGGTTTTCTGTGCGGTACAATGAGACCACAGTTACGCCTTTGGAGAAGGTTCTTGGAGGAGGGGGGAATTAGACCGCAAATACACTAATACAAAATTACTCCAGTAAAAGTCATCAAGTATAGCTAATAATAAACATAAAAACGTATTTGGTAGTAAATCTAAGTCTGTTTACAAAGTAAACCTATAAATCATTTTAAATTCTTTATTAAGCAAAGACGGAACTTTTTCATTTATTATTTTTTTGCGGATATACAAAACAACGCTTAGACAGGCTGACTTTGTTTGTCAGAAATACAGGAAGTGGGAATACTATGAGGTAGCTATAATGTTAAATAATACTTTGTGTGAGTTGAGTCCAACGTGAATTGAGGTTAAAAAATGTTTTAGTATGAAGATGAGCAGAAAGTGCATTTCCAATCGAAATTCACGATCACACCTGATCAAATTGCGCAAAATCATCAAAAAGGCACTCCTTTAGAATAGTTGTTTTTTGTTTGTTTTTTACAAAAATGAACAGTCAGTTTGTGACTTTTTACGACAGTACATAAATCTAAACCCATACCATTTCTCAGTCTTCATATCCTGAATTACACCATTTTCTTGTGAAAATGTTACTGTGGTTACAATGGTGCAGTCAGAGAGAGACCCTGTGAAGTAACCTCCAGTTGGCCAGTCATATGGTGACTGTGGGTTAGTGTGGTCTGCAGGTGTCCGTGCACTCTGTATTTGATTGATTGGCAGGTAGTTTGGCGTCCGCTGTATAACTTGGAGAGCATAACTTGGCGGTACAAGGCCGTAGCATTCTAACAAGGATGTGTGCTTCACTGTATGGTATAGGGAACAAAACACCCTCTTAATCTATTCTTATTCTGCCATTCTTGTGTGTCAGGTTCTGAAGCAGTGCCTGGAAGCCAATGCCACCAGGCCGAAAGCACTGGCGCAATCTGTCCAAGTAGAGCTGTACTTTGAGAGTCTCTGCCCTGGATGCAGACAATTCCTCACCACTGTGCTTTTACCCACCTGGGTCTTGCTGCAGGATATTATGAGTGTGACATTGGTGCCCTTCGGAAATGCACAAGTATGTACGCTGAAGCGTGGACAATGCTCATCTCACGAGCCTTGGTTTGACACTGGTACGGAACTTGAAATAGCGTTGTGGAATTTTGTTTGAATAATTGTCCTTTGTTTTGCTGCAGGAATCCGGAAAAGAGAAACCGTATACCTTCGTCTGTCAGCACGGTGAGGAAGAGTGTCTTGGTAACATGATTGAGGTGAGATATTAATTATAAATAATGTTTTATTTATAATTAATTCAAATTTTTTGGTCTCCTGAGTAGATTAAGGAATACACATTTATTGTTAAAGTAATTGCCTAATAATTCCCTAGCGACTACACCAGTTTATTTGACATTCATTGATGGGGGTGTAACAGTACGCTAAAGTCACGGTTCGGTACGTAACGGTACGCTAAAGTCACAGTTCGGTACAGTGGGAAAAGATATGCAAAACATTACATTTATTTTAATTTTAGAAGTTATACATTTTGCCCATTGCCACTGTATTTAAAGCTGCACTAGGGAGGATTTTTTTTCCCGTAAAACAATGACAGCATTTTGCAAATACTCACCGGTGAGAAAGCGGTTCCGCGCCAATGCCCGATAAAGAATGCATTTCCGAATACTAATACGAAAAATGGAACTACATTTTTTAAGCGCTAACTCAATGTTATAGTTAGCCTTGCTAATGTTAGCTCATGGTTCCTGGTTGCAAGCTACTGAAAGCTCGTCCAGGTCTGCTGTTAGTAGACGAGGGAGGAATTGGCTGTTTGTCAGCATGTCGTCCTCTAGCTGACATTATAATTTCTTACGGTAAGCAAACTTCGTTCTGTGCTAGGCTACTTAAACAATATGCCCTCTCTGGGGGAAACTCTGAGTTTAGTATGTTAGACTATATCAATTCGGACCACAACGAGCACCGAACTCAACGTCCTGTACGGATACGTGTACCGTTACACCCCTATTTTGATGAACGTGTCACTACGTAGGCCAACGTTTTAGCAATGAGTAGAAGTATCAGTTGTCACCACATTTTTTCTTAGTTGACATCATGCGACTTCCAGCTTAATCTAGACTGAAGCATTATGCTATTTTCTTTCTTTTCTGCACATTAACATGACATCTTCCTCTTTGTTGTTTTGGGTGTGCCTTCCCCTCTAAGACATGCATAATGAATACTACAGGAAGTCAGGCGTTGCAGATCATCTACTGTATGGAAGCCTCTACTAATGTGGTCAAAGCTGGTCCCATGGTGAGTGACATTAATTCTTACCTTCTGTCTACACCAGACCATGAAATGATCATGCCTAAAACCAAATACAGCACTGCCTTATTGGAATACCATTGATGAAATCAAAACTATGAGGATATGAGTTTGTAATGTGTAATTGCAATATGTATTTATTTTTACTATGTTCTACTCACGTGGTAAGAGGTTATGGTTGGATGGAAACGTGAGATATGGCTGGACACCATTGTAAATATTAGAATGGAGCGGCAGGGCTGTGTAATAGAGTTGACCAGTAACTGAAAGGTTGCTAGATTTGAAGAATGTTGAACCAAATAACACCTGGAAGTCCTGTTCTGACCACCCCTCCCTTCGGCAGTGTGTGGAGCTCTATAGCCCCCAAACCAAGTGGGACAGTATCATGGCCTGTGTTAAGGGAGCACAGGGCAATGAGCTGATGCATCAGAATGCCGTGAAGACTGGTTCCTTGAAGCCGGCCCACGAGTATGTGCCGTGGGTTGTCATCGATGGGGTATGTTCACAGCATCTGTGTGGTGATTCACGCTTTAAGGAATGAACTGTATTACCACCTGATACAGTTAAGGAATAATAATACCTATCAGACATTTGAAGAAGTTTGTCTAGATTGTTATACTTTTTGGTTTCTTTTTAGGTGCACACAGACGAGCTTCAGGATAAAGCAATGGCTTCACTCTTCACTCTGGTCTGCAGCATGTACAAGGTGCGTTTTGACCAAAGAAAAGGACCATTCCAATATGCGTATTATGTCTTGATCGTTGGTCCTTTCTTCTCCAAGTCTATTCACTGGCTAAATGTAAATCCTTGACAAAGATACCGGGATTACAGTGAGTGTAGAACATGCTTGCAGAACACGCCCTGCTAAATATAGCGAGTAATTTACCTTTTTTAGGTAGCTTTTCTCTGGCGTGTGTGTCTTGTGTGCCATGGGGTCAAGTGTTCAGTCCTGTGAGGTCTGTAATCTTGTCTCTTTCAGGGACCCAAGCCTGAAGCCTGTGGTGCAGTCCCAAAGAAACGTCACAGAAGTTACTGTCATAACGAGTGAATCCTCTCTCGTCACTGCGTCACCATACTGACATTATGCCTTCGTGTTTAATGAGCAGATATGGATGGTGACCATGAATAGTTATGGTTACAAACTGTTACTCTGGAACCAAGAAAAGGGATGCCATGGGTTGTATCAGGAAATAAGAAATTTCATGATAAATAAGCCCTCTGATAGCAATACTTTTTTATGGAGGGATGATGTTTAACTGGTCTTTTGTAACAGGATGACAAATAAAGCAAAGTATTTGAGAAGATCTATTTTATGAAGTTAGTTTATATATATACACACACACTCCCCTAAAGGATTATTAGGAACACCTGTTCAATTTCTCATTGCACTGACCAATGGGGTTTGGGTGCTCTTAGCACAAGGCTATATGGTGGTTTTGGATATCCTCACTGAGTCTTGCTTAGGAGAAACATGGCATGATAACCCGCTCTCCCTGGGCAGCTATGTTCTCCATAGCTATAGGCCTGCTCACCAGGTATTCATGTGCTTCAGAAGAATTTGTCCAATGGAGTGCAATGAACAAATGTCAGGCACCTAGGAAGATACAAGACATGGCTACAATATTTTACCCTTGTTTAATTTATCATGTGACAGGTGTTAAGTTGCCCATTGTCAGTTAATCAATTCAAACGGACGATGCCAAAGTGGATCGTTCAGTAGTAAAGAGCCCACTACGTCTGCATCAAGACGCATACAAAAATACAAACTAAAATGTCAAAACACACATAAACCGGGTCAAATCAATGTCAGTACATTCATTGCTACTGTTGCTGGCACCAAGACAGTAAAGCAATCCACTAGCACCAAAAAACTTCAATGAGAAAAGGCTGGTACCTTGTTCTTTATCTTTAGTTCTCTTTCTCCCATACAGCTAATACCCAAAGGCCACTGGTCAATCCATGCCACTGAACGTCAGCCACAGACACAATATATCACATTCGCATGACTATAAAGTTGTGCTCAAAAGTTTGCATACCCTTGGAGAATTGGTAATATATGTACCATTTTTAAAGAAAACATGAGTGAGCACTGAGCAGGCAGCACACGTCTTATTTCTTATGGGATTCACATTCAATTGTAGGTCATAACAGAATGGCACAAAACATGGCAAGAAAGAATAAAATGAACCCTATTCAAAAGTCTGCATACCCTTAGTTCTTAATACTGTGTATTGCCCCCTTTAGCATCAATGACAGCATGCAGTCTTTTATAATAGTTGTCTGAGGCCCCAAATTCTTGCAGGTGGTATAGCTGTCCATTCGTCTTGGCAAAATGCCTCCAGGTCTTGCAAAGTCTTTGCATCGTCTTGCATGAACCACATGTTTGAGATCTCCCCGGAGTGTCTCGATGATATTAAGGACAGGAGACTGTGATGGCCACTCCAGAACCTTCACCTTTTTCATCTGTACCCACTGAAGGATCAACTTGGCCTGCTGGAAAGTCCAAGAGCATCCCCTGCGCAGCTTTCATGCAAAATAATGCAAATTGTCTGACATCATTTTCTGATAACATGCTGCATTTATCTTTCCATCAATTTTCACAAGATTTCCTGTGGCTTTAGAGCTCACACACCCAAAACATCTGTCTACCCCCACTATGCTTCACAGTGGGGATGGTATTCTTTTCACTATAGGCCTTGATGACCCCTCTCCAAACATAGCGCTTATGGTTGTGACCATAAAGCTCTATTTTGGTCTTGTCATTCCAATTTACAGTGTGCCAGAAGCTGTGAGGCGTGTCAAGTTGTTGTCGGGCATATTGTAACTGGGCTTTTTTTTGGCATTGGCACAGTAAAGGCTTCTTTCTGGCAACTCAACCATGCAGCCAATTTTTGTTCAAGTATTGTTTTATTGTGCTCCTTGAATCAACCCCACCGTCTTTTTCCAGAGCGGCCTGTATTTCTCCTGAGGTTACCTGTGGGTTTTTCTTTGTATCCTGAAAAATTATTCTGGCAGTTTTGGCTGAAATCTTCTTTGGTCTACCCGACCTTGGCTTGATATCAAGAAATCCCAGAATGTTCCACTTCTTAATAAGTGATCGAACAGTACTGACTGGCATTTGCAAGGCTCTTTTTACATCCTTTTCCATCTTTATAAAGTTCCATTACCTTACACAGGACTTTTTACAGTTATTTTCTGCTCCCAGTGGCTCGATATCTAGCCTGCTCAGTGCATGCACATGAGAGCTAACAAACTTATTGACTATTTATACACAGACAATAATTTCAATTTAAAAAGACACAGGTGTGGGAAATTCACCTTTACATGACATTTTCACCTCTGTGTGTCACCTTGTGTGTCTGTAACAAGGCCAAACATTCAAGGGTATGTCAACTTTTGATCAGGGCCATTTGGGTGATTTCTGTTATCATTATGATTTTAAAAGAAGCCAAACAACTATGTGATAATAAATGGCTACATATGATCACAATCCTTAAATAAAAGGATTGCATCAGTCATATTTTCAAAATCAATGCCAAAATTTCACAATTTCGACCAGGATGTGCATAACTGTAACCGCCCCCATTACTAATACATACTTCTCTGAGTCTCTTTATACATTATAATTTACATGTAATTTGTATATGGCACACAGCTCACTCATGGGTGTGTCATCTGAATTTCCCAATTTAAATAATTCAAAATGGATTCTGCTACACACAAGGAACAAATCTATACCAAACAAAGGCACTGTGAAAAGAGTTGGTCCCACGTTTCATGAGCTGAAATAGAAGATCCCACACATTTTCCATGTGCACATAATCTACTCCCAGATATAAAATCCATGAAGTAGATTAAGCCCTGTTTGGTTTTCCAAAAACATACAACCTTTACACTATAGATTATTGTCCTAGGAGGATTCCTGCTAAAACCATTTCTGCCTAAGCAATGTACTCTTAAACATAGATATGACCTTTATACCTTAGCTATGCATTGTGCTTATGTTTCATGGAATGAATAGTAGCCCACACCTACACAATCGCCTTAACAGTGCAGTGTTAGTGTAGGGATTTTTTAAAAGTCAAATCACCTTTTTTACAACCTATTATAGGTTTGAACGAATAGAGAACTATGAAATACACACAAAAAAACCGTCTCGTCTCGTGCGTCAGGCTGCTGTACTTTGCGCAGCATTGTGGAGTATGACGTCCTGAACTCCTCCTCGTTACGCGTTAAGACGCTCTGTTATTGAATCAATCATTAAAAAAACCGAAACAACTTGCTGTACGTCTTTGAAAAGCCGCGGTCTTCAATAGTAGACTACTGCAAAAACGAATGTACTTGTATATGACAGTAGAACAGTGATGTCGACATGGTTGGATGTTTAAGGTCGATTAAGACATCGGGAGGTAAACCAGTTCAATTAGATTCGCATTGTTTGGAATAGCCTAAGAACCAATAGGAATCATGATTCCGCAGTCCAGCAGAGAATTTCTCGTCAAGATTTCTGGTTACTGGAAGCCGCTTTTCAAAGGACGGTTTCTTATTGTAACCAATACCGTTAGCTGTGGGAGTATGCTTGCCGCCGGCGACATCCTTCAGCAAACCAGAGAGAAACGGAGAGTCCCCGGCAAGGCACGTGACTGGGCTAGAACTGGTAAGGTCTTGAACCGAGAACAGCAGCCAACATGCTGTCCAATGTCCACCTTTAACACCTCGCCTTATGAAACTGCGTTTCTAAAAGGGAATAAATTGTGTGTATATCGTACGGCAAGATAAGTTAATTATAGTCAATCATTAAAAAAAAAATGCATGGCGTCCACAATGATGTTCAATTATAATTCACATTTGCATGTGTAAATGTTATGATTGGATGATTTTTGTGCTCTAGATTTCAAACTGGCCTGTGTTAGAAGTAATCCGTTGTACGGGCATTTTATTTCGTGTGGGTTATGTTTTCCCACGGGACCATAACTTAATGTGTGCACGCACTTAGAAACGTTTGTTAGCTGTGTCATGAACGCGACTGGTCAATATTTCACCAGGATGTCAAAGAAACGTAGGTTTCCAAAGCACGTTTGTCCAAAACAATTTCTGCATTCAGCACCCGAACGGTACACCCAACACCTTTCTTCTAGGAAAATAAACATAATATCGAACGTAACAGCTCCCCTGTGTGCAACAATATGAAGCAAATGTATCTGATGTTGTAAAAATATGAGCCAGACATCAACAGTCGTAGTTTATAACCGTTCTGTACACATTTTTATGGAAACAAATCCCATATGATTCTTATGGGTTTATAATTGGAAACACAACATTCCTGCTAGAGGTTTCTTATATAATTTTAATAGGAAATAGTAATCTTATTGGATGCTTCCGAATTATGATGGAAAATCCTACGCGATTTTTGACTAGGAATACATGAACTACACAGACGGATACCGAGGGGCACAGTTTAGCTCGCTTGGATGTCTAGTCTGAAAGTGAAGCGTTTTTTTTCTCGGTCAAATAAATTATGAACACTTCAGCTGACCGACAAGCATGCGGCTAAGGCCCTACCTTGGCGCGCGACGGGAATCCTTACTACTGGCCTATATATCGATGTCAATAACTGTAGACATGTATTACATGCGGCTGTCTAACACTGCCATCTGCAGGTAGCATGTTCGCAGTAGGATGCTCCATGGGTCCTTTCATGCACTACTGGTACCAGTGGTTGGACAAGGTCTTCGTTGGCAACGCTCTACCTGCTGTGGTCAAGAAAGTCCTAACTGATCAGCTGATTGCATCACCGACCATGGGAGCATGGTATTTCATTGGTGGGTTATGTTTTCCCCCCCCAGTATGTAAACGCTTTGGAATGCTGAGTAAAATCAATGTCTATTTGGACTGTTGGCAGAAATAGGGGGGAAGTCTTCCTAATGCAAAACCTAGCAACAAAACGAATCCATGCGATTTGTGTGAGAAACAGTTGTTTTTACAATCATCTGTTTGTCCAGGAATGGGCAAGATGGAGGGCCACAGTCTCTCTCAGGGTTTGGAGGAATTCAAAGACAAGTTCTGGGAGTTCTACAAGGTAAGTGGATTTAAAAAAAAAAATCTTTCTTTTGAATAGTTTGCCCGTAGTATTCCATTGCATTTTGGCCTTTGCTACTCTGCCCATTTATCTCTTTTGATTTTATTATATTCTTTGTTTGACCGGTCTTGATTTGACTGGCTTGGATTAAAAACGAATCTAAACCAGTCTTTGCCCATGGATGCTCCTCTAGTTTGTGCTCCTTTGCCTTGAAGGCGGACTGGTGCGTTTGGCCTGCGGCACAGATGATCAACTTCTACTTCTTGCCTCCTAAATTCCGAGTCCTCTATGTCAACATCATCACTCTGGGGTGGGACACCTATCTCTCCTACCTCAAACACCGTAAGAGCTGACCTGGCGCCGTTTTGCTTATTCTCTGTCCAACATTACACTTCAAAAGAGACAGGTCCTCAGTATGCATCGTTGTACTCTGTTGTGTCAGGAGACAAGGTCGTTGAAGGAGAACCCAGAGACCGCACTGAACTCTGACCAAGCCCAAACAGGAGGAGTGAGGTTTAGAACCCGGCCGGTCACACGAGAAGCTCAAACAATGTATTGGGAACTTTGTGACAAAATTAATTACTTGAATTCAGCATCAGTATCACTGACATTGCCAATACCCCCCATCCTTCGTGCCTTAAATGCGCTAACGACGATAATTCAAGTTTTTAATGCTAAACAATTGTTTAACAGTGAGCGTTGCCTTGCCACCTCGTACAACACAGGACCTATACCATTTCTCAGTTAAACTTTATTGCGGTGCGCCGCCATGAAGCCGAAAAATGCTTGTCTTATTTGTGTAGTGTCCGTCTGCACTGAGTGAAGATAACACTCGGCACTGTGTAGTTGGTTAATATGGTAATTATATTCAGTGTCTGGGGCCTCATCATTTCAGTCGCCGGGGTTTCTTCTGATCATCTACCAGCCTCATGAAATTCAACATTCAAATTGATGTGTTTCCTGCTGAAGTTGACTTCTATTATATTTTTTATATATGTTTTTGGAATGTTATTCTTCTGTTGATAGAGGAGTGGCAGAGGGAAACCTGTTTAATTAAAGTATTGGTATGCCATAAATGACACAATTTTGTTTTAATACCAGCAAAGTATTTGTCTCCTGTATTAATTCATTTTTTTCTATTTAATAACTCAGATATTTTATGAGCAATAGCTTTCTCTTGCATCATAAAATATAAATATTGTAATTTTAAATTGAATTGTGGGTATAGTATTATTACTATTTAATATAATTTATAATGTATTTATACGTTTGTTAACAATAATATGGTATGCCAATGCAGTGAAAGACTACAATTCTGTAGCTGCAACTGCCTACAGATGTTTGCTGTTGCATTGTAAGAGTGTAACGACATACAATTGTCAAATGTGTATGTATTTATGAGATCAGTATAAATAATCAATCTATAATAAAATGTGCAAAGTACTGTGCTTTTGGAAATTATCCTGTCCACTTAATTTCCTGCACATTTGTTTGTAATTAGGACTTGACTAATTAGGACTTGATGTAAAAATATGTTTTGCTATCAATCTTAACAACATATTTGTGCCATTTTATTTAAATAAAAAACTGAATTATCAAAGTATTTAGACCCTTTTTACTTTTTACTGTAGCAATCACAGCTTTAAGTCTTGGGTATGTCTCTACCAGCCTTTCACTTTTTGATATGGGCAGTTTCTTCCATTCTTGTTAGCAGATCTTTATGAACTCTGTCAGATTGGGGGTGGGGGGTGGGGGGTCAATAAACATCTTCAGGTCTCCCCACCCCACAGGTGTGCAATGGGTTTTAAATCTGGGATTTGACTGGGACACTCAAGAACATTCACAGACTGTTCCCAAAGCCATTCCAGCATTGTGCTTTGGGTCATTCATTGTGCTAAAAAAAGATTAACCTAGATTATCCTAAGCCTAATAGTTTGATTTTTGTATCATTGGAGACCAAAATAGTCCTTCTGGCAGCATGTCATATCCCTTTTAACCAGGAATGGCTGGCCATTCCACCATAAAGTCCTGACTAATGGAGTGCTGCAAATATGTTTGTCTTTTGGCAGGTTCTCCTATCTCTACAGAGAAACATTGAAGCTTAGTTAGAGTGATGATTGGGTTTTTAGTTACCTCCTTGATTAAGGCCCTTGTCGGATTACTTCGTTTGACTGAACGTCCAACTCTAGGAAGAGTTTTGGTGGCTCCAAATGTCTTTTACTTCACAATAATAGAGCACACTGTGTTCCTGGGAACTTTCACTGCTTAATAATAACCTTAATTTCTATCATCTTACCTAGATCTATGCCTTGACACAGCTCATTGGTTTACAGAAAGTTGCTTTTACTTCATGACTTGGTTTTCTCCAATCAATTGTATTTGGAAAAGATGGACACCAATTAAGTTCTAGAGACAACTCAACAATGTTTTAAATAACACTGGATGCATCTGAGTTCAATTTGGAGTGTCATGGCGAAGGGACGTATGTACATTTTAGATATTTCAGTTTTTTATTTTCAGGAAACCGGCACACATTTAGGTTATCAATTATGAATTAATTCTACAACAATAAAATGTGAAGACAGAAATGTTTGTACAGTGTGGAAAAAAATGTGTAAAGAAAATGCAAACATAATTTATGAAAAAAGTGAGAGCTACAGTATCTCACAAAAGTGAGTACACCCCTCACATTTTAGTAAATATTTGATGTGACAACACTGAAGAAATGATACTTTGCTACAATGTAAAGTAGTGAGTGTACAGCTTGTATAACAATGTAAATTTGCTGTCCCCTCAAAATTACACATCACACAACCATTAATGTCTAAACCGCTGGCAACCAAAGTGAGTACACCCCTAAGTGAAAATGTCAGAATTGGGCCCAAAGTGTCAATATTTTGTGTGGCCACCATCATTTTCCAGCACTGCCTTAACCCTCTTGGGCATGGAGTTCAGCAGAGCTTCACAGGTTGCCACTGGAGTCCTCTTCCACTCCTCCATGATGACATCACAGAGCTGGTGGATGTTAGAGACCTTGAGCTTCTCCACCTTCCGTTTGAGGATGCCCCACAGATGCTCAATAGTATTTAAGTTTGGAGACATGCTTGGCCAGTCCATCACATTTACCCTCAGCTTCTTTAGCAAGGCAGTGGTCGTCTTGGAGGGGTGTTTGGGGTCGTTATCATGTTGGAAAACTGCCCTGCAGCCCAGTCTCCGAAGGGAGGGGATCATGCTCTGCTTCAGTATGTCACAGTACATGTTGGCATTCATGGTTCCCTCAATGAACTGTAGCTCCCCAGTGCCGCCAGCACTTATTCAGCCCCAGACCATGACTCTACCACCACCATGCTTGACTGTAGGCAAGCCACACTTGTCTTTGTACCCCTCACCTGGTTGCCGCCACACATGCTTGACACCATCTGAACCCAATAAGTTTATCTTGGTCTCATTAGACCACAGGACATGGTTCCAGTAATCCATGTCCTTAGTCTGCTTGTCTTCAGCAAACTGTTTGCGGGCTTTCTTGTTCATCATCTTTAGAAGAGGCTTCCTTCTGGGACAACAGCCATGCAGACCATTTTGAGGCAGTGTGCGGTGTATGGTCTGAGCACTGACAGGCTGACCCCCCACCCCTTCAACCTCTGCAGCAATTCTGGTAGCACTCATACGTCTATTTCCCAAATACAACCTCTGGATATGACGCTGAGCATGTGCACTCAACTTCTTTGGTCGACCATGGTGAAGCCTGTTATGAGTGGAACCTGTCCTGTTAAACCGCTGTATGGTCTTGGCCACCGTGCTGCAGCTCAGTTTCAGGGTCTTGACAATCTTCTTATAGTTGAGCAAGGTCTCATGTTGAACTTCCAGTGACCAGTATGATTTAACACACCTGCTCCCCATTCATACCTGAGACCTTGTAACACTAACGAGGGAAAATGGCTAATAAGGGTGTACTCACTTTTGTTGCCAGCGGTTTAGACATTAATGGCTGTGTGTTGAGTTATTTTGAGGGGACAGCAAATTTACACTGTTATACAAGCTGTACACTCACTAATTTACATTGTAGCAAAGGGTCAATTCTTCAGTGTTGTCACATGAAAATATATACTCACATATTTACAAAAATGTGAGGGGTGCAGTCCTCTTTGTGAGATACTGTAATGTTGGTTGACTTTTGACATTAAACAGTTGCAGAAGTTCACTTGATCTCAGATAAGAAACCCATCTTATTGTTTTCCACTTGTTATGATTTATGAAGACATGTTTGGGAATGTTGCGGTGCATCATAATTGCTAGATAATATCACCACGCTCTTACACTATGGCCCGCCAAAACCTCTTTGGCCTGCCTAACCTCTTTGGCCTGCCAAACCAGTATCTGAGGCTAGCAGATTGTGGAGATAGACACGCATGAATCATGGCTGGCAAATAAAGTACCATTCGGACCAACATATATTGTCATCTCTTTCCCTGCAGTTGAGGAGTCAACGTTTCTTTTGGATTGTTGTACACTTCAAATCCTTATAGGACCGAACTGGCCAACAGGTGCATTGAGCATAGTTTTTATAAAAACGATCAAGGGGAACAGTATAGTTTAGTTGCGGTGAATTGGATTGCAAAAGGCCAGTTTTATGGATATTTAAAAATGTCTGTTACATGGATCTAAAACATGGTGATCAAAACATTTCTGTGGGACTGTGTCATTGGGCACGACCTGTGAAACGCATGAAGAAAGGCCCCTAATCAAGTCTTTCCGCTCAGAGAGGTTTGGTTTGGGATTTTCCTTTGAAATGTAATCTGGAGCGGGTTGTTATTCCTTAATCATTCTATATCTAGGCTACTGAGTCTGTCGTTACTGGACAGCATGTTTTTGAATCTAAAACTGTAATGATAAGATGTGGAAACTATGTAATGCTAGGTACTATAGCGTTTGTTTGAATAGCAGCCCGTTCCATAATCAATGTGCTTTTTGACAAACTCACTAGTGCAATACTATATTAACTTCAATAAGTTGTATCTTAAAAAATGTCGTAGTTGTTTTATGACTGTTCATTCAACGGTCCTACAAACATGGCAACATTTGGTTTGCGACCCTGTATCTCTGTCTTGCTATTTTTACCTGCCAAAATGGTAATTTCTTCCTCTTTTCGCTTCTGTACTGCACAATTGGGAATTTGAAATCAAATAATTACTGTGAGGTTGAAGTATAGATTCGCATCTTTTATTTGAGGGTATTTCTGATTCACTGTTTAGAAAAAAATATATACTTTTATGCATTGTCCACATATTCCGGCAGAATTATCTCACATCAAACTTGAGCAATTGTGTTTGGTATTTGGTCTCATATTGTTTGTGTGGAATAACTCCTTGTTAGAGAACAATTGAGCCCACCAAACATTTTGAGGTCTGTGTCTTCGAATGCGGGAAGATGATAAGATGTACGTAGTCTCCAATCTGCAGATATCTGAAGAAGGTATTTCTACTGAGGTCATTTCTTTCCTCCAGTGCTTCTAAATACAGACTGTGCTATGCATGATGGTAGTATTATTATACAGTAACTTCTAAGGTGGGTAAGGATATGAACACTACTCCATTAAAATAGGGGACAATCCTCGCACTGTATTCTAAGACAGCTGGTTGATGCTGTTGTGTCATCAAGCCCAAAACGTGACAACACAGGTATTTGCAGACCAGTAGTAAAATCTACAGTTTCGGGAGAGCCAATCCAACTCACGATTTGGATTTTAATTTTTTTTAACTATTGTATTTCTTTAAAAGTCTCAGATTAATGGATTAACAATAGAATCCAGTTGTGTCTATGTGTGTGTCCACATGAAAGCGTTAATAGATCCATAGTATCCATAGGACTGGTCACCCCTCTGAGCCTGGGTCCTCTCTAGGTTTCTTCCTAAAATTCGACCTTCTTAGGGAGTTTTTCCTAGCCACTGAAATTCAACACTACTGTTGTTTGCTCCTTGGGGTTTAAGGCCGGGTGTCTCTGTAAAGCACTTTGTGACAACTGCTGTTGTAAAAAGGGCTTTATAAATACATTTGATTGATTGATTGAGTATGAGTGCAATTAACTCTTCCCAGCGAGGACATTGTGACAGTCACATCCCAAAGAATTATCACAGTCTTCTAGAATCCTAACATTAGCCCTCCTGTCCAGGCACAGTGGGAAGATGTTTTACCTGTGTGAAGAAGATGAAGATTCAGAGGAGGTGTCTCCGGAGCCCGTCGTGAAGTCAGATGTCGCCTGTGCTGTCAGAAGAAACTTTTCTGGGATGCTGCAGCTCCCCCTTCTGTCCCAGAGGCAATCCAACCTGAATGAGGTCAGGAGTGCTGAGCGAGGCCAGCTCATGTCTGTGTCCTCCTCAAGTCGTCTCAAGGCCACAAGGAGCCTGGACACCATCACCGGCTGCTTTTCCAGAGCTCTCAAGTACGTATTTTATTTTTTTTACTGTTGAACCCAATTCCAAACCCATTAATATCTCTATAGTTGTTAGTCTGTGGGTTTATTTTAGGATTACTGGGGCCTTCCATCTCTCTTCCTTCTGTTTTGGGATGTAGGGGGAGTGGGAACAGCAATAGATTATTGCTGGAGTAGGGCCATCTATCTGTTCATGGGCGTTTCAGAGAAATAAAAAGATACATGTATTTTTAAATAGTTGTTCCAGTACAAGTCATTGCTGACTTCCAGTTGCTATTGGATGAATTATGCACGTACTGAACCCTACTGAATAAATCAGGACATGGTCCTATAAAGTTTTGATATTACCAAGTTACTCAATTGTCAACTTAATTCTTGAGAAATCTTCCTGATTATGATCTTCTAGTGATTAATGGATGAAGTTTCACGGATGACTGCTATGACTAACCATCCATTGGTATCTATCAATCATCTAAATCTAACAATATTTATCTACATAGAGAATGTGAACAGAGCTTGTGTGTATTAGAGGGGGGAAACCGAGAGAGAGGTCACACTGTAGTCGTGGAGACCAGAAATCCCCTCAAGGATACTACAACATGAGACAAGAAACATTCTGACCTTGTGTTTGACACCGGTCCCACCAACCTCGGATTTCGGGAGTTCCTGTTCCTATGCATGTAATTCCCACTAGCCTGCAAGGCCCTGGGACCTTTTATTATGCCGCTCCAAGGATCCGAACTTACTGCAGAAATTATGCACCTTTTGGGAGCCTCCAAAAATAAGACTTTAAATGGGAATCATCTTTTGTTCTCCCACAAGGATCACTAAATATTAAATGTGTGTGTGTCCATGTTTAACTATACCTGTGAGGATAGAAAATAACTGAAAGGCTAGTCAAACAAGGGATTTAGGGTTAAAAGTCACACTTGGGTCAAGGGAGTTGTGGTATAGGCTTACTTATTAGATCAGCCGTGAAAACGTGACCCAAACCATTGCAACCATGCCAACCATGCTAACCTCTTGAACTCTGTTATTTCTCTGCTGTGTAGTCAGCTGTAACTCCTCGCTGTGGAGCCTTGGGGAGGAAGCGGTCTATTTATTTGAAAAAAAAAAATGATTCAGATGATTCGATTCTAGTTTTACTGTTTTGGATCTCAGGTTAACGTTTAGAATGAGCGGCCAGGTTCTGGAAGATGCTACAACTGGCCCATAGGGGGAGCCACTTCACACTGCAATATGAAGCAGCATTAACAACCATGGTTCTCTCTATTTAAAGGCTTCTCATTGCGGTCCTATTGTCTCAGCAGAGAGAAGACCTTGTGCTCACATGTTAAGTTGCCATTACAGTGTTGTTTCAAATATGTTATAATTTTTTTGATCAAATGTATAATAAGATGACAAGCTTATATTGTTACGTACATACAAGGACCACCCCAGGATGTACAAACTGGCCCAATTTGGCTAGCCAAAGAAAAGAAAAAAAACGGAGTGATCCCCCAGAGATGTTATGAACGAACAAACGAGACAAACATCGAAACCTTTCCGGTATTGGCGTGTAGAAAGAAATTATCTTGGCTTGGTACCGCTCATCGCTGGCTGGAGGGTCCAAACAGGGTGCTGCTCAGTAAAATCCTTCTCTGGGATTTAGTAGCTCAGGTGGTCGGTTGGTTTGGAGCGTCGGCCGAATGGGAGTGATGACACGTGACTGGTACACGATACAAGCTAGTGCACAGTTCAATGGAAACAGACACTGTTCCGTATGCTTTGTGACTATTGTTAGTTACTGGTTCTTATGGGAGCCATTTACAAGACGTTGTCTTCTTTCTAAAGCCCGGGAACACTCATCATTCTAATACCCTTTTCAAAAATACATTTCTCTCTGTTTTTCTTTCGCCTACGTCTCCAATGTTGAAACAACTTACAAAACGCCTGGAACAATTGAACTGGGGACATTCCGACCGAACTTTCCATACATCCTAGCCTGCCTTCTTAATTACAGATCTCTTATGAGTGATAAAGACTAATCCACTGCATAACTCTCCTACACTTGAAATCATTAACCTGCCTGTCGATGACCTGTGTAATGAGTCATGATTGTCAATCCGATTCGTCGTCAGGCGAGTTGTGCCAGAGTTTTAACCTTGCCGTGGGGCCTGTCCAATGGAAGTGTCCTATTCCTGGCCCTTCTGTTGTTGCCCTGTCCACCTTGATGGGCTGGTTTGTGGTGATTTGAGAGTTGTGAGAGTGGCAGTTCCTCCAAAAGGGGTTGAGAAGCCCTTCTCGCCAGGTGTGGTGTTTATTATTGAGAGGGACACTATTTGACAGTTGGGAGAGAACCAAAAGATCCTGTTTTAAAAGGCAACCCTGTGTTTGCATCTGTCTGGCTGGCTGTCATAGGTTCCCTCCTGTGTCAGATGTTCCGACTCCTCAGTTATTCTGGGGAGAGCGGTGCTCAGCTGCAAGTCGTAAGATCGCAGGAGAACCTTTTCTCTTCTCCTCCTGATAATAAACCCCCAGGGGATCTGGCCCCCCCCAGTCCCAGATAGAGAGACATCGTGACAGGGCCCACGCTCTTTATAACTTTATCTGCCCTGGCTTTTTATAGTCAGGGCCCTTCATGTGACTTTTCCTTGGTAGACTTGTGAGCATGTGAAAGGCTAACAGATTTCTTGAAGCAACTTTTCAGACGTCACAACACCGCTGGAAATTGGACGGGAGTGATGTTAAGTTGAGTACGGGTTAATGTTTATACTCAGAGGAACTGAGAGAGGAAGTAATTATGGAGCATAGTTTAAAGAGAGGCCCGGCATACAGCTCTGGCAAGAGGAGGGGGAGGAGGCAGATCTGTCGCTCACTGTAAATCAAACGTCCATATTTAGTCGGGCGGGAGGGAAGGCCTAGCAGTTATGTAAACAAAGGCCTGGGCCAGCTGGGGAGGGATTGCACTGCACCAATGTTTGAGGCTGTTAGCCGTGGTTATGTGACAGGGCTGTTTCCAAACCGAGCGGAGGGTCAGATAGAGAGCCAACTAGCTTTTTAGGTTGCTCCTTCTCAGAGTGCTCCTGAAGAGCACCAACTACAGTCAGTTTCAGCTTCAACCATAATGGAGGGGTAGTTCAAGCTTTGCTTGCTTCTTCGCTGACTGGGCAGTTCTGTCAGAGGAGGTTAGGAGCGGTCAGTCTTCAAGGTTAATCAGAGTAGCCCGTTGGGACGAAGAAGCTGGAGGAGCCGAGCTACTGAAATAAAAACCATGAGCGAAGCCAGCACCTTTGTGGGGGAGCGTCCTGGCGAGAGATCAGAGGAGCAGCCGGTCAGCAGGCTCCCAGTTGTCCAACTCAAGCCCAGGTCACCGGGCACATCCCCAAAGATGTCCCCCCACCACTCCCCGCGCGGGTCACCCCGAAACTCCCCGCTTCTCTTCAGGAAGCTTCTGATGAACCGGAGCATCTCTCTGCAGCGGAGGTTTACGCTGGCCCACACTCCCAGGTAGAGAATGCAGTGGGTTCTGTGCCTGTGTTATCTGGGCTTGGGGTCCCTCAGGGTTGCGTGACAAGTCTACTGTGTTTAGAGGGTGAACTTTCAAAGCCGGTAGAAGAAAAAGTCCCCGGGCCCCTTCTTAAGGTGATCTGAAGTTAAGTCACCAGAGATGGTTTCATATGCTGAAGCTAACAATGGCTTTTGAAAGTACTGGTCTGTGCTGTGCTTGAATGGATGCATTTGTTGTAGAGAAGCAGAATCTCTTCTATCGGCTGGCCCGAGGCAATCTAACTTATGCCTTCTTTCTCTGTTGTGATGTTTGGCACGTAGCAACAGTCCATTTGAAGAAAGTCCATTTGATTGGATTCTTAAAAGTTAAAGGAGCCCCTTAAATGTTTTAACAAGGTCCTCCTCTTCATACACTAAAGTTGTTGTGATAATAGTGAATATTCCAGAGTTATAAGCTTTGTTCTTTTCATGTTTTGTCTGATCTCCTTTTCATTATACATGTGTGTCTTGATTTTTCTTGTGGACCAGTAAGACAAACGACAGTATAACAGGTGTTTATGATATTATCCAAAGTGATGCAAATTTGATGACCACTTGTGTTAATGGGTCCCGGCCTATGTTTAGATGACTCTGTTAAGTCGGAGTAAAGCATGGTTCCATGCATTGTTTCTGGGTCGAGATGTCTCTTGTCATGCGCGGGGATTGTTATCTTTTCTGCTGTGATGCCGGAGATCAATGTGACTTCCTCAGAAAACGTCCCCTGACAAGGCAGAGCGACGGTTCAGTCTACAACTGTTTACTGAGGACAGCTGCCTAATGGGACACTTGTCAAGCCCTTCTCTGACAAGTCTATTGATAGTAGCGCTTTAATGACCCCTGTGACGTCGCAACCACTAGCCATAACCCATGATATTGATGCAGATCAAATATTTACCGTGTTTGTGCTCAGGAGCTGAAGCAGCACGGCTGATGAAAGAGCACTTGACCTTAATTACCTGGGAGCAAAACAAATATTATGTCTGGAAGGAGACAGCAAAACAAATCCTGGGTGTTTCTGGTGTTTGTGACAGTTTCTGTTTAAGGGGGGACGGGTGTTTCCAGTTTATACACTCTGTGTTGCTTGTGCAAAGTGCACTTTAGGAGAACGACCAGGTGCGGAAAAGTTCACTTATCAGCGTCACACACCTTTACCTGACATAAACAAAGAGACAAGAAGCAGAGACTGTGAAGAGGTTTCTCAGAATTTTTTTGAAAGGCGAGGTAAGATTCAGCAACCTTGAAAAACATGAATTCATGAAAACAATATCAAAGTGAAGAAAGAGCTTTGTTTTTTAAATTTATATGTGCTGTATATATGAACTTTTATTGCTTAAGGCATTTCTTTTCTGGGATCGAACCACGACTGCCCTAGTCCTGTCAGTGAGTTTGTGTGAAAAAAACCAAGACGAGCACGCCATCTTCATGGCTTGTCTGAGACTCCACGGACTTCGTGGAAATTTGGTCTATTTAAAACTATAATTAGAAAGAGGGGCCATCCGTTTGGGAGGGAGCCTTGCAAAGGGCCCGCCCTTGATAATGTACAGTGCCCCTAAGAACGTGAGTGGAACATGGGGATTAGTTACAGCTGGGTGGCTAGCAAAGTGGAGGAATTAAACAAACTGGGGGTCTGCAAGAACAGCCTACCGACAGCCAGTTGACGTTAGTCAGGACAGGAGACATTATGTTTTCCCTTTAGCATCAACATCCGTGTTGGAGGGAAATCACTGGAGTTCCATTTTGTGTAACGGGATGTTTTGTTGTCATTGTGGTGTTTTGTTGACTGGTTCAGAGAAATGGCTGGACTGACCGGCACGTCCTTACATTGGAGCGTTGCACCTAAAGCTGGCTCCCGATATATTGTTTAGAAAAATACCTTTAAGTTGCTCAAAGTCAGATGTTGTCTAATTGCAATTCCATTTCATTGTATTGGTGCTTCTGATTTTCTGATTAGCAACTCAACTCAAAGAAATGCTGCATATATGTAGCCGAGTGATGCTGTTCTCATGTTTTAAGGAGTGGCCTCCAGTATTACCAGGTGCGTTTATATCAAGGTCTGCTTGCTAGAGAACCCCCCCCCCACCACCACCAAAAACATCTGTGATTAATGTGAAGTAAATAAGATAATTTGAAAAGGTGTGAAGCAACATGTGATACCATGAAAGTACACATATGACAACATCTGAGCACTTGTAAAAACCAAGTGTCAAATGGTCTTAAAAAATGACTTAAAACAGCTATGGTCCCCTGCGGCTTTTGTCTAGTAAACACTTTTTTGTTTTGCTAGGACGTCCCAAACATTTTATCCGTGCGAAATGACATGTGAAGTGTTTCAAAACAATGTTTTCATGCTTGAAATGTAACATGTGGACCCATGGGATTTTCCACACAAAATATATGTATTTGTCCAGTTTGGGATGACCCTATAAGGCCTTATACAGTTACTGAACCTGAAACCCTGGAGAGCATGAAAAAGGATAAGATACAGCTCCGGAAAAAGTTTTGAGGCCACTCCCCAGGTTTTGAGTGAAAAACAGAATGTCAAAATTATGAGACCACTGCAAATTGAACGCTTCTGTTTCTCACTCAAAACTTTCCCTTTCAACTTTTTTGGAAAAGAAAGAAAAAGGTGCGGTGGTCTCTTCATTTTAGCTGTATATTACACCTAATTCCCTAGGTCCCGCACATTTGTTTTTACTAACCTCCAGATGGAATTGACAGCTTATGGGCTCTCTTGGTCTGGTTGTAAAATCCCTGTATGACCCCCAGAGACATGGCAGCAAAATCATCCAAATCCTAACCCTTCTTGCCCTGGTTAATCTGGTTAATGTTTTGGACCCTTGCTGATGTAATGCCGGTCCTTTCCAAGGGAGGGGGCTGCGGTGTCGTGGATACATGTTTGCGCCTCACCCGTTAGCCGGGACGGCTCTGCTGATGTTTTTCCTGACTTGGACGGGAAGTTGAGTGACTCTGAGGCCGTGCACTACAAAACATACTCTCTGCCCTGCCCTCTGTGGCTCCAGACCAACAGCAGGAGCACATTTATGTAAAAATTATCTTACTAAAGCTTGGAGGACGCATGACAGTTATGACTCGGCAAAACTGCCGTACGTGCGCTCATATTTGACACCTGTCACACTGGCCCAAACATGGCGGCTGGAAGCTAACAACCCTGGCGTATGAACGGGTGTTCATTGAACGCTCAGGGCAAACAACAACGAATACATTCCAAATGTGAACCGTCTGTGACCGCCTCCTCTCCGGTTGCCTTGCACGGTTTTGTCGAGCTGCCGAACAGCGCCCGCTGGGTGTTGCTGCCTTGTGTTGAAGCGGGTCCGCCTGGCCGGAGCTGCAGGGATGCGTTATGACATCTGTAGGACGCCCAGCGTGGGACTGCACTGGAGCTCTGAAAGACTGCACTGGAGCCCCACGCCGGGGCCCGAAAAGACCCCTCCCCTCCCCCTTCACCAGCTGAGTCCATCTAGTGACACCCAGCTCCTAGCACCATTTAGGCTGCTCAACTTCTCATCTCATGACCATCCCTCGCTGCCTCTCTCTCTCTCTCTGTCTCTCTCTCTCTGTCTCTCTCCCTGTCTCTCTCTCTCTGTCTCTCTGTCTCTCTCTCTTTCTGGCTGTCTCTCTATCTCTCTTTTTCTCTCAGTGGAGCTAGTGTTGTTGTTAGTTGTTCCAGGCCAGAGTTTAGTCTCGGCAATCTCAGGAGAGAAAAGAGTAGAGTCTGTTGTGGATGGCTGAGGAGGCCACACACTCCAGGAAGCATCGGATGGGATTATATTCCTCTATTTCTCTCTCTCTCTCTCTTTACTTTTTCCTCCAGGGATGAAGGTCTTTGAGCTTAATTTCAACAAAGAAAGAAGCATTTGCTGAGCTTTAGAAGAGCCCTGTGTCAGATTTCTGAGGCGGCCGTTGAAGAAAATAAAAGTTTGGACCCTATTTGGAGAATACCTCTGACCTTTGGGAAGATTAAGCTTGCTGTTTCCTATTTAGGTGTGCTAGGAGAGAAAGTGAGAAGTTGATCTTGGCTGCTCACTGGTGAGCAGAAAGGGAAACAAGCAGGCAATTAGCTTCAGATCTGCGCTGACAGCTGATATGAGCCACACGTTCAGTTGATTAGATTTGGCCAGACTACCAGTTGCTATACTGATAGACTTGCTGAGATGGGCTCTTAACAGGCACCAGTCTTTTTTTCATGTGGGTTTGCAAAGACCTGGTTGGAATTGAATTGTTCTAACATATGAACATATCCTCGCAGCAAGGACCAGATGCTGTAGAATTTCAGCTGCTTAGTAGGGCAAACTTTCCGATTGATGGATTTTGCTCTTCAATTAAGGCCACTACTTCCTCTTGTCAGGCGGAACCCAGCAGACCTAACCTTTGACTGTTCTGAACTTTAATTTGTCCCACTTGTTTCTCTGCTAAATGCTGTGTATCTAACTTCGTTCGATTTTATTAAGTGTTTGTTCTCCAAAAAGGGACCTTTCACTTTACGAGACCGGACAAAAATGGGGGTTTCGGACATGCTGGCAAAATTCTAGTTCCCTGAGATGTTGCACTGCATTCTATTCATCCCCTGACAACTGAAGGTCACCCTGTGAATTCCACCAGTACATTTGGCTTTTTCACGCCGCCGACACAATGATGAACAAAGACTCTCGCTTCCCCAGGAAGACCGTGCACAGCAACCCCTCCTCTCGAAGGCATTCATGCATTGGGTATGTGCGGTACTGTATTTCAGTCTGATGTTGTGTTGCACTTGACCAACTCTGGTTTCCGTGCCCTGTGGTGAATGTTATCTGATTACTGATCACATACGTTTCACAATACGTGATGGTGACTTGTTTTCGTCTGCAACCATAAGGGCATCGTTTTAGTTGGTGTGTTGCATTAGATGCTAGTATGGTGCTAGTGACACCAAAGTGTTTTATTATGGAGTGAATGTTAAACGTCCAGCAGGTCATCACACTGAGTGTTTCTGAGAAGTAGATCCCCCAAGAATCCCATTATCTTTCAGCATCCAAAGTTTCACTGTAGCACAGAGACACTGTTCATGCTGTTCATTTTGGGGTCAGTTGCATCTCTTTCCACTCAACTGGCGTTGGGGGAGATTGGGATATAAATGTGTTTTTATAGTGACACTATCGGTCTTTTACTTGCATCTAGTGAAAGTCAGTGTTGGGAAATGTCACAGTTTTCCTATTCTTTGTTTTACAGTGTGACAGTTTTGCATTTCATGGGTTTTCCCATGGTCTGTTTTTAAGGTTTGTGGTTTGGCTGTGATGTGTTTTGTCCCTTGACTTTGGTTCAGTTTATAGTTTGGCTGTGGTGTGTTTTGTTACTCGCCTTTGGTTCAGTTTGTAGTTTGGCTGTGATGTGTTTTGTCCCTTGACTTTGGTTCAGTTTATAGTTTGGTTGTGGTGTGTTTTGTTACTCGACCCTGGTTCAGTTTATAGTTTGGCTGTGGTGTGTTTTGTAGCTTGACTTTGGTGCAGTTTATAGTTTGGTTGTGGTGTGTTTTGTTACTCGCCTTTGGTTCAGTTTGTAGTTTGGCTGTGATGTGTTTTGTCCCTTGACTTTGGTTCAGTTTATAGTTTGGCTGTGGTGTGTTTTGTTACTCGACCCTGGTTCCGTTTGTAGTTTGGCTGTGGTGTGTTTTGTTACTCGACCCTGGTTCAGTTTGTAGTTTGTCTGTGGTGTGTTTTGCTACTCGCCGTTGGTTCAGTTTGTAGTTTGGCTGTGGTGTGTTTTGTAGCTTGACTTTGGTGCAGTTTATCATTTGGCTGTGGTGTGTTTTGGTGTTCTGGGTGTCCCGCCCTCAGGGCGCCAGGCTTGGGAATCGATGGCACAGCCAGTGTCCATTGATGTGTTTCCTGGGGTGTAATGGTCCACAAACACGCCATGATTACATATGAGGATACACACACACACACACACACACACTCTGAGAGTGGGAGGCCCATTTAAAGTCTACACACCCCTTCCACACCCCCATGTTGCTGCTCTCAAATGAAACCAAAAATGGAATTACACATATTATTTCCCCGGAGACATGTTTGAAAGTTAAAAAAATGAACAGAAAGATCAATACCTCACAATGCATATGCATATAAACAACGGCAGAGTTAATATTTGTTGGAGGCACGTTTGGCTGCGGTTACTAGTGAATTACTTTCATTTTATTTGTTTATTGTCCAGTCCATGACTGTGACTTGGTCTCGTCACACTAGCTCTTCGGCAGGTTCATCAGCCCACCATGCTTTTCGTCACACTTCTCGCTCAACCATGAAGTTTTCAGCGCAGCATACGCACTTGATATCTGAATGCGTTCTGCGGCCAAAAAACTGATGACATCATTGTTTTTAGGCCATTTTAAATTAAACATACCAAAAGAGTCAATTTGAATGGTTTTAATTAGTGTTGTATTGGATTTTACACAAAACATTTCGTTTTTTAAGTTAGTCCAAGAGTTTACTGGTGGTTGCTGAATTGATTATTTTGAGTGGGTGTTTTGACATTGGCTTACTCTTTTACAATGTTATACAGGCCAGTAATTTGTCCTCAGAACAAGTGTAAAAATGTTAATGCCAAAGTCACACCAGAATAGCTTTCCAAGAGGTTTTCAAATTTCCTGAATGTCCAGGCTCTGTCCTAACTTAAATCTGGTTAAAAAGTCTGAAACAAAGTTTGGAAAAGGCTTTCCACTAAGGGCTCCCAACCCAAAACAAATGGAGACAGCACAGTCTCAGAGTTGTGCGAAGTTGGTAGAATATTAGTCTAAATGATACACAGCTGTAATGTCTGTCAAAGGTGCTTCTACAAAGTATTACCTGTATTTTCTATATAATATCATGTTTTTATTTTATTTTGAAAATGTGGGCCCAATTTGGACATTTTCACTTAGGGGTGTACTCACTTTTGTTGCCAGTGGTTTAGACATTAATGGCTGTCTGTTGTGTTATTTAGAGGGGACAGCAAATTTACACTGTTATACAAGCTGTACACTCACCACTTTACATTGTAGCAAAGTGTCATTTCTTCAGTGTTGTCACATGAACAGATATAATCAAATATTTACAAAAGTGTGAGGGATGTACTCACTTTTGTGAGACACTGTATATACATACATACATACCTGTGACACTCTGGTACTTGTGATAAAGGAATATTCTTACTCAATTTGATATTATATATTTATTTTTTTGGAGGAGCAAAGATATCTTCACAAAAAGATTTATGTTGGTTTATTAACAAAATAGTCACTTGTTTACCACGAGTTAGGAAAAAATACTTGTATATGATGGGTGAGCTTTAGTGAACTCAAGCTCCTTCCCCCTTGGCCTCAGAAGTGCTCTCTTCAAAGTCCCCCAGCTGTGATTATGTCACAATCATATGAGCAGATCAAAGATCTAGAACACCGACAACAGAATAGAACTCTCACCCATAATACCACTCGCCTCAGCTTGTTTTAAGTTCATGTAAGGAAAGTTTTAAGTGATGTTACATGAAATCTTTAAATCTAGCTACAAAGATGTCATCAATAAGGGAGTTTAACATGTTTCTACAATACATACCATATTATTAACCTTTCATTATTCACTTAAAGATAATCTGTGTTATTCGTGGAATAATTTATTGTTGTTCCTCGAAATAAGTTATTGACGTTTCCATTTCATTTTGTAATTAGGTTGTTCATGTGAATAACTATTACTAAAACAGTAATAAAAAGCCAGAGAGTTATAATGTAAATGCTTTGGACTAATAGCTAGATTGGGTGAATGAATTACCAGTTGGTCTATCAATTATTTAGCCTGTCACTTAATCATCTCGCTGCCCTGTGTGTTTATTCTTTGTACCTTTATTTATACAGAGATGTCAGCGGAGATCATTCTGAAACCAGGGTTGAGTGTCCTTGGCCAGGCCCAATGAAGACAGCTTTTTCAATTAAACTGTATTATCTGCTGTATCAAACGCCTTTCGACAGGTCACAAAAGCAGCACAGCTTCATTTCTTATCTAAGGCTTTGACAAAATAATTTACAACCAATGTAGTTAGGCAGCAAATGCAGCAAAATGCAATTTTCTGATGAAAGAGGAACGTAACTTTATTTTTGTGATTTATTTGTTATAGTTATCAAAGGCACCAATGTCCCTACCATTATGCAGTGGGAGGACATTAGCAGTTTTCCAAACTTTTAGGGATAAGCCCCAAAAAACCCCTGACAGTCCCCCTGAACACACGCTTCCCTCGCCTTCACTGTCTGCGGCCGAGACAAAGCGCCCATCTATATTCCAGATGTGTTCCCATCACAATAGTAGCCCATCGGCTTGCTCCGCCAGTACCAGGCCACCATTCAGCACTGTAACATTTTGTGCCGGGGCACCATTAGGAACGGGACCAATCCCTGTCATCGCTTTTCCAGCAGAGATTCCACTGTAGTCCGCTTATAGTACAGGGTCATGGATTGACGAGGGCCCACGGAATTGACCGTCATTAGATTCGGTCTGCAGGGAACGTTTGGCACTCTGGTAATGCATTCTCGTACTCTGCGTCTCAGCTCCATGCCAGTTATCTAGGCCTAAGGGCCTCACGCCACGCTCTGTTTATGACAAAGGGGTTGGTCCCGTTTTACGAGAGGACTGAAATGGGGACGGTATCTATGGTAACTGAGAAAAGGAGGGGCTATTGAGTGAGTGGTGAGCAATTGCTGCGTCATGCCATGCAGATCCGGTAGAATTACATTGATTGACCGAAAAAAGCGCGACATACGCAAGGTCACGACTCTCCATAGCTCCAGTTACACAAGAAGGAGAACATTTCCCTCTTGGTCGTAGAAGCCCATACGGAAATGTAATTTATGGCAATATATGTATTATGCATTATTATTATATGTGTCTTATATGAGCATTTGTGTTATAAAGATATTTGGTTTGATCAGCACATATGAGCGAGAATTGGCCGCTTTTATATGTCAGATTAAAATATGTATTTAACATATATGATAATGTATTTTTAAATATATGTTAAGTCTTTCAATGTATATAGCCATATACTAGATTTCTGTGTGGGAGGTCAGCAATGGTAGATTTTCTGCCATTTAGAACTCCTCTGGCACTGAATGACGATCTGCATGATATGTGGCCTCTATGAACAAAGGTCCCTACACACTATTCCTTATGAAGTAGGATCTAGAAATACATGGATGGTATTTTGTGGGCATGGTCTGGCATGTAAATGCGTATAAATCTAGGTATTTGTATTATAACAAGATTTGGTGCACCTGTTGCTGTCAGGACTTATGAAACTTTTATATTAACCAAATGGTGACGCTGTAACAGGCACGTTTACATCGATTATTTTCTTTGACTCAGAGTCATGACATTTGGCACACATGCTCAGGGACATGAGTCTACTTAATTTGCATTATTTTTCTGGCTTGGGGAGGTTGGGCATTTTCCTTCGGTGAGAAACTGGCTCAAGTTTTTCGTCTGTAAAGGCAAATACAGAGAGAAGGCAGATACAGAACCAAGGTCGACAATAAGAGATAGCTAGTGTCAAGCGAGGTAACACAGGGCAACAGTGTCAGTGTCCACAGGTCCCAAAAATAGCGCCCCCTGAGCCCAGAATAGTCGATAAGCCCTGCTGCTGTGGCTGTGCTCTGGCTGTGTGCGTCACAGCTCTGCTCCATATTTTCGGCATGACTGATTTCCCCAATCACTCCACACCAAAAGCACATCGATCCAGTACAGCGCAGTTGCTTCCCAACCCGGCCCAATACTGGCTGTCACTAAGCCACCCCTTCCAGCTACTCCTCATCCCATCCCTATTGTCCCGACCCAGAGCACGTCAAGGGACCACATTTCTATTGGACCTGCCCTTTGGCTGGTTGTAAGGCTTAACAGATATTTCAGTTTGTATTTATACCATGCTGATTGAGAAATAGGCAACTAGTCGTTCAGTTTGGGGTTTTATTTTTGAAGATTGTAACGTGGCTGCTGGTACACAGAAAGTACCTCTCAGCGGATACTATTTGAAATATTTGAGTAGGATTAATTGAATTCCTGATAGAGGTGTCGGAGGGGTGCAAGCAACTAAGGCCAAGCTTTGCAGTACTTCTAACAAGGTATTAACTGTAAGCCCCAGCCTGTCTGGCTCCTGACACTGTGCAGTCCTGACCTGGCCTCTGCGCTGAAGCTCCTTCACATGGCATTTGGTTGTTGCTGCTCCTGCGGGCACTGTGTTTATTGTCACCACTAGAGGGCAGAGGTGTCTTGGTTATGCACTAAGGACAGTCTAAATGAAAGAACAGGGGACGGCTATGAAGGTAAAACAGCGACGTAAGTTTTGTATGCCTAAAAAACGGTTTGCAAACTTGCATTTAATTTTGTAGTTGTAAAAAAGATTTGCAAACTTGTTAAAACGATTTGCAAACTTCTAAAAAATATTAGCAAAAATATAATTACCTTTGTAGTTGTAAATAATATTTTACAAACTTAAAAAAAATATTTGTGAACTTGTAATTAGTTTTGTAGTTGTAAAACAAATAGAAGAAGGCTGTGTGTGGTCATCTTGAGTACCTTAGATCAGCGCAGCTGTAAGAAAATATGTGTTTATTATGCCCTTGAGTGTGACTAAGAAAAGCTTAGTTTTGACGCATGTATTTATACCATTTTATCATTGCGCAGATAAATCCTTCCAACAAAAATCTTTCATTGCTACCCAAGCCAGCCAGCCATTTCTTCAATTTGCACTTTCAAAACCTTTCAAAACAACTGTTTGTTGATCGATTTATTCAAGTTTCTGTGGGCATTTACAATGAGCCAGGCACTGTTTCCTCACTAAAATAAATGATCCTGACCCAAAGCTTGCGTTGCCACCCGAGCCAGCGGGTCGTTTGTTGTAGTTGCATGGGTATTTTTCAATAGCCAGACACTATGGACAGCGGTATCACTGTCCACCATACATTAAGCACATCACCTGACTCATCATCCAAGCTAATTCACATGGTAAGCAGTACATGTGACCATTCTACGTGTTTAAGGGGAATTATTGTAATCATAAGCCTTTTTAATTATTTCAATCGATCATCTTATGACTAGGCTGTGAATTATCCTGTGCAAGCTCATCATCTTTGCCTTTCTAATGTTACTCGCACTGAGGTTCAAACTGAAACGAGACTAGTCCGCACACATCTACTTTATTTTAGTTTATTGTTACCAGTTGTATGTATTTTGTATGCCGATGAACTGTGCCTTTGCATGTTGGACCTCTTTGTCCCGTCCTCCAACTCAATAAATCATTACACGCTGGAGCAGTGGATGGATGGTTCATTCATTGTTGTGGTGATGGGACAAGAGCTCTGGTTCTATGGATTCATTTGAAGTCATCAAGGGATAGTAGCAGCATTCCCACGGACATTCTCCACAGATCTGCCGTGGATGTCCAACAAAAGTCAATAACAACATCCAAATTGGGATTGTATGGTGGCATTACAATTGAATAATTACCAATTTGCTGTAATAACTCAATAATTTCAGAATCTTATCTAATTTCAACAATAATGCAATGTACTATAATCAAACAATTCAGTTTTCCAGCAAATGTAAAAAATTCACCTGCTAAGGGATTACATTTCACACCGTAAAATAAATTAAATAGAGGAAAAGCAGACATTAACATTTGTAAAAAATACAACAATTGGCTCTTACAAACCAATTGCTGGGCTAAAAGCAATGGAAATAATGCCTAGATGCTTTTTACATTTTATTAATTTCCCTGGCTGGGCTGATTTGACAATGGATGTGGAGGGATTCCTTTGAAATGCAAACAAATGTCCCATCTTGCTTTGGTAAATAAGAATATTACAGCTTTAAATGTGTGTTTCAACCAATCATCAATGTTTAATTTCACCCTCTCGTTGTAGAACCCCCTTTTAAACATGTCTGGTACACTCAAACACACACACACACAAAACCATCCTCACAAGCTGTCAGACAGACCAGGGTCTAGTCTCAGTGCCCTGGCTTGCCTGGCTGTAGTTCAGAGGTTATAGTCTCCCCTGGGGGCTGTGACTCTGCCTGCCTGGGGCCTGGTTGTTCCCCTGGTTCTTCCCCTGGTTGAGTTACCCACAGGAGGCCTGCTGCAGTTAGCAGACGTTTTCATCGGGTCCAGGGCGTGATCACCCTGAGACCCCTGTCGCTGACAGGTGTCAGTTTATGATTCATGGCAACACCCTGATACCCCACTAGGGTACATGCTCCAGCACGACGTCTGACGTCTCTGAGCCACAGTTAAATATAGGATTTGGCAAGCACCGCACCAGGGCCAGTTTGTGCTTAGCTGAGTGACAACTGGTTGGGCTTCTTTCGTAAGGTCAACACGTTTTCCGCTAAGCTAATAGTTGCCGTGGCAAAACTTTCCCTGACCTTTCGCGGTTCCCCTTGCTCATTTTCTTCTGACACAATGTGATTTGTCTCTGTGTTTTTCTTGGCAGTTCATGTTAATGAATGCCTCCTCATGGCACCGGAGTTACTTTTCAACGTGAGCGGGTCTATTCGTTTTAGTATACAGGGATGTAGACCGACACGTCACCTCGGGGTCTGATGGAACGACTCCCGAGTGTGATGTGGGCCAATTGTAACTTTCCCTAGGTTGGCCGATGCCTATAGACCAAACACTGGTGCTGCTGTTCATGTTCAGGCTTTAAGTAAACAAGAATCCTGGCCTTTTGTTGAGGATTTGCCGAGTAGTAGAATGAGAAGGGAGGTGAAGACTTAATCTGTGACACTCACAATTTTAGTTGATAGTACAGTCTGTTGTATTCTAACACAACTGGCCACCATTTGTGGCAAACGTTTTCAGGCTTTGGACTCCTTGGTGGCGCATTGGACCAAGGCGCCATTTGTAACACCAAGCTGACCATTACAATCAGGTCTATGGCTAGGAATCCTGGGGCCCCGGAAAATATATACCCCCTCATTTATAGACAACCTTGACCTTATTACGATCTGTGGGCCCCCCCCCCACCCCCAAACTATGGGCCCCATGAATCATATCCACCTTTCCCCGTGTCGGCTACGGCCCTGTTTAAAATCAAGATTCAAGCCTTTACTAACAGATTATCATGCAAACACCCTGTGTGTCTCTCTGCTCCGACATTTTCTTTTTAATAACCACTGTCTCTGGACAAACAGTAGGACGTTAACCAGACCTTAGCACAGGATTCTGGCTTTTCTCAGACGCCCACTGGCTTCCAGGATTGTGACGTCGATACAGTGTCTCCTAAAACTGTTCATAATACAGAATGTAGAGTGGGTAGTAATCTATTCACATCACAAGAACAGGCCCTGAAAGTCTTTTAGCTCCTTCCTCATGACTTTATTTTGATCTGTGGTGAAATAGGTCAAAATGTTATTTTTCATTTTTAGAATATTGCACTGCAAATAGAGCATCTGGTATATGTCAAATCCCTAAAAAGACAGTATCCTCATTTTTGTCCACCTTTCAAAGCTATCCTGTGGGAACTCACTTGGTGACCACAGGACTGAAAATGATCTATTCCACATCCATGTCTCTGTCACTAACAAATACAGCCCTGGGTGGGAACACTTTCAATTCACTTGAAAAGGCAAAGAACACTGGGGACTTATTGGAGGGGTTACTCCAAATGTCGAAGCAGATACGACTTAAATCTGGATCCCCTGTAGAGACTCGTGGTTTGAGTAGTAAATAAAAACCTATTCAATTAACCGTACTCTGAAGTACAGGAGCTTTTTTCTCAGACACTTTGAACAGCGAAAGCAGGTTAACAGGGATGTGTACCAGAGAGAGGTCAAACAGATACAATGTTGTGCCGTATCTGTTTGACCTGTGGCCTCAAATATACCTATTGCAATCCCATAGATATTAGGAACACCTGACTCTGTTAGAGGGTGGAGGGACTACCGTATTGCAATGGGTTTTGATTCTTGAATAAATGGTCCTTTTTGCTCTTGAGCCAGGCAGTCGTTGGGCAGTTTAGAGTTTTATGGAATATTTCTGCAGTAGAGATTACATTTTCGTTACCGCTGAATACCTAAAGGTAATCTGCTTTCATGTGCTCTATTATTCCACGCCTTTGGCGCATTTCGGGGGGTTTGTTACAATTTTCCCTTTCGGTTCCATGTCTGCCTTTTTGTGAAATACCTCACTGCAAAACCCTCCTGCAGGGACCGTAGTGGGTCAGTCAGGAGGTTTCACACTTGCAGAACACATTTTGGGTGCTCAGAAATACACTGCCTATGGCCCTATCTGGCCTCGGCTTTTGCGTGGGCCGGCTCAACACACACGGGAAGTGTGGGAGGAAGTCCATGCCCAAACCTGTAAGTAATTCATTGTGAGGACCTGTGCCCCCAGGAGGTCGGAATCACCGTCTATGTCCCTCAGCCAGCCTGGAAACAATCATCCTTCCCACTAAAACCTCGACGAAATCTCGGCAATGGATGTTCACTGCGGCCAGTGGGAGAAAATAGAGGAATGTCGTTTTATCCGCTGAAGCTGTCGTCCGTATTACCGCACACGTGTGGAGTATTGGGAGCGGAGAACCCCACAGTGCGGTGCTGCAGTTCCAGACTGATGTAGAGATGCAGCAAAGGGTTAACGCCTCTGCCGTCCCGAGGAGGTGGAACCGTGTGTGTGTTGAGGCCACACCCCTTTTCTTTGCTATGACCTCAGTGTAAAACTTGCTTCCCGTGTAGGTATACTCACACACACACACACACGCGCGCGCACACATGCACACACGCACACACACGGGCTGCGTAGGGTCAGAGAGGCAGTCTAGAGGAGCCACAGCTTCCACCTTCCATTCCTGTTGGAATACGAGGAGAGTGACTGTGCTGAGGCTTCCTTTAACAACCAGAGGGCAACAGGCGCTCTAAAAGGAGATACCGGTGTCCTGTTGGCGAACCTGAGGAGAGACCTGAAACATCAAGCCAAACGCCATGAAGAAATGGAGTGTGGAGGGTTTTGCTTTAAGAACCCATAGATGTGCTGAAGAGATGAACAATCTACATTTTCCCCAATGCTTGAAGAACAGCTAGAATGCATATTTCGACCGTTGCTACTACCCCAAATTCTTGGAGCCCGAGACACAGCTCCTGCCCGAGAGGCCATGAGAATCGTGGGTAACTGCAGAATAGCGGGGCCCCAAAACAGAAAAAGGAAAATTGACCCTGTTCTGTACAGGGCTGGAGAACTAAGACGAGACACGTGCGCGAAAAGAGAAAGAAGCAAGGTGAAGGATGAGCGTGCCAACCAACTGTGCATTCTATTTCTCTGCCGATCGATCTTTCCAAGTGCGGAATGGGAATATCTGCGGATCGCCTTGTTCAGTCAACAGGCCTATTGACATCATTCAGAAACGCAGGCGGTAATACACTATGCTAATCTATATCTTTTTTCTTGCTGTTTGCATGCTGTTGTAGAAAGCAGTGTTGTTATAGTACCAGAAGAATAAATGAAATTGCTACGGTGCCTGAAAGGAAAGCTATGAAGTTGGAATAACCCCAACTTCACAATTGTGGTGGCGAAAAGGATATCCCAGATATCCCAGTCTCTTCATACTCGCAGTATAACATAATCAATATGAGGGGGTTCTTTGGGAAATTGAGGAATCTGTTTTCCCAGAGTTACATTTTCTAATAGTGGTGAGAAAAAATGTATACAGCTGTGTTCATCGATTTTGGGAGGTTCCAAATAAGAATTAAATGACCAACAGTGACCTTATTGGATCCTTTTTTCATTCCTTTTTATTTCATTAATCACTAGTATTAGTATGAACTCCCTTAATCTGGCCATTTATTTCCTAATCCAAAACTTCTCAAAAATGGTGAACTCAGCTGAGTACTTTTGCTTTGTATTTTCATCCCTCGATCTAACAGCAGATTGTCAATGGGGATTTTTTTGCAGTAAAACATTTTTTTTTATACTGAACTTTCCGTTATTAACTTTCCGTTATTAACTTAATATACTACTTGTTTAACTTTATGTGATAATTCAACAAGGCTAAACGTAGTTTACAGCCATGTATTACTTCCAGCCCTGCCTCAGACAGACCTTGTCTATGGCAGACTTGAGACTTGAGAAGGGGCGGTGGGATTAGAGATCTGGTGAGGCAGTACAGTGCCTCCAGAAATAATCAGGCTGGCAGTTCTGTAAACAGTTGCTTAGAAGAGTCCCCAAGTTTCTCCCCGCCCCTGTCAGTGAGACGGTTTGGGATTTGTGGGCTGTGGAAGAAGTCACACACACACACACGCACACACACTCACAGCCCCCCCCCCCCCCCCCCCCCCCCCCCCCCCCCACACACACACCCACACTGTACATAAAGAGCAATTACTTATAAGTTATTTAGCAGATGGACTCATCCAGATCAACGTACAGTAGTAAATACATATTACACACACACACACACACACACACACACATGGACAAACTACAAAACTCGTCCTCGATACCAATGAATCTTCTCACAGGGCTCAAGGAGGTTTTTATGTCACATGTAATCCTCAGTGCTACTGGGGAGGTTATGAAGGAGGACACGGAGATAAGGACGTTTCATTCCTCTGTCCCTTTTCTCACGCAGGATCTTTGTTTATTAGATTTAATGCAGTAAATGTGGAGTCAGTGGGAATTACTGTCATCTTGTTTCTGTTCTACAAAATTTTTAGGAAGGAGTTTTTTTCTGCTTTGGGATTTCGGTAATTTATTTATTTACTTTAATAAATTTGGAACGGACAACTAGGTACTAACAACTAGGTTCAATTCTGGAATGTAATTATACCTAGTTATGAATTTAATTCAGTTGGTTGACTTGGATTTGACAGAAAAAAAATCACACTTTTCTCACAGAGTTTCCTACCCTCTTGTGCTGTACGCTATGGTTACAAATGGGAGTTTTAGAACCAGATCAATACCACGATCCACATCATGAAACCCTCTTTTGTTTTTATAACCTGTCTTTGTGGGCTTCATCAGCTGGTAGCATTTCACCTTTAATCTACCAGGGTTTACTAATCCTTTAATCTATCAGTTTCCCATGCCTTTAATCTACCAGGGTGTACTATGCCTTTAATCTACCAGGGTGTACTATGCCTTTTATCTACCAGAGTGTACTATGCCTTTAATATACCAGGGTGTACTATGCCTTTAATCTACCATAGTGTACTATGCCTTTAATCTACCAGGGTGTACTATGCCTTTAATCTACCAGGGTGTACTATGCCTTTAATATACCAGGGTGTACTATGCCTTTAATCTACCATAGTGTACTATTCCTTTAATCTACCAGGGTGTACTATGCCTTTAATCTACCAGGGTGTACTATGCCTTTAATCTACCAGGGTGTACTATGCCTTTAATCTACCAGGGTGTACTAATCCTTTAATCTACCAGGGTGTACTATGCCTTTAATCTACCAGGGTGTACAATGCCTTTAATCTACCAGGGTGTACTATGCCGTTAATCTACCAGGGTGTACTAATCCTTTAATCTACCAGGATGTACTATGCCTTTAATCTACCAGGGTGTACTATGCCTTTAATCTACCAGGGTGTACTATGCCTTTAATCTGCCGATTTAGATGATCAGGGGACATTTTTCGTTATTTATAGAAGCTCACTGCCACTGTAAACATGTCGTTTTATTTTGTATATAGAAAGAAGATACATATTTCCTGGAATTCCAGAGTGAATCACAGTGATTCACTGCCATGTTATGTGAACATCCTGTGTACAAGAGACATGGATCAATCTTATTACATTGCATTTAAATACATGGTAGATCTGCATATATAATTTGTCATTTGAATTTAGAAAAGCAAACCATTGCACTTGAGAATCTTATTCCAAGCTACTGTAATATGCTGGAGGGAGGCACACAACAGAGGTCAAAGAATACTCACTGTAAATTCACTGTAAATTCACTGTAAATTCACTGTAAATTGAATGTGAAGAGTCAGTTGATTAAACCCATTCATTTTTAAATCTGTTTTAATCTGTGCCATAACTCTTCTGTTGAAGGCCCTTTAATTAAACACTTGATCATAAAATCCCAAGTGAAAATACATATAAATGACATTTACACAGGTTTAGGCCCAAAGGCCTATCAAAACATATTATTATGTTTTGATATGTTAAACAAAGAAAGTAGGAAATAATTAATATTTTTCCTCCAGATTTTAAATCAATAAGTAGCTACAGTCTTTTCTTAATGCATCAATTCCCAATGTGCTTGGTAAAGTGGAAGATCAGAACATATATCCTCCAAGACATCCCCACCAGGCCCTGGAGAAACCCTTTCTAATAACTTTTTAAACATTACATTAGATTTATATGGCACTTTTACTCCAAAGGTCAACAACTGCTTAATTCCATGACATGTTACATCTATGTGCTATTGATAAAAGAATTTGAGCTGTTAGCCAGTATGTGAAATACCTGATCCACAAAGATTATAAAGACATCAAGCCCCTTTAAAAGAAAATAACTTGTTCCTTTGGCAGGACAGGTGCTGGCATTGGCCAGAAGAAGACTCATTGTTACATATGTGTCTAGATGTACTTCCTGGCTTTTCTTAAATCACCTCCGAGTAGATTAGTAATTGTGGGTCCCGAAGGAACACAAAGGCATTCATCTGTCTATTCCCAGACGTGGGTTCTGATGGTGTAGAGTTACACTCCGGTGCTGTGCTGCTGGGTCATTTGTTAGAAACTCACTGAGTGTCCTGTCATGATTAAATAAATCTCTTGCCTCTCCAGAGTGGATGCTTTTCTAACACCCCTGGACTTAACTAAGGAGATCTCCAGATACAAGAAGTTGTGAAATGCTTTTCTTTTTGGAGAAAATGTGAATGTGTGCCACAGCAAATATTGGATCATTAGCAGATAGGCCGATAGCTTGTGTAAATTTGACGCCAATTCCACATAACTTAGTGCTACACGTTAGCATGGGAGACGCTTACTGTAATAATATCCACATCCCAGCTGTGTTCTCTACTTTCCCCCCACCATCTGAATATATTCCAGACAGCCTCCTCTTATCTTCACCTCGGCCCCTGAAACACACTGCAGTACCCTGGCCGAAGACCCGTTCCCCTCTCTTCGTGCTGTAATGTTTTCTCTCGAGTGCGAGCGATCTCGGAGGATAACAGAGAGCCCCAAATGTGCCTCTGGACCCCAGGAGACCCTGCAGTTTTCCCAGCCCAGGTCAGGCCCAGAACAGCTAAACTAGCTCCGGCGTGGAAAGCGTGGATGTGCCCCATTTGCTTTGTTTATAGTTAGAAGGCTCTTTTATGAATCATGACTCTGAGGTTTTCGAACTGACCGGCTTTTATAGCCAGGCCTTCGTCCCTACCGACCTAAACAGCCATCCTCTTCACAGCACATCGTTGTGTACGTTATGTAGCGAACGTTGGAGCAACATTGAGCTTGCGCGTTTTGTTTATGTGGGCTTTTATTATTCTTTTTTGAGTCAGCTTTAGAGTTTGTGTGTAAATGGGTGTAACGACATATTCACGTTGCGATGCACTGGTGTGTCTGTAGCACTCTCTGCCAGTACAGATGTCCTGTTTTGATTTGACCGGCGGCAGATGAAACGCTGCTAGTTCAAATACTCAAGCAAAACAGTCTGCCATTTTTGCTCATGTAAGTTACTCTGGATAAGTCTGTCTCCCACATATCAAATCAAATGTTTTCATTAGACTTCATGGTATATATTTATCCAGTGTCCTTAGTAGCATAGGCTTTATGTGTTGTTTTTAAATTGCAGCACGAGGTTTGGGCTTAGATAGTCCATTAAAACAATTATAGAGAAATACAAGCACATATCCTCCTGACTCGTTTTCCCCATAACACGACCCGGCACGGCCGGGCCTGACTTTCACAGAACCTCTGATGGCTATCTCAGCTGTGTTCATAAAGTGCAACGGATGAACTGTGCTTCAAGGTGTGTGAGCGTGCGTGTGTGTGGCCCAAACACAGCAGTTAATTAGTTGTATTTGGAATGACTTCATTTTTATGATTTATCTTGCTGGGAAATGTAATATAATGTGTTGCTCCATAGCGCCCCAGTCCTTGGCTTGCCTTAATTTGACGAGTTCGATTAATTTAAGTCAAACTTATTAAAGTAGATCACATGTAGAACTTTGTGTACCCAAGTTCAGATGGTGCATGGCGATGTGTAAAAACACAGGGAATATGTAGCCGGCCAATGAAATAATATAAAGAGGGTGGAAGAAAAGTGCAGCCAGAAATGTATGCAAAGCCATTCAACTGCAGAGCCAAGATACACACTTGCTGGTATTATGGGCCTAGATTGTGATATTTCATACTTTCTGGCTGTTTCTACTTTTGGCAACTCCTGCAGTAAGACGTTTAAAATCACATTAACAAATACGTGATGTGATTCTATTTGATGGTAAGTTACTCATGAATCATTTTGGAATAGTTCATGAGACAATGATTATAATTTGCAAATCACATAACAACAAATTGTTATACAGCGCTGGAAAAAAAATGAAGAGAGTAAAATGAACAGTTTGGTTTTATTATATTAACTAATGACAACATTACTCCCAAATTCCAAATAGAAATATTGTCACTTAGAGTATTTATTTGTAGAAAATAACAACTTGTCAAAATAACCAAAAAAAGATGCACTGTTTTCATACCACAAATAATGCAAAGAAAACAAATTCATAATAATTTTTCAACAACAAAATACTTATGTTTTAACTTAGGTTCAGAAATCAATATTTGATTGAATAACCCTGATTTTTGATCACAGCTTTCATGCGTCTTGGCGTGCTCTCCACCAGTCTGTCACATTGCTGTTGTGTGACTTTATGCCACTCCGGGCACAAAGATTCAAGTAGGTCGGCTTTGTTTGATGGCTTGTGACCATCCATCACCCTCTTGATCAAATTCCAGAGGTTTTCAATGGGGTTCAGGTCTGGAGTTTGGGCTAGCCATGACAGGGTCTTGAACTGGTGGTCTTCCATCCACAACTTGATTGACCTGGCTGTGTGGCATGGCCATTCCTCTACGGTCCAATCCTTATGGTCTTTTGCAAACTTCAGCCTGGCTCTTCTTTGCTTCTCATTGATGAAGGGCTTTTTTCTAGCTTTGCATGACTTCAGCCCTGCCCGTAGGAACCTGTTTCATATTGTCCTCGCTGTGCACTTCACCCAGCTGCTGTTTGCCATTCTTTTTGTAGGTTACTTGATGTCATCCTACGGTTGTTGAGTGACATTCAAGTTGACGTCATCTCGGTCAGTGGAGAGTCGTTTTTGCCCTCTGTAGCTTTGTTGTCCCCAATGTCTGTTGCTTGAACTTTTTCAAATGAACCGCCGTCTTTGAAATTTTCAGGATGGACACAACCTGACGCTCACTGTATCCCTCAGCCAGTAAAGCCAGAATTGAACCCATCTTTTCCTCATTTAAAGCGTTTCTTTTCAACTCTTTTATCATGCTGAATAGTTATTTTTTTATTCTCATTACCTTTGAGGTACTACTTTCACTGTTTTTGCCATCCAGAATGGCTGCCATACATGTAGAGATGCTGATTGAAGAAAAATTAGGAGCGGTCTCTTAATATTTTTCCAGAGCTGTATTTGTTGTTTTTTTTTCCTTTGGGGAGTATTATTTGTTAAAATACATTTTGGCACAGGGAATGGTAGCTATTTCTTTTTGTTGTTCACCTTCATTATTTCACATGTTTACGTGTTTCTTAGTTAGTCTGTAAATAAAAACAGGAAAGCATAGAAATGGGCATATAGGTGGGAAATACCTGTCTCAGAGCACATTACACAATGTGAGTGGTTTCATGTGACAAATATAGATATATCTAGTGTTAAAGTCACTGCCTGGCATTACATTAGTACATTACACAGTACTCAAAAATACATACATGGCTCTTCGTTCCAAAGGATGAAAACCTCAGTCATCTACAATACAATATCCCCATAATCGTCAGTAGATTGCTGGTGTTCTCTGAACCCTCTCTATCCTGGCCCCAGCCCATTCCCAAAGCGAGGGTCACGTCCTCTCCCATGTCTGACAAGGAACAATGGAGACTACGCAGAACACACGCACGCCCGACCGGCTGAACCAGGAACTATGTCCCCGGTGACCTACAGTATGACCTCAGAAGCCAGGGAGTGTCCTGATCCAACAGACTGCAGTTCGACCTCTGTACCCCGTGCTACCGCCCCCGACTCAGTCCGCCTGCGACCCAACGTTCAATGCCACAGGAAGGGAAGTAAACAGGAAACAAACAAAGTCATGGTGTCTTGGGTCAGTGGATTCAGTTAACTCAACCTTGCTTCGCATGCAAGTGGAGGGGAGACATTTTAAATAGAGTGTTTAGTTATACAACAGGTCCACGATGGTGTTTACAGTAGCTTTCACTGAGTGGACACTCTTGTGTAATAACTCACAGCTCTTCTTTTTTTGATGGCCTTAGCAAGTGAAAAAGCCATAAGTTCTGCTTACACATCATGATACAAACCTGCATGCAAACTCTGTAGCTTGCTATATCGGTTGTCCAAAGTCAAGTTAATGGGTACATTGCTGTTGTCATTATTTAGTACCATTGCATTTGTAGATGAGTTTATAACAGTGTAATATATGCCTGGACTTGATGAGGCCCTAAGCAACCCCCCTTTTCAAAGCAAATAAAAGCATTATAGTTTTAGGCTTCATTTTTGGCAATTCAGCTTTTAATATAATGTCGGAACAAGATTCACTTAGAACATCCATTGGTTAGTAACTCCACTAAGATTACTGAAAGTGTAGAAAGATTGGCTATGCTAACTTCCTGTCTAAAAGGTGTTAGCTGACATGGCTAACTGTCAGAACAAAAAAAAAATGCTACCATTCTAACTAAAACAGTAAATTGAGACAAAAATACCTAACCCCACCTCGTATATAATCCTTCAAATTTACTCTTTCCAACATGTTACACACCATTTTGTGCTAGTCTCTCTTCAGTTGAGGGGGATTCTCTCATGTTTATTACCCATTATTTACCAGTAAACAGTTGGTGAGCACGGTCGCCAGGACTGTAACGTAAAGCATCTCCGTGTCCGGCACAGGAGGTGTGGGGGAGAATGGTCTCAGCCCTGTGGCTGTGCAGGCTGGCCTGGTCCAACTAACTGTAACGCTGGATCGGCGGAGACCTCTTTTCTTTCAAGATCTTCGGGTGAGTGTGAAGGATGAGGAATCACTCCTCCCACACTGGGCCTTCTGCGGTGCGGGCTGGGCTGGGTCCGGCCTCTGCTCCAATGTAACCCAGCTGGATCTGACCCAGCCGTGACATGTGGCGACCCAGGCTGGTTGTCAGGTAGCCGTCCAATTGACAGGCCAGCATCAGTCACGCTTACTTGCCAGGCTGCTTGTTAAGTAATGTTTTCTCTCATGAAACCTTTCAACTGGAAGGTGGGCTTTTGAACAGTTGAGAATCAGCTGTGTTTCAGAGAAAATATAGTATTTGGTCGTGGGGGTCTGTCTTTTATGACCCGGTCTGGTTCTGTATAGAAGAACTCTTGGATTGCACGGTAACTTGCCTCAGTCCAGGACAATGAAGTAATGCATCTTATCAATTCCAAGAGGAGCAAATGTGTTTAAATACTAGCTGGTTATCAGTTTATTTGGTCCAATCTGTAGGGCTTATACATCATTAGAATACCATTAGATGTTTGAACTACCATCTCTCATTTTCCAGGGAACTGAGTTCAGCCATTTTAATGTGATTTCAACAAAGCCCAGTAGAGGGACCCTATCCCAAGCAGGAAAGAAAACATTATTTTCCACACAATGCCCACATCTCAGATCAGCCAGTATGGCCCTATCTTGTAGTGTTGAACACCCACCCACCCCAGGTTTATTTGGGGCTGTTTTCCTTTCTATTCTTTTCATTTATGTTCACACTTGTGTTTGTTTGTGTCTGTGGGTGTGACTGGTAAGAATGTGAACAAGAAAAGACAATGGAGTCTGTTTTTCGACATCCAGACGCACAAAGAGCCACCATGGTGCTATAGTATATATATATACTGTTACTGTCACCACCATGGTGGCTCTTTGTATGTCTGGATGTCGAAAAACAGACTCCATTGTCTTTTCTTGTTCACATTCTTACCAGTATATATATATATATATATACAGTATCTCACAAAAGTGAGTACATCCCTCACATTTTTGTAAATATTTAAATATATCTTTTCATGTGAAGAAATGACACTTTGCTACAATGTAAAGTAGAGTGTACAGCTTGTATAACAGTGTACATTTGCTGTCCCCTCAAAATAATACAACACACATCCATTAATGTCTAAACCGCTGGCAACAAAAGTGAGTACACCTAAGTGAAAATGTGTCAATATTTTGTGTGGCCATCATTATTTTCCATCACTGTGGGCATGGAGTTCACCAGAGCTTCTTAGGTTGCCACTGGAGTCCTCTTCCACTCCTCCATGATCACATAACTGAGCTGGTGGATGTTAGAGACCTTGCGCTCCTCCACCTTCTGTTTGAGGATGCCCCACAGATGCTCAATAGGGTTTAGGTCCCCCACCCCTTCAATTTATTTCCCAAAGACAACCTCTGGATATGATGCTGAGCACGTGCACTCAACTTCTTTGGTCGACCATGGCGAGGCCTGTTCTGAGTGGAACTTGTCCTGTTAAACCGCTGTATGGTCTTGGCCACCGTGCTGTAGCTCAGTTTCAGGGTCTTGGCAATCTTCTTATAGCCTAGGCCATCTTTATGTTGAGCAACAATTCTTTTTTTCAGATCCTCAGACAGTTCTTTGCCATGAGGTGCCATGTTGAACTACAGTGACCAGTATGAGGGAGTGTGAGTGCGATAACACCAAATGTAACACACCTGCTCCCCATTCACACCTGCTCCCCACTGTAAGACTAACGAGTCACATGACACCGGGGAGAGAAAATGGCTAATTGGGCCCAATTTGGGCATTTTCACTTAGGGGTGTACTCACTTTTGTTGCCAGCGGTTTAGACATTAATGGCTGTGTGTTGTGTTATTTTGAGGGGACAGCAAATGTACACAGTTACACAAGCTGTACACTCACTACTTTACATTGTAACAAAGTGTCATTTCTTCAGTGTTGTCACATGAAAAGATATAATCAAATATTTGCAAAAATGTGAGGGGTGTACTCACTTTTATGAGATACTGTACATGTACACATACATGTATACAAGTTCAGAGCAGAACTCTGAACTTGACCCTGAATCCCTAACAAAAACAGATGACATATTTAGACTTTCTTCATGGTAGCACCCAACCACATGAAAGTGGACGGTCCATGGTGATTCGTGAAGACCTGTGGCCTTTATCTATAAACATATAAAGCTATAAACATGTATGGACATTATTGCATGTGTCCATGCAAAATCCGTTGTCACACACAAGGATTTGAGTGTCGCCTTGGCAAAACTAGCCTGTGCAGCACTTCAGGTGTTGAGGATAGCGGCGTCCATTGTTACAAGTCAACACTCTCCTTCCTCGTTAAGAAAGAATATTAAGTCACATTTCCGCATGCCTGGACTCCTCACATGTGGCCGTAGTACTCAAGCAAACGGTAAACACAACTCCAACCTGGTGAATACATCAAAAGGCCATCTTAGGGCTTGGCGGCGAGGGAAAGACGGGGTGGGGGCATTTTTGATGGAGACTACATTTAGCCTGGCATCTGCTTCAAATAGAAACCCTCCATAAATATTCATGAATGGAGGGAAGAATCTGGTCTCGGCGATGCAGCGAGGGCGTGGGGGGAGAAGAGAGAGAGGGAGCCAGCACCACCTGAAAAGCTATTTTTAAATCTTCTGCCTCTATTCCGCGCTCTGAGAGGGTATTTATAGCAGCGCATCCGCACCGGAGAGTGGGAGCTGAAGTGACAGCTACAGTCGGAGTGCTTGGAATCAGCCAGAGCCAGCTCGCCATTAGGGAGGAGGGAAAGTAGCACTGCCCCCTGGCAAAGGTATTTTTAGAACACTGAACACACATGCTCTCACACACACAGCTCCCTTCGCAAAGTCGCCCGATTTTTGCCGTTGTAGAATCCCCTCGAGCACGGGCGAAATGACCTGAAGTGCTCATTGAACAGTGCGTGTTCCTAGGCACATTTGTTTTCGTCTCACGCTCGTCCTGTAATTATTGTCCCGGGTCCCGTCCGGCACGATAATAGTGAGTGGCTATCCATTCATCATGGCCCTTATTGGGTATCGAACCCACAACCCCAGCGGGCCAGGTGCCATGCTCTTACAACTGAGCTACACAGAACACTATTGACGCATTATATATACATATTATTATATATATTATATATAATGTATAGTTCTCTGTCTGCAATTCTGTTTCTCTCTTTATCTTTGTCTGCTTGTCTCAGCCCCCCACAGCCCCTCGCTCTGTTGCTATGTATAGTATTCTTTCACATGAATAGAGGGGGCCTTCTGCATTGATTACATAACACACTGAAACAGACTCGTCTTGTTATTATGCAACATTCCAAGGAACAAAGCGAATGAAGAAAGTGAGTGCCTACTGTAAGCACATAAACACAGTGGCCTCTCAGTGCCGTTGTGCCACTGCGACCAGGGTTTGTGTGTTCCTGTCCTGGGCGGGGACTGTTGCCGGTGGCCAATCTGGTCCTGGCAGGCTAATAATGGTCATTATATACGTACATCCTTGTATGACACCTCGTTGAGTCCACGCCCCAAAGAATTCAGGCTATTCAGGAGGCAGGAGTTTTGTATGTATCTAATAACCTGGGTACTAAAAATATTTATTATAATTGAATATATTATTTCGCACAAAACATCTTCAGCTAGAATACAGGGTTTATGTAAGTATACATCTGAAACTGTCTGGTCTTGGATCAGATCAGAGAATTTGAGGTTGCAATTAAAGTGCTAAAGGGGGGGATGGTAGCCTAGCACTGACCAATAACCACATGGTTACTAAACCCTGCTGTCATCATGAAAAAACACCTAGATCTGTCCCTGAGCAAGGCACTTACCTTAAATGCTAAACCAGGTCCCGTTACATGTTCTATGACGGCTTTAGCATGAAGGTTTTATTTCTTCATGTAATTTGATGATGCTGATTATTACTATCATAATATGACTAAACCCCTTGCCAAGGCCTCGAAGCCGTGTACAGTCTCTGCCAATGCAAAGTGGTTGCAAAGAGTTGATTTTGACTCTGGCCTTCATCACAGCCCGCAAGTGGATTTAAGCCTGGATGTTGTTGAAGGTTGTGGAAATTAGGATGTGGATCAAGGCAGAAACGTGCCAAGAATCATACGTGCATTTATTTGGCAGGAGACATAACCCCCCCCCCCCACCCCGGTGCGATCCGGAGAATCCACTCTACCTGACCGGCGGTCTATAATCTATTAATAGCAGTCACGTGGCCCCACGTCAATACGCCAGGTTATTGTTAGCTCGCCGCAACTCCCACACCACACCGACCTTGCAGTGAGTCGACCCAACTCGTGCCAAACTGCCTTCCAGGTCCCTCGGCTACAGCCGGTGCAGGGGAGACGCTTTGGTGCCGCGTCACTAGTCTACACTGTCACCTCCTTACCTCGTCTCCTTCCCTTGCTCCTTACAGCTCTGGAGACACTGGGCAAGGCCAGGAGGTCACATAGGGTATGTATGTACGTTTGTGTGGATGCACTTGGGGTTCTCTTTTTGTTTTCATGTTTTTTTTTTTCTTTCATAGTTTTACGATCCGTTTCTCATGAGGGGGGTGAAAGATGCATTTATATTCGTGAGAACTACCGCTGTCTGTCAGTCTGGGCCTAGGCAGGCCTCGCCTTACGATTGAAATCTTTCTCTGCACTAGCACTCGCTGCTGATTTCAGACTGAGGTCTGTCCATCAAAATGGAGAAGAACATCCTTTAAGACGGTTTGTAGGTCTGTGAGTCGCTGCAGGGGCTTCACCGCAGATTGACCCCCCCTTCACCCGAGCCTCAGTTCCCACCGTCTGCCCAGCCAACACCGTGCCGACGCCAACCTCACCAACCTTTTGCCGACGTATTCAACACGACAATGCATTATGCCTTTTTTATTTTTTTTTAAATGCTGCCATATCCTGTTCTTTATTCAACCTCACTGTTGGAAGGGTTTTGTGTAACGATTGACGCCACTGATATTTTTAGTCTTTTCAAATGCACTCGATTTGAGTGGGGGAAAGCGGTATGATCGCTTTGTCCTGAGTTCAGGCCCTTTTATGATGTCTGAAATAACGTCAGCGTTAAGCGTCCGTTCGTTTTTGTGTTTGTACAGTAAATGTGTTTCATTTATTGAGTGATGGAGCAACTGAAATTATAAATCATAATGACAATAAAAAAAGACACATGGCTTTTACTAGAAGATGCAATACATCCTGTGGAGTGCGTCTATGACTTTTTCCTGATCGCTGTTTCTCGTCGCCGGGAACTAAGCTCTACACGTTGAATGGTAGAACGCTGTGGAGTCAGATGTACTTTAATCTGAACCGTTCTTGCATTTCTACTGTTAAGTTAAAGCTTCTTTAACGTGTTTGAGTATTAATAACAGTGGCTTTTATTCCCCATCTCCTGTCCCTCCCCTGTAGTTTTGATGTTGAGAATGGATTGTCTGTGGGGCGAAGCCCCTTGGACCCCCAGGCCAGTCCCGGTTCCGGCCTGGTGCTACAAGCCAACTACGCCCACAGCCAGCGCCGTGAGTCCTTTCTCTACCGCTCCGACTCCGACTTTGACCTCTCACCCAAGGCCCCCTCCAGGAACTCCTCTACTGCCAGCGAGCTGTAAGTGCCTGGTTGCCTGGTTTCTGTCTTCGTCTGTTATCTTTTGTCTTCCTCTCATGTCTACTGTGTCACAACGTGACGGAGACGTCTCCCCCGAGGGCCTCAATACCACGAGGGCTCTCCGCGAAAAAGGCGAACCGTGTTCATAATGTCCGAGGCTATACACGGATATGGTTTCGTGGAATAGATAATATCATATGGGGGAGCTAATTGTGTCTTGGGAGTTCAGAGCACAAGGAACCAATTAGGCCAATTTGAAAAAAGCTTTCCGTTATACTGTATAATCACACTATCTATTTGTCATGCAGACGGTTGTGTGGTCCCTAAAGTTATCCTTCAAAAGACCTTATTAAGTGGATTTTATCTTACCACAGTTAATGTAGATTTCTTTCGGACCCAAAGTTTTATTAGCACAAAATGGCGTATTTAATGAAATTGCTCTGCGGGTTTGGAAAATCTACCATCCAGTCTGAAAGCCTCTATTACAACAACCCGTCGTTCTTTCCATCACAGCACGCTTGCATGTCAACTCCGCTTTTGTAGGATTACACCAAGTTGAAAAAACTGGCCACTTTTTTTCTTTACTCCTGCTGTCTGTTTTTTCCAGCCTACGTCAGCCTAGGCCAGTTTCCCTGTCTAAACACCTTGGTTTGTGGTTAATCGGTTGCAGGTCACCAACTCTTGCCTCTGTTTTTTAAAGGGAAGAAAGCTTGAAGCACTGGGATGTCAACTGGTTGTCTCGGTGAGAAGGACTTGACAGTACACTGACTTTGTCCCCTCAAGGGCCTGTCCCTCATCTCCATTTCAGGTTTCAGAGCCATTATCCCCTCCCCACAGCACCGATGAATAATCATTGGCTCCTCCCCATGGCACCGATGACTAATCATTGGCTCCTCCCCATGGCACCGATGACTAATCATTGGCTCCTCCCCATGGCACCGATGACTAATCATTGGCTCCTCCCCATGGCACCGATGACTAATCATTGACCCCCCCCCCCCGCCCAGCATCGATGACTAATCATTGACTCCTCCCCACGGCAACAATGACTAATCATTGACTCCTCCCCCAGTTTTTACCGTGACCCTATGAAAAATATATTTTTTCTGTTGCATGTAAAGCTTTGAGAAAAATACGCTAGTATTAACTCAGACCTTTTTTTCTACGAGTTGCATTTTTATTTATCCTTACCTCACGGTTCTTGTACAACGCATGGTATACTTTGCTTGACCTAAATTTCACCTGGTCTGGTCTTCTTTTTTATTGCCCTTTTTTTGTTGTTGTTTCTTGCTTTGGTGTGAAGGTTGTTCGTTTTTATTTCACATAAACTTATCAACCATCTTGATTAATGAATGTGATGAATTTCAAAGGTGTAGTCAACAGTATTACCAACACAGCTACACATTTTGGATTTAACCTGTTTGTTATATGCACACTAAATGGTTTGGAATTATGTTTAGCTTTTTACTGTTTCTATTACTGTACTTAGATAAAAAATCAAGAGCAAAACCAAAAACCTGACTGTGACCTGTTTTCCCTGCTTTATAGACACGGAGAAGACATGATTGTGACACCATTTGCACAGGTCAGTCGGAACTCTTCGTCATTGTTTTCCTGCGCTGCCCGGTAATCTGTCTACATGTAACCATAGTTGAGCAATTCAGCGAAACATGGGAAGACAACTTTGGAAAGAAAACAAATCCCTACAAATAGGTTGTTGCCATTGGCCCAGCGAAGTCAGGGCTGACGCCACAGGTGACAGGGACAAGAGCCGTCGACTGCCAGAAAAGCCTTTGGCGTGCAGCTGGCGCCTCTACGCAGCCGGCCCACTCACTTTACTAAACAACCAGAAATCCAATACGGCGTTCCTTGACGCGGTTGCTGACTGATAAGAAACCCACACGGGCTGGAAACCGGACAGCTTCTCTGTCAGCCTGCTGGCTCAGGGTTTAGACTCTGACATGTATGACGTACGCCTGGGAGCGAGCCGGGTAATCTACTCACTTTACATTCTGTAATGAAGATGGCTCCAGGGGCTCTGATAGTCACCAAAAGGGTGTGTGGGGTGGTCTTCGCGTATTCAACATTAGAAACGACTTCAGAGTTCCATGTGATCTTCATCATTCCACACAGTTTAACACTCAGGACATCTTTTAGGAAGGCAGTTAATATCATAATAATATTAATTATAGTTCTTATTTTTCTTATTAGTTTTTATCTTAACAACATCTGATCGCTACTAAAAATGTTTTCATAACATACACAAAACCTGAATATAATTATAATCTCTTTTACAGAAAGGCATTAATTAAATGAATATCAACAATGACACAGGATTAATTTACTTTAAATATCATTTTATATATTTACGACACAGATTACGTCAAGTCTTGGACTAAATAAATAATTTAATCTATCCATAATGTTTAATATATCTAAACATGTTTGTTCTACATCTATTTATTTTTACATGAATGACCTCACATGTCACAGTATGCTAATAGTCTTGGCCGTTTCTATAGGTGCTTGAATGCTAATAGTGATGATGTATGCTAATAGTATTGATGTATACTAATGGTCTTGGCCGTTCCTATAGGTGCTTTTATGCTAATAGTGATGATGTATGCTAATAGTATTAATGTATGCTAATAGTAATGATGTATGCTAATGGTCTTGGCCGTTCCTATAGGTGCTTGCCAGTTTGAGGACGGTAAGGAGCAACTTTGCAGTTCTGACCCATCAGCAAGACCGTCAACCCAGCAAGTAAGGTTACTCAACCCCTCTTATAGGCCCCATGGGGCTTGTTTGATAGAGCAAGGTGCTTGCAATGCATGGGTCAATGGTTTGATTCCCATGGGGGACAAAATAATGCACTCAGTACTGTCACTAAGTCTCTCTGGACAAGAGCATCTGCTAAAATCCGTTTACTTTTATTATGAAGTGAACAGTAGATTGCTACAGACTTCACATATTCCCACTGGGACGTGTGTCCACAGGAAAACTGGAAGTAACCCACCATCCATGTGCAAGACAAGTTTAGCAGGTGAGTTTAAAAAAAATAATTCCAACTTTGCTTGGTTGAATTGCATAACTCAGCCACTTAGCAGCAATGTTTAGATTATGATTACATCCAGTCTGAGATGAAGCGTGACTGACGACGGAACCATCCATAGAAACGAGGCAAGGTGGTCCCGCGTCATTGGACAGAATTCTGTTGAACCGTTAGCTGATGAATGGGGGTGTGAAGTGAAGGCTGAACGGCGCACTCATCCATCTGGTAATGCCTTGTCTTTGTGCGGCTGTAACAGAGGAGCCGTTCCAGCAGCTGGCGGTGGAGACGCTGGATGAGCTGGACTGGTGTCTGGAGCAGCTGGAGACTCTGAAGACGCGCCACTCCGTCAGTGAGATGGCCTCAAACAAGGTACATACAGTCACGCGCACACTGAACCCTGGCCCAATCACATGACTCGGTGGATCTGAATTGTTGGCTTTGAATGGCTTTGAATGTGTTCGCTGTGGTGGTCTTAAATTAGGTACTGCCCTAAAGCGGGAGGCCCACCTGTAAAGTCAGCATCATCCTGGCTTCACCAAGCGGGACGATGCGCAGTGCTCTTGAATTAATCTACAGAGAATTGTAATCACGTTTTGGGTTAAACTCTATGTAAAGATCTTTCAGTAAACCAATCATAAGCACTTTGTAAAGAGTTTACGTGGTATTTGTTGATAAGTATTCTCTTGATTTGTATTTTACTGTAGAGGTACAATATCTACAGTACCCTAAAAATACTTACTTTTTGGGGAACAGCTGAATCTAGTTTCCTTTTGTTTAGCCAAAACAATTGACTATTTACCCAATTAAACCGGAGAGAGTTATTTCACACTTAATTCACACTATAGTTTTTAGGAATCAGTGGCTAAGGCAATCCCATCAGCGATTAGGAAACAAGAATTAGCCAACATTTCCGATTTCTTCTGACGGTTGGAAGCTCATTCCATTAATGAATGGGATAGTCGCACGCTTTGTGCATCAACGGAGCTCCACCCTCCCCAACTCCTAATATCTCACATGCAGAAAAATGTGAATGAAGCAGCGGGAGCTGATGAAATGGCATTCCCTATCCGCATCAGTCTATTCATTTCTCTGTCTATCCATTCACCCTCTTTACTGTCTCCCCTCCCCTTTCGTCCAAACCGGGCTATGAATCCATGATTAAAACAACCACGCAAAATCGAGCAACCGAGTGCTGGGTTGAAACAACATGAAATACAATAGGCTAATAAAAAGGTGGACGTGGAAAATGAAAACACGCGCATGGCAGCGTGTCTCACGCGAGGCAGACTTCATTTTGGCAGATCAGTCATTGAAAAAGTAGATTCAATGAGGAGGAACGATGCTGGGACCTTGAAACTGCGCATCCGACTTCTTTGTAGTTTCTGCATCGCTGCAGGATTTTTCTCCACGCATTTTTGTTTGGCTTTCTAAACATTCTAGACTGTCACTCGTGCGGTTTACTTCAGGAAATATAACATGCAATGATCAATGATCGCTCAGTAATGTAACAGAAAAATAATATATTTTTCTCTTTTGCCTTCTGCAAATAGTGTTTACATTCTGAGTAGTAGAATGATTTGTCGTCGGATATTTTATTTCTACTTAGCTTTGGATCTACGGATAATTGTTTAATTGTCATTCATGTCATTCATGGCAATGCATTCATGCGTCGCGGTCTATATTGTAGCATAAATATATGAATGAAACACCTCAGCCATTCAAGGCATCGGGATCCCTCTGATCGCCTTCAAACTTGGTGCACATGGTGCGCCTTCCTCAAGTCCCGCCTCCATGCTCACGGTCAGCTGCCTTCTCGCGCTCAACGTGGGCCAATCAGCTTAGCCCCCCTGTCCCAGCCTCTTATGCAGCAGGCTGCCGATTGGCTCACTGCTTTGGGCATATGGGAGAGGGAGGGGATGTAGTTGTTGACACACAGAACTGCAAAATAGTACTGGTGAAGGAGAGAGTGGGACGAGCTGCTGCAGTCTCACCTCTGACACGGTCCCCACACTACGCACCCTCAGCCTGGCTTCCACCTTTTTTCCACAAAGGCAACCTTTTACATGGCCATTGCTGCAAGAGTGCTTGTACAAAAGTGTGCTTGTGCGTTGTGCGCGGACTGTGCTTGCAGGAGATCGGGTAGAAGCAGGATAGGAGCGCTGTACTGTACCGGCTTCACTGTACAGTTGCAGCCGAAAGGACTCGGCTCTTGCACTCATTCACGCACCTACCACTTGTTTTATTTGGTTCTGCAATGCCCGAAGTCAACTACTTGTTCTCTGTGTCAAGGATATATATTCAGGTACGACGGGAAGGGCTGGAATTGCATGCACGTGTTGCTTGGTGAATGATGAATGTGTAGTACAGCTGTTATTGGTAGTACAGTTCTTCACAGTCAGTTGTAATGTGATGGATTTTTTTGCAGCGCAGGTGTGAGCGAACTGAGCGGGCGAACTTGTGCACTCGTGTTTGAGTAAAGTCCGAAAAGTCCATGCAGGCATTTGTGTGTGTGTGTGTGTGTGTGTGTGCGCGCGCGCATGTGCGGAAACGTGTCGGTTAATCTGTTTGTATGTTCATGTGTGTGTGTGCGCTTAAGCCAATAAATGAGAGAGGGTGCATATACTCTATTTTCATCTTTATATGTGTGCAACAAGTGTGTGTGTGTGTGTGTACATGTGTGTATGAGTAAGTCCATGCATGCACTGTATGTATGTAGTATGGGTGTATGTATATACAGTGTGTTCACCTTTATGTGTATGCGTGAGGTTGTGTGCACGCTTGTATGACCAAGTCAGTGAAGTCCCTCATCTAAAGGAAGTCCAGAATATGTGTGTGCGTGCAGATTCGGGATGTGTCCATTCATCTTTGCGTGTGTGCGTGTGCAGAGTACATAGTATGTATGCGTGGGCGTGTGGGTGTCTTCGAAGCAGGCTGTTGCTGTTTCCATGTGTATGGTGATTATATAAGACTTGTTCTACTCATTCCGACTGAAGGAAGAGATCTTTGCAAACCCCCCACCCCCCATGGGGGAATACTGTCAGTGCAACACGGTGTTGTAAATTGCACACCCATGCACAGTTCAGTCCTGTTAGTTGAGTGTGTGAATGTCTGGCTTGGTCCTCGGTCTGTACTCAGCGTTTGAGATGCGGCAGCCAGGGTTCCCTTCCTGGCTGCCGCATCTTTCCCGTCCTGGTGGCAGGGATTTTTATAGGTAAGATGACCCCCTGCATCTGGGAAACGATGCCATTATTCTCATACACTTCGAAGGGACAAACTGGGAAACGAGTGAAACGTTTTCACTGTGTTGTTATGTTCAACTCTGGTGTGTCAGAGAGGGAACAAAGGCACCAGAGTGTAGATGTAAGTTACTGTAATGTATGGATGTGTCCACAGAGTCGCTGCGTCCTCCTGACCTGTTGCGTCCTCTGTTGTGGTTTGCTTCCCTAGTTCAAGCGGATGCTGAACAGAGAGCTCACTCAGTTGTCAGAGACCAGCCGGTCAGGAAACCAGGTGTCTGAGTTCATCTCCAGCACCTTCTTAGGTATGTCTCCTTGTCTCTCTCCCACTGTCTGTCTCTCTCTCTCACTGTCTGTCATACTGTCTGTCTTTCTTTCTCTGCCGCTCTCTCACTGTCCATCTGTCTTTCTGTCTCTCACTCACTCACTTACTGTTTGTCTGTCTCTCACTATCTGTCTGTCTCTGTGTGTAATGCTAAAATGATTGTCATATTTCAATTCTGTTATCTATATGCACTTTGCCGTTGTTTAGTTACCTGTAATTACACCAAGACAATTAAAATCCATGTAACTACAATAGATCTGTGCAACTTCAACTGGAAAGTGTCACCTTCCCTGGTGACCCTTCAGAACTGTGTTGTTCCCACTGTGTAACACCTGTGTAATGACTGTCTATTGACTGTAATGACTGTCAATTGACTCTTTAATGACTATTGACTGTGTAATGACTGTCAATTGACTATGTAATGACTGTCAATTGACTCTTTAATGACTATTGACTGTGTAATGACTGTCAATTGACTATGTAATGACTGTCTACTGTCTGTGTAATGGCTGTCTACTGACTATGTAATGACTGTCAATTGACTCTTTAATGACTATTGACTGTGTAATGACTGTCAATTGACTATGTAATGACTGTCTACTGTCTGTGTAATGGCTGTCTACTGACTGTGTAATGACTGTCAATTGACTCTTTAATGACTATAGACTGTGTAATGACTGTCAATTGACTATGTAATGACTGTCAATTGACTATTTAATGACTATTGACTGTGTAATGACTGTCAATTGACTATGTAATGACTGTCAATTGACTCTTTAATGACTATTGACTGTGTAATGACTGTCTGTTGACAGTCTAAGGAAAAGGCCTCTGTTCTGAACATCACCTGGTAAATAATGAACGGTGCAACAGGGTGAGGCTTAGTTCATTTTTCCAAAGCCATGTACAGAACCGAAGCATTTATCCCACTTATACCAAAGTTGCCCTACGAAAAAAAAAACATGAATACACATTTACCAGTAGAAATCACCTTTTCCAACAATAATCTTCAATAAAAGTGCATTCAGATTTTCACAACTTTCCATGCTAGCTGTCAAACTTGATCCCTTGTGTTTGCTCGCCAACTACAGACAACTAACAGTTAGTAGCAATTCTTACTTTCTCAACTTTCCACAAAATCGGGTTGTTAGTACATCGTCAAGACACAACCCAGTCATTAAGTCAATTTGTTCTGTATCTGTTGACACGACCCAGTCGTTTGTTCTAAATATTCTGTTGCCATGCTAGCTTCCAACGCTAATCCCTTGTGTTTGCTAGCCAGCTACAGCTAACACAGTCAGTAGCTAACATCTGTACAGTTGCAAGAATAATAGCATAGTAGCAACATTTGCATTTGTTTAAGCTGTCATTTACACATTATGCCAGGAATATTTTTTTTTCAAGTACTGTCTTCATGTATGCGCTTAATATCAGGTTATGGTTAGTTGCACCGTATATATTGGTCCCGAGGACATCAGACCAACGCGAATACTGGGAAGTAATTTGTATTTTAGAACATACAAATAACGAATCACAAACAGGAATTCAACTATACTTTGGTAACAACTGTGTAATGGTTGTGTCATTACTGTATTATATCGAGCTGATATAACGGTGGGTGCCTGTTTGTGCCTCAGAAAAGCAACATGACATGGAGATCATGTCTCCACCCACCAAGGAGAAGAAGGAGAAGACCGACAAGAAGAAGCGCCCCATGTCCCAGATTGTGGGGGTGAAGAAGCCTATCCAAGTCCCCAGTGTGGCGCCCTCCATCATCCCCCGCTTTGGGGTCGCTTCCTGTCAGGAAGGTCTCCTCGCCAAGGTAGCCTACACAACTTCTATTTTCCAACAATTTATTTGTTTATTTAGATCCCAGCACGCAAGTTATTTTTTTTTCCATGGGTCCAACACAAAAAATATGTTACAGGATACAACATTCAAGACTGATATAGGTTTAACGACAACGATAACATGTAGTCATAACAGACAAAATAAAAACAATATAAAAATACTAGCCACTAAAGACATTCAAGCAAATAAAATAAAAAGCACAGTATACAACAAAACAAAAACAGACTATTACAGTCCCCAGCAAGTCTTGGGGTCAAAGGTTGTGTGTTTTTTTTTTGGTTTAGTTTTTCTGAAATGTTTTTCATTCTGGCAGGAGTTGGAAGATGTGAACCGCTGGGGTATAGATATTTTCAAAATATCAGAATATTCTGGAAATCGTCCACTTACAGTGGCAATGTATTCAGTTTTCCAGGTATGTCCTCCTGTCATTAACGAGTCCTTCTTGATCGGCACCCCTTATATGGCTCTGCTGTACACAACGACACTGCTCAAAGCATTTCACCGATGGAGCAAATGTCAAAGGGGTTGTCTTAAACGAGCACGACCCACTGTGCTATCTCTGGTTGCCTTTACACATAGGAGCGAGAGCTGCTCAAGTCCTTTAAGATACCTGCGGACACCTTCATCACCTTCATGATGACTCTGGAGCACCACTACCATGCCGACGTGGCCTACCACAACAACATCCACGCCGCCGACGTGGTCCAGTCCACCCATGTCCTCCTGTCCACACCCGCCCTGGAGGTACGGCACTGACGACACTTTAGCGTATGAACAGAAAATCGGCCAGAGCGCTTTTTGGTCATTTTGTTATTGTCAACTGTATAACGAGCCACTTTAGGTTTCTAGGGCAGATTTCAGTCGTAGAACGTCTTTTGATGAGTGTGCCTGTATTTGTACAGTCAAACAGATGTATATGTATAGTAATGTGCCAGACTATATTAAGCACATTAGCACTGGGCCAGAACCAAACCCCTGCCACAGCAGTCCGTACCTGTGAACCTGAAGGTGGTGACTTGGACAGCTAGGCCACCATAGTCCACCAGATTCAGTGTTTATCTTTATTATAGTCCATATTAAAATATTTCTCCCATCTTTCCAGGCTGTGTTCACTGACTTGGAGATCCTAGCTGCTCTGTTTGCCAGTGCTATACATGATGTGGATCACCCAGGCGTATCCAACCAGTTCCTCATAAACACCAGTGAGTTCTCATGCCTACCCTGGGCTCCAGGATGGAGATGTTTATAATTCTGAAACCCTTTTCTGGTTGGTTGTCCACATTAACGAGCCACACAGACCTCGCCCCGGCAGTTTGAGAACGCTGCTGTACATAACTCTGTGTCTCTGCTGTGTGGCCATCCAGACTCAGAGCTAGCCCTGATGTACAACGACTCGTCTGTCCTGGAGAACCACCACTTGGCCGTGGGCTTCAAGCTCCTACAGGAGGAGAACTGTGACATCTTCCAGAACCTCAGCAAGAAACAGAGACAGTCCCTCAGGAAGATGGTCATTGACATGGTGCTGGCCACAGACATGTCCAAACACATGAACCTGCTGGCTGACCTGAAGACCATGGTGGAGACCAAGAAGGTGACCAGTCTGGGAGTGCTTCTGCTTGACAACTATGGAGATCGTATCCAGGTAAGACTCACAGAATTATCCAATCTACTCTCTCAGCATGGATTCATATTCAGAATGACAGGTGTTAAATAGATAATACTATGACCATTTGGTTCATCTAAAATATTTGACCACAAAGCCATTTATTTAGTGTACGTGGCGTACGCCAGAATTGAACCCATTACACTAGCTTTGGCTGATATCGCCCTTCTCCAACTTATTGAACCACCCCATCTTATTAAATGATTGTTCAGTTGACTGAACGCTCAGTAACTAATGGTTTGGGCTTCCCCCCCAGGTTCTCCAGAACATGGTCCACTGCGCTGACCTCAGCAACCCCACCAAACCCCTGGAGCTGTACCGTCAGTGGACGGATCGGATCATGGTGGAGTTCTTCACACAGGGGGACCGGGAACGGGACAAGGGCATGGAGGTCAGCCCCATGTGTGACAAACACAACGCATCCGTCGAGAAGAACCAGGTATGGTTACGACACATACAGCCTAGAGACACACACACACACACACACACAGTCTGGTCTTACAAGTCTGCTCCTGTTTACAAGCGTACGTGTGTTGTTGACGACGTTCCTCTTCTGCTCCAGGTGGGCTTCATCGACTACATCGTCCATCCCCTGTGGGAGACCTGGGCCGACCTCGTGCACCCTGACGCCCAGGACATCCTGGACACCCTGGAGGACAACCGCGAGTGGTACCAGAGCATGATCCCCCACAGCCCCTCGCCCACCCCGGACGCCAAGGACAAGGACCTGCCAATGGGGGCCGGAGGGGGCGGCGGACCCTCAGCCGGGGACAAGTTCCAGTTTGAGCTGACCTTAGAAGAAGAGCGAGAGTCTGACACAGAGAGCCCCACAGAAGAGGAGCAGGGCTGTAGCTGTGCAGGAGTGGAGCCTACTAGGACTGACCAAGACAGCATACTCCCTCCTGTGTCTGCCACTGCGCGTCCATACTCTCAAGCACTCTCCAAAATGGCCACTTCTGTCCTCAACCTTGATGGCAGGACTTTGTCAACTGACACTAACCCAGACAGGGAGGCCGCTGAAGTCAGAGATCACGACCCAGAAGGTAACGCTGGCGTGAGGCGCTTCAGGTTAGGGACATAGCACTAGAGCTATTGTTCTTTATATTTTTTATTTTGTGCCTCCCAACCGGATCCCTTCAAACCTCGCCCCCCACCCCCCCCCCATTTCTGGCTTCCTTGGACTAAATGACAGAGAAAAGCTTGGGTAGAGAACATGGAGGGGTGGGTTCTGGAAGCTTATTAGGCTGTCAGTCACCTTGCACTGGAGAGATGAGAGCTGTTCCACTGTTCCTTGTATAAAACAATGTTTTGAGCTGGTCTTTTACATTTTACCACGTTGGACATATGTCACCTTTTTTGGCCCACGTTTGCCAGGCAGAAGCTCAATTGATGGAGAAAGAGCTAGGACTTTTGCGTGACATGTCTTCCACTTCACTACTTGACCGCTTGAAAAAATTAAGGAAGCGAAGAGACAGCGAAAACCAGAGAGTCTTTTCAGACATCATGCCAAACAGCGCAATGAACAGATTCTTGGCATACGGCAATATTTGCCAGCCCTTATCAACTGTTGATCATTGTATCTTTTTAAGTCACTTACAGACTACCAAATGTGTACTACAAAGGACAAAGTACAAATCAGCAACTTTTGATTAAGAGGTTGTTTTAATGTAGCACTATTTTTTTGGGGTACCCCCGTTCCAACTGCTACCGTGTATCTGGCCGCAGCCCTTGCTTCACATACAGGTTCAGGCTTTCTCCCACAACTGAGACCTGAACTGTCACGTGTCAACCCGCAAAACCTACACTGATTCGGGGGGGGGGTTAGAAGTATCCCAAAGCTTTGCTGTGGGCCCCTGGCGCCTCCCGGTGTTGGATATGGGAATTGATGGCACGTGTAATCCGATTGGAGGCATTCTAAATGCCGGTTCCTACTGTAAACTAACAGCAGGCATGATAATTGAATTGGGTTTAGCTGTGGTGTTGTTGATACCCAGGGTACCCAAAACAAGCACTTCAGTTAATATTTAGTACTTCTCTGTATGATTTAATTTTAAGAAATATATATATATATATATATATATATATATATATATATATATATATATATATTTGAAGTAATTCAAAGTGTATAGATACTGCTTTATAATGTATTTGTGTTTATCCTCAACCTGTTTATGACACCCATTTCGTCATTCTGCCTCAACTCTTAGCACTTTACAATTTCCCTCACAGCCAATCCCCTACCTGCTTGAAAGGGCTTGAGCTAACCCATGAACACATTAGAGGCAGATGACAGAGATGTTTTTTTTTTTCCACTGGCACCGAGGTAACCAGCACCCCATTCTGGCACATCAACAGGACTAGATGCTCTGAGGGAACCTGGACAAAATGAAGCACTGTTTGACAGGAGGTCTTTAGGACAAACTGTACAAAGTCCTTTTATGTCCATTGTTACAGTACGGTAGGTCTGACATTTTCCTCCTACTTCAGGTACCATCATCATTGGTCACATTTTGAACTAGTTGAACAACTGAGATACTTTGGTAGAATTTACCTGTGTTCGCTGCACTCATGTGGAAAATGTTTTTTTTTTTTTGTCCGACTGTTTCAGAAATATGAAAGATTTGCAACTAAAGAGCAAATCTGACTGTCCCCGAACAAGAACATGGGACAGTTTTCTATGCCAGAATTTTTTTCTCCCTTTTCCTTTTGTCATGGATCAATATCCTGCTCTTCACAGGGACATAGCCAATGACAATACAAGTGCCAAGCAAACATGACACAACTCGTACTGTAATTTCCATTTTGCCCCTGGCTATTTTCCATCAGTGATTGACGGACAGCAGTGTTGATCATGTCGCCCTCCCTTTTGTACCCATCCTGTCCCATTGGCTTCTGTTTCAGAACAATAATCCACTGATAACTCTACTTTTCTTAAAGATGTGGTTTGTATGACGATATTTGGATTTATTGAATTTATAAAGAAACCAAAGCACTTTGTATGGTACTTTGACAAGTCCGCACTTCCAGTACAGTTGACTGTAATCTAACTGTTGTCTAATCCACATTAGAATTCTGTCTATACTCTGTAACCTGGTATTATATGGCTTGATGCCAGGCTGGCCCTATGCATTAGTGACATAAGCAACTGCTTGGGGCCCGGTGGTTGCTTGGAACTCATTTGGAGTCTAAACTTGCTTTCTAAATGAGCTCCCCTTGTATTTACTGGTTTACAGTGTACTGTATTTGACGGCCATAAAGAGTCACAGAGCCAAGTTATCTCAGTAATCAAGTTACCTCAGTTTTCATTGGCTCTACACCCACCTATGTTTGTCTTTCGACAGCGACGGTCTACAAAATTTTCTACAAAAAACTACACTCAGCCAATTTTAAGATGAAATCTTAAACACCATTGAAAAAACTAAGTATATGAATCTGCAACTGTGACGTAAGAGGCATCACTTTCATAGTGCATATTAACATGGCAAAATGTATGGCCACCTCCCTGACTCTTCATCCAATGAAATTACATTCAGGCCTCTCTGGCAGTTACCAGAAACCTATGGGTTTGGTCAGAGCATGTGAGTGTAGCAATGGTTTGAAAATTCACTTTGATACTCTGATTGGTTAGTAACAATGTAATTGCAACAAAACAACAACGGTTCACGTAGAGCCCCCAAAATGCTAGGGCCGGCCCTGAACTAATGCCTACAACAGGCTGAACCAATGTAGCCGAAACAGGGGAGGTGTTATCGGATTTACATTTTATGTAACTAGATGTCTTTTGATGGACATGCATGACTTGTAAGAAAAGTTTCCAAGTATCTAAAATAAGCTAATCTGTGTGGACGGAAAAACAAACGTCTGAGCTACAATCATGGTTCTATGTTGAGTTTTTCAAAAGATCTAGAAAATGTGACTTTCTGGAGCCTTATATTTGCATCCGTTTTCTTTCATCGTAGATTTGATACTTGATAGAGAGGGGATACACCAGTGCTCAAACTGTGGTTGAGCAATCGCAGCTGTATGACATCAGTTTCATGAAAGGATTCAGTTGTGCGTGTCACTTAACATTTATTGTTTTGTATATTTTCTTTGCAACGCTTTGTGTACAGTGTATTTATTATTTCTGTGTATCTGTCTGAAATGAAAAACTACAGACCTTGCTGGGGGCTGAGTATTTATTTGTATACCTTCTGAGGTTTGGGAGAAAACGCTTGACAGATTTTAACTGCAGTACTCAACCGAATGTTTTAGTTTCCTTATGTCTGCCATTTGAAAAGAAACCTGTTTTTTTTTTTTTTCTAGATAGCATCAGTAAGGTAAGAGATTCCTCAAGTTTCAGACATGCTATTCCTTTGTTTCTCTCCTGACCAGAACTTCTCAGTCAGCAGTCTTGACAATCCAAACAACTGTTTACTACGGGTTTAAAAGCTCTGTTTGCCTAAATTGTATGCCTGTCCACCTTGCCAATAAAGGAGTCTTCATGCTTTGGACATCATGGAAGCTTATTGTAAATAATGTTGACAACTGAATACTGCAGTTTTACCCCCACTGATTATTAAAGTATCAGTTTAATAACGGCATTTCAGCGACTTTTCTGAGAAGGCAAAATGTACTGTTGGGGTGGACCCAACAATGTTTTGATTGGTACACCAGAATGTCAGTCATCCTCTAGCTCTACTCTGACCCGCTCCTTCGTTGACAGTCAATCGAGTGACTCCCGGAGCTTCTGCAGGTGCAATACTGGGCACTACGGCTGCATCTGAGCTGCAGATAAAACGGACATTTCACGGTAAGCCGCAAGCTCTATTATCTTGCGAGGCAACGAAACAAATTACAGTTGCGGTGGAAATTGTTTGATTATCGGGGCATATGAAAATCAATTAAGATAACTAATTTTATTGAAAAATAACAGAAGAATAACCTTCATTTGACATAGAGCTAGAAGACTGGGATGCTTCGCTACTAGCATCAACACCGCCTAGCATGCTAGCTAGCTAGCTGACTAAGCCTTATTCTAGTGAGACATGCGTTTTCATCCGGCCAGCTGATGTTTACAATGCTTGATCAATGCGTGTCGACATAACAGGCTAGATCTTCTGTCATTAAAAAAAGGTACCTATTTCATTGACCTGGAGAAGTTCACTTTATACCCATTGTATTGGGTTGTGTTTCTTTCCTGAGAATTTTGCTAGGTAGCTACACAGTGTGACTATCGTATGGATGGTCTTATCCTTTCTGATCAGCCATTGTGACCAAGACAGTTGAAACCCATGCAAATGCATTTATCAACAAACGTACCTAGCTTGTTAAATTGCCTGTAGTCATGGAGTCAGCCTGGTGTACTGAATCTATTCAGTGTTCTACATGCTCTAAACATTTATTCCCATCCAATACACACAGCTATAGCTGGTTAGCCAGTTTAGTCGATGCTTAGCTTAAGCCCCGGAGTTTCCGCCTTCTTCGTCTTGGTCGGGTTTCATATGCGATTTTACTGTCTGAATGTCAAGAAATATAACCAATACGTGTTTACATTGTTTATTCGTTATTTTTGTGCTTTTCATTGCATTAGAGTACTTCAATTAATAATGTAAAGATGGTCACAACGTCGTTTATTTCTGGCTAAACGTAATAAGCGTATTATGCAGGGCCTGACTCGCCCCAGGACGCGACGTGGGGTGCGCACTTAACTCTTATTCCATATCAGTTGTTGAAGATAAAGGAAATAAATAATACACAATACACACTTCTTTAGGAATGTCATTCCTTTCCTGATAAAGAAATCGATGGGAAGGAAACTGTCACTTCCCATGATGTTTGTATAGTTCATTCAATTTAGTCAACATTTTAAAACGCATAACTCATAAAATACAGTTGCATTTTAGCTTCTTGTTAAATGTATTTTTTTATGAATTAAACGAAGTATTTGTGCATGAAATTGTGTTGTTTAAAAAACATAGATATTGATTGACATACATTAAAGCGAAAGTAGTGCCCAGAACTAAAACAAATGCACATTTCCAAAAAAACAAGCCTTGTTCCAAATTCAACAGCATTTAGTTTGATTTAAGGTTTTGTCAGTGAAAATAGCATGGTGAAGCATGTTATAGAAATATAGCTCTAGGAATCCACCTTTCTCTTTAGTTTACAAACAGGGTGTTCGCTGAGTGAATCATTCACTGAATGGCTTTATGTTTAAAGATGCATTCTGGGACTTTTGCCAATATGCCTCCTATTTTGGACAGGGTGTGTAATGTCGTGTTTGTATGTTCACAATCTACAAGCCATTATCCAAACTTCATCCATGAAATTACAAGTTTGAAAGGAAGGGGTTTAGATTAACACATACATCAGACACATATCGGGACATACATAAGACATTTCATTTTCACAGGAAAAGTTTCAAAAAGTTTCAGAAAGACAAATCTTTTAACATTTTTTCTCTTCCAAGATGGCCTCAGCAACAGCCACCTATGGACAGAAGGAGTCCTCCGATCAAAACTTTGACTACATGTTCAAGATCCTGATAATTGGCAATAGCAGTGTGGGTAAAACCTCCTTTCTGTTCCGCTATGCGGACGACTCATTCACACCGGCCTTTGTTAGCACGGTTGGCATCGATTTCAAAGTGAAGACCATCTACAGGAACGACAAGAGGATCAAGCTGCAGATCTGGGTGAGACATTGACCTCAACTGATCTTGGTCGTCCCCCTGTTGACCACAGATGAGTTCGTCTAGGAGGTGTTTAGGTTTTAAAGGAATTGCTCACCCCAGTTACAAATGTACCTCATCTGATGGCAAAATATAGTAGTCTGGTTTAGGTGAAGAACTGACATTGGCAGATTCAACCACTGTGGTTGGAACAGTGTGTCTTCTGTTTTTACTGCTATAGAGTAAAGGCTGTAGGGGAAATATCATTAGGACAGACTTGAACGTTTCGCTTTTTTTCAGGGGGGTGGGGCTGGCTGAGTTGTTTGTTTTACTGCATTCAGACCCCTGTTCTTACATGCACACATCTCCATTATAGTCCTATAAAAGCTGTTACAGGCAAGAGGGGCACTTTCAGCAGTGTTTTTACACTTGCAGGAGTTTTTTGGTTTCCAGTCTTTTTCTTTCTCTCCGTCTCTACCACTCTCTTTTTTTCTTCTCTGTGTCCCTCTCTCTCTCTGTTGCTCTAGGTGTCTCTGTGTCCCTCTCTCTCTCTCTCTGTTGCTCTAGGTGTCTCTGTGTCCCTCTCTCTCTCTCTCTGTTGCTCTAGGTATCTCTGTGTCCCTCTCTCTCTCTCTCTGTGTTGCTCTAGGTTTCTCTCACTGTTTTTGTCTGTCTATCTCTCCCCTTCCCACCATTTCTGTCTCCTCCCCTCACTCGCTGTCCCTGGCTCCTGAGAGGAATATTCTGCTTGAGATTTGTAGAATAAATTATTTTGGGGTATCCCATTTTGATCAATCATGTTTATCTCCTAATAACCAATTGTGGGTAAAATTTTTATGTATCTGCATCTGCTATAAATTAGGTTAGATATGGTTTTGGGAGAAAATGTAACAAGCACAAAATGAAAAAAACTGGCCTGCTAAGAGAATTGTATTTACAAGTGTATCTGACACTGGAGAAGTAGGTGAAGTTACAATGTGCAAGCCCTCCCGAGAGCTGTCCAACTGCATTTGGACCTCTGTAATCGCTGAAATATGGCCTCAGTGGAACACAGGTTTTACATTGCATGTAAAAGAGGCTACTTTTGGTCTGGGGTTTAAGACATCACAAAAAAAAAGACCTTCAATAATTTTGATAGTTGTTGATTTTTTGTGTGCAATTGGGAGGAAAAAGGTTATGGATGAATACAGTTGACAGACGAGATACGCAGAAATTAAAGCCCCATTTTAACAGACTCTCTTATCCAGAGGAGCCTGCAGTACAGGTGAGTTCATCTTATGTAAACCGGGTGGGATAAGCCCACTACCCAGGATTAGCAAGTACACCCTAACGCAATGAGGCAAGAGCCAACATCTGGATTATAGTCAAACAATGACTTGACTGGGTGTCATTTCTTCGTTGGTGTAGTCTTGAAACAAGCATTTAGAGTTGACACACTTGTTGAATTGCCACAGAACATGTCAAGAAAAGCGATTCATGAGGCAGAGTGTAGACTGTGCAGGTGGACACAGGCAGAGTGTAGACTGTGCAGGTGGACACAGGCAGAGTGTAGACTGTGCAGGTGGACACAGGCAGAGTGTAGACTGTGCAGGTGGACACAGGCAGAGTGTAGACTGTGCAGGTGGACACAGGCAGAGTGTAGACTGTGCAGGTGGACACAGGCAGAGTGTCTAGACTGTGCAGGTGGACACAGGCAGAGTGTAGACTGTGCAGGTGGACACAGGCAGAGTGTAGACTGTGCAGGTGGACACAGGCAGAGTGTCTAGACTGTGCAGGTGGACACAGGCAGAGTGTCTAGACTGTGCAGGTGGACACAGGCAGAGTGTAGACTGTGCAGGTGGACACAGGCAGAGTGTCTAGACTGTGCAGGTGGACACAGGCAGAGTGTCTAGACTGTGCAGGTGGACACAGGCAGAGTGTCTAGACTGTGCAGGTGGACACAGGCAGAGTGTCTAGACTGTGCAGGTGGACACAGGTAGAGTGTCTAGACTGCGCAGGTGTTTAGTGGTTGCACCCAAAGTTCCCTCTGAAAACAATATTGGACACTGAGCAACAGTTTGCTAGTAAGTTACAATAGGAGAGTGGTAGACATTTTCTTACTGGGATGTCACTTACCATCAGGTAATCCATGCATTACATTTTTACCCTGCGGTTCATTTGGGATGTGGAGTGCTCTTCTGGCTGCAGGGCCGTTTTTTCTGCCCATTATAATGACTTAATGTGTTGGATATAACAAAAACAACTCAGTGCGTAGGATATTACAAAAACAACTCAGTGCGTAGGATATTACAAAAACAACTCAGTGCGTAGGATATTACAAAAACAACTCAGTGCATAGGATATTATAAAAACAACTCAGTGCGTAGGATATTACAAAAACAACTCAGTGCGTAGGATATTACGAAAACAACTCAGTGCGTAGGATATTACAAAAACAACTAAGTGCGTAGGATATTACAAAAACAACTCAGTGCGTAGGATATTACAAAAACAACTCAGTGTGTAGGATGTTACGACTAAGTGTGTAGTGTATAGTAATAATGACTTAGTGTCTGGTGGGGCTGCATGATTTGGATAAAATATTGAATTGCGATTCCTTTGACAAATTTTGCAATTACGGTTAGGATTTTCAATTTTCAAACATGGTTGTAAACAGCATAGATAATCTCACTTAAAAATAGAGATCATAGCCTACATAATGTGCTATTAAACTGAATAGAAATCCAGTTAAATTTCAGTGTTTTCTATTTTACCCTTATTTCCAAATTTAAGGTGCAGCCTGTATCAAACTATTCGTTTAATTGCTCATTTAATGCAGTGGCGTTTGCTATGTTTGTGCCATTGCCATAGCTGGTTAAGCAAAATTTCTCAACCCTTGAGGTATACTTTCTCCCTTATAAAGTTTGTTTGTAGGCACCAATATTGAAGCCTAATCTTTTAATAACCGTGCTGTTGTGGGACAATATATCTTTTCTAGCGTCAAACGCATCTCATTCACAGTTTTGGGAGCTGAAAATCATATATGTTAGCGATTTGGATATTGCACATGTCAGTTTCACAATTTTGATTATATTTGGATTAATTTTGCAGCCTTTGTGTCTGGGATATAAGTACTCTGTGTGTAGGATATAACCACTCAGTATGAAGGATATAACAATAACAACTGTGATGGAAATTCACATAACATGACACAGTATGAAGGATATAACAATAACGACTCAGTGTGTAGGAGTAAACGATAACTCAGTGTGTAGCATATAACGACTCAGTGTGTAGCATATAACGACTCTGTGTGTAGGATATAACAACTCTGTGTGTAGGATATAACAACTCTGTGTGTAGGATATAACGACTCTGTGTGTAGGATATAACAACTCTGTGTGTAGGATATAACAACTCTGTGTGTAGGATATAACGACTCTGTGTGTAGCATATAACTACTCTGTGTGTAGGATATAACGACTCAGTGTGTAGCATATAACGACTCTGTGTGTAGGATATAACGACTCAGTGTGTAGCATATAACGACTCAGTGTGTAGCATATAACGACTCTGTGTGTAGGATATAACGACTCTGTGTGTAGGATATAACGACTCTGTGTGTAGGATATAACGACTCTGTGTGTAGGATATAACAATAACGACTCAGTGTGTAGGATATAAAGATAACGACTCTGTGTGTAGGATATAATGACTCTGTATGTTTCTGTTAGGACACTGCTGGACAGGAGCGCTACAGGACCATCACCACGGCCTACTACAGAGGAGCCATGGGCTTTATCCTCATGTATGACATCACCAACGAGGATTCCTTCAACGCTGTGCAGGACTGGTACGAAAACACCAAGAAACTGTGTGTGTGTGTGTGTCCATATTTTATATTTTAAATGTGTGTGTGGTCTACTAAAATGTTTATTCTCAAACTTTACTGTGTGTGTGCGCAGGTCAACCCAGATCAAGACATACTCCTGGGACAATGCCCAGGTCCTGCTGGTGGGCAACAAGTGTGACATGGAGGACGAGAGGGTGGTGGCGGTGGACCGGGGCAGGCAGCTCTCCGACCAGCTGGGTGAGTTGGACCCCTGTCCTCACCCGGGAACACACCCAATAACGTCCCTGTCTCGTTTTGCTTTACAATCGCCAATCATTCACGTGCCCTGTCTGCTACCGCGGTTGTCGGTTAGACTCAAAAACAGTTTTACCGCCTCCCTCTGCTCGGCAGGTTTTGAGTACTTTGAGTGCAGTGCCAAGGACAACATCAATGTGAAGCAGACGTTTGAGCGGCTGGTGGACATCATCTGTGAGAAGATGTCGGAGAGCCTGGACAACGTGGATCCTGCTGTCACCGGAGCCAAACAGGGGCCACAGCTCACGGAGCAGCCCCAGCGACCCCACCAGGACTGTGCTTGCTAAACACACACACACATACCAAACACACACACACACACCGAACACACACTCGCCACTCACTCGCACAGAAACACCCGACAGTAACACACACACACGCCTCCCTGCAGCCTCGTTAGCTGTTGGAAGAGGTCTGTGGTGGGTTAGTGTCAAGATGGAAGGCCCTGTTCGAAAACGCCATTATTACATATTTCAACCCCACCCCCCCAGCTTCCGTCCTTCCTTTTGTCCATACCCGTTCTATTGTAAAATGCCCAAGTTCACATTCCTCTGACTACTCTTTCTGTGGCCTCGAACCTGTAGGGATTTCATGTCTTTTGTTCCAAGGGCCACATTTCCGAATATGTGTTTACTGTTGATGGCTTTGAGCTGTTTTTAAAAATATTGCTCTATTGGCAGGCGGCTAGCGATTTTGACCCACCAAATCCATATCAGTGGTATCAGTGGGTGAGGTTTGTCCAAAGACCAAATTTGGGATAGCGAACATTTTATGAGATTGTTTTTTTGGTTTTTACATATCCAACCAAAGTCTTACTGAAAACACATTAATTTAGTAGTACTCTACTGATTTAATTTAGACTTTTATTTGGGGTTTTAGTAAAGAGGGATAGAAAAAATATTGATTGATGGGGAACGATGTCTCTGAGTACGAGAGAAGATTACTAAACTGTATAAATGTGCGACTTCATAGTGTAGTAAATATGCATATAAAAATTCTAATATATATGAAGAAATATTATACTAGTAAAACAATTGAAAATGTCTGTGCTTTGTGAGGGGTGCATGTAGTTGGAGCTGTTCTCTTTTCTTCTATGCGTGTGAGAGCTGTCGTTGCACTCGTCCCATTGACATGTAGAGGTTGCAGCATGTCCAACAAACGGTGGAAAATGAAGCCTCGCAAAAATTGTCAGTGTACAACACTGCTACTCTACAGCACAATTACCTCTTATTGATGTGTACCACACACACACACACACACACACATACACGTTCTCAGACTTGTGTTGGGTTACTGCACTTATACTACAACACTGGACAAACCTTCCAACTAAAATCTATGGTTTGTCATTTTTGGGGTTTGGAGTAGATACTTGTTTTGCTGAAGTGTGTCCGGCGTCGTGTTTTCTTTTGCTTTGCCCTGTTTTAGTGTTGGCTTTTATGTGTGGAAAACACACCAAGAGTCACCGGAAGAAACTTGGACACAGGAAGGTATTTCGTCATTTGTGTCACAGCCATCAATATTTCTACATATTATTTATTGTAACTTATTTATTTTATTTATGAACGAGCTTCTACATAGATAATCATAGTTTTGCGGGCAACACTTCATCACAGCTGTAAAAAAAAAAAAAAAAAATAGACTGTTATATCAGTATTGTATAAAGAGGTTGGTTCAAAACCAGAATGTCAGATGAGATTGACTCGTGTTGACATTCTCCTGCATTTCACTGTATGTTCTCCTGATCATGTTCAAGCAATTTCAATGAAAAATACCTGTATATCAATTTTCCATGTTTCTACACTAACTGTGAACCTGTGTGAACGGGTGTGATATAATGCCACTGTATGTACAGTATTCCAATTGGAGACATACTCTCAATGGCCACTCTCCTGGTTTTCCTGGTTGATAAATAATGCCCCCCCCAGCAAACCTGCTGAAGGGCATGTCCGGGAAAAAAATACTGTTGGCTTTAGGCAGCTTTTGCATGGTGTTTATTCCAAAGATATCCCAACAAAGCCAACATTTGAGGGCCACTGAGATAAGACCTGGAAGACATACTTTGAGAGCTGCACTGAATGAAAGGCTTGTCCTCTAGTGGGTCTATCCTCCGTGGCAGTTTTTAAAAAGGGGAGTGTTAACATTTTGATCAGTCCTTATCACATCCTATTCTTTTTTCTGCATTTGTTAACTTTTTTTTCTTAATTGTGTTTTGCTAAAGCTGTAAACTTGCCTCTGACAGTCCAATTCAGTTTTGTCTTAGCTCTCTTATCTGTTCTGTCTACCCCTTGTAAATAATGTGGTTTTTCTTGCGTTTTAGTCATGTGCGAATTGTGCTGTAATACTGTAACTCCAGGTTTGCTAAAACAAGGAATTAATAAACAAAACATAAAAGCAGAGTGTGTGAAAACTTAGTTTATATATTTTTTATGTAGACACACAAAATGTTGTATGTTCTGTCATATTAGTTCTGGCATCTTCGTTAAACGGGACAGTTGTAATATCCTAATTTCCCCACTAGGTGGCAAAACAACACATTGCTGCCTTATTATTGGCATTATTGGAAGCTGTTCTATTTGAGCGTTATTTTCCCTGTTGTCATTCTGAGGACGTATGTTATTATACTAATGTAAGAAAACATTAAACGGGACAACCCAAACAAATTAAACTGCAACTATTGTGTGCCAATCTTGCCGGGAGAGGCCGTAATCAATAGTTAGGACAATTTGTGATTTGACCAGAACTGCAACAAAGGACGTTCGGTCCAAAATTAGACTTGACAAAATATTATATAATTCATTGAATTTAATAAACAGCTTTGAGAGGTAAAATCACATTAAAAATGGCTACATATGGCCAACAACAAGGAAGGCTACATTCATGGATGGTGACAATAAACACTGAACCGCACAACATGGAATGAACATATAATTACTGTACACAAGAGCGTATACAAGACATGCACAATTCATATTTGCAAAATATAAGACCGTATGCAAAATAAGACGTTTTGGTAAATAAAATATACATTTGTCATTGGTAAATAAGTGCTTGTAAACAAGAAGCCTAAGGCATATATTACACGGTGGATGACATGCACTCAATGACATCCTGGTGTTTAGTTGCAATTAGTGAAATTGTCCAGCTTACATGCAGATAATGTTATCCTTATATGTACTGAATTGTCCTTTGGAGAGCTGATATGCATGTTCCCCGGAAGAGGGCAGCACAATTCGTGTGTGCTATGATGTAGGGCTCATAGCCATTTTAAAAGTGTTCCAGTTCTGATGGGTTTTCAGCAATTGTATTCTATTAGAAAATCCTGCTGTGTTTCAGGTAGTCCATATCTTCAGAAGTCCTGTGAGAAGATAACTAACCAAATGATGGTGGTTGCCTGATAGGCCTACACAATCCTCTAGTATGCTTGTACTTGGTTTGGGAGAAGTTGACATCCATTACTCACGTGGTTCAGAACCTTTTGTTTCAACTGTGCCACTTGCTCTCTGAGCACACTGGCAGTGGAAGCCAGTTCAGTGTTCTGAGTCTTCAGGTTTTTGACCTTGTCTTCAAGACGGGATATTCTCTCCAGTTTTCTTTTGCGGCACTTGGACGCTGCTATTCTGTTTCGCAGCTTTTTCCTCTCTGCTTTGATGCGTTCCTGGTTGTCCATGTCAATAGGAGACAACGGCGGGCTGTCTCCAAAACACTGCATGTCAGGGACCGTCTGCGGCTCGTCCTTCAACGCCTGGAGCCGAGACAGCGCCGCCGCAGCAGCCTGTTGATGAGCGCTCATCAGATGAGGTGGCGGCGGGAATGGAATGGTATCTGTCGAATAATTCACCGTGGTGCCCAGTGGGCTATTTCCATAGCCGTTTAAAGTCGTGTACACTGGCAGATCTGATGGCAAGCCTACCGGGGCTGCGTTGGAACCGATGAGGTCCAGTCTCTCCGGGGCGCAAGTCCCCTCGCTTAGCTGATTCTGCTTGTGAAGATCCTCAAGCGCTTTCACGAAGCCTTCCGCGAATTCCTGTTCGTCGCTGGCTGACTTTGGATACAGAAACTGAGAGGTTGGGGTCGTGGTAACTCCATTCGATTGGATAATCAATCGTTCAAGGTCCGGAGTCGCCAATTTCAAGAGTCCTAAGTCCGGGGAGTTCAGAATTCCGTCTGCGTCCCTGAGATTCGGTTTCAGATTGGAGCTTTCGTCGTCCAGGTTTAAACTCATGTCTTTCTTCATCATGCTGTTGTACGAATAAAGGCTTGAAATCCCTCGACTATTCAGCGCATTAGCAGGGTAGAGGGTTGTTTCCATTCTAAACCCTCACATGAGGGTCTGGTTGAGCATTACGTATTAAATAACACGATTCAACATTTAATCTATGGCAGTAAAACCAACAGTTCAGGTTACAGTATACAGTTTTCTCCTCTCTTCAAAATCAGATTCAATTAATCGACTGTCCACACTGTGCCTGTATGCCCGAGGCGAAAACAATGGTCTTGGCTTTTCCTGTTCTTCTCGCCCGGGTACAGCGCTTTTCCCGATGACACGACTGCTATGCGCACACCCAACCCTCTGCTTGCTTTCTATCCCTAAAAATTCCATTATGTCACTTCAGCGCGCTAAGATTGGCTCAAAATGACGTTTGTTTCCGGTCTGATTTAAACAAGGGGCTGAACCAGTCCTTATTGCCATGGAGACTTTAGGTAAACTGCAAACAGCGCAGTGCATTGTGGTTTGATGTCATAGATTAGAAAGCACAGGGTCGCCAAAAGAGACAGGGCGGGTAAGGTTTGGAAGCTAGGGAGGGGCTCTGAAGGTTCTCTTCAGCTCTTTCTGCTAGTTCAGTCTTAACAGGAACTTTATAGACAATGTTCCCACGCCATCTTGACAGCTGTATGTCAGTGAACACACATACATACGTGTATCTACCACCTACAAACACACGCACACAGTAAAAAAAAATTCAGACACATTCAGGAACACTGAATGGGGCTCTGTGTGAATCACTGTTTGTGTTCCTGATTAAAAGTAAAAAAAATAATGTAAAGTGTTTACATTTGGCTGGTCCTCTCTTTGACAAGAAGCTTTATCTGAATTGGGGTTAGAATAAGGGTTAGGTATAAGGTTAGATTATTAAGGTTAGACAAATTCTGAGGTTTAGTGTCAGGTTGAAGTTTAAGGTTAGTTATTAATTGTTGGCTTAGCAGTTAGATTTAGAGTTATAATTAAAGTTAGGGTTAGGATGAGGTGTTTAGGTTTAGGCATACATTTAATAGTTAAGGATGAGTTCGGGGATGGGATTTTGGGGTTGTGGTGAGGGTTAGTATTATATTAAGAGTATTTTGTTTCTATGTACATCCATTGTCACTCCCCAGACAGAGTGTGTGTCTGTGGAGAATGTACTGACATTCACAAACAGTCAGTTGGGCCGTTGGCACGTGCGTGTTTATCTCCAGCATGTGTGTGGACATCTGTTTTTTGTTCCAATTTATCACTTGATTTGTTCTCATGACACGTGACACATGTTGGTTCCACTTTCAGTCCCGTCCCGTTGAGGAAATCATGACAGAGAAACAGGCAAGGATACCTATCAAACTACATTGTAGTCGGTCAGGGCGCACTCCCAGGTATGCAGTCAGTCATTGAATGGAAAAATGTTCCCTTAAAATTGAGTTAATTTGTCTTACAGGATAACACTGTCTTCCAATCTAATTTTTTTAAAGAGAAGGCATCGCATAGAGACACTGACCTGAGAGGGTGCATCAACATGTTGGAGAAAGATCCAGAAACAGGGATCCAAATACTTCAGTAAGAAGTAATTTTGTTAATTAAAAAAATTTCTTTAAGGAAAAAAAACAGCCAATGTTGATTTCTTGTTTGACAGTTAGGATGGTTAGTAACGTACATAGGCCTTTCCAATAGTTACTCTGATTGTTATGGAAAGGATTTATTATCTGCCCACAGAACGCGCACTGCTTGTCAAGGCTCGAGAATGAAGTATCACTCCGGAATATTGAAAACCCCCGCGAGAAGTAAGGTCAACAAATGGCTGCACACCATATGAGACTGTAAATGGTGACGGTGATGACTGCCTGCTGAAGCTTTGAATAGCCCGGTGCAGCGCGGTGGGATACAGTCAAAGCAGCCAATGCCGCCCCTCCTCCCAGTTGGAAGCGATGACGTCCGTAGACTGCCTGCATCAGCACCACATAATGGCAAAGGGCATAATTTGTTTCCATGGCAACTTTGCCACAGGCTCTGACGCAAGAGCAGGTGAATGACTGAGGATGGTGGGTAGGGGGTTGTTTAAGACTGCAGTGCAGGAAGACAGGAGGATGCGTGGGTGGTGAATGGTTTGTGTTTTATAGTTTATCTCCACTATCTCCAGTATTACATCTTCCAGTATATTGTATATTGTGTTATAAAGTGTAGCCTATCCTCATTAACCCTAAATGGTGTAGCCTGTCATCGTAGATGTTATATAATTTTGCCTATCCTCATTGATGTTATATGGTGAAGCATATCATCATGGATGTTATATGGTGAAGCATATCATCATGGATGTTATATAGTGAAGCCTATCATCATGGATGTTATATAGTGAAGCCTATCATCATGGATGTTATATAGTGAAGCCTATCATCATGGATGTTATATGGTGATGCCTATATACATGGATGTTATATGGTGTAGCCTATCATCATGGATGTTATATAGTGAAGTATATTATCATGGATGTTATATGGTGAAGTCTATTACCATGGCTGTTATATGGTGTAGCCTATCATCAGGGATGTTATATGGTGAAGTATATTATCATGGATGTTATATGCCAAAGTCTATTATCATGGATGTTATATGCTGTAGCCTATCATCGTGGATGTTATATGGTGAAGCATATCCTCATGGATGTTATATGGTGAAGCCTGTCCTCATGGATGTTATATGGGGAAGCTTATTCTCATGGATTTTATATAGTGAAGCCTACCATCATGGATGTTATATGGTGAACCTATTATCATGGATGTTCTTTAAGCAAAAGTCTCTCCCTTGTAAATCCTCTCTCTAATAGTTAACATAGCATATTAAAAGAAACCCCAACCCAAAGCTTCCTATGTTTATAGACACAACAATTTAAAAAAAATCATATTCAGCATGGAGTTTAGAATTGGACATTCAGAGAGCAGTGGCTAGAATGTATGAGTCATGTCTAAAAACAGGGGTGTGGACTGAATACAAACCAAAAGTTGTTATGGTGAACAAATATCAAAATGGGAGTGTCTGTATAAAAACATAAATACCAATCTAGTTGGTTTTAGTGAGGATTTCCTACAAAATGCCATGTTGTTGTGTTTCAAGCAAATTAAATGAATGGCTACACTTTACATGAGCAGATAGAAAATGCCTGACTCTTAACAAAATACTTGAAAAAACAATTTTATTTATTAATAGGATACATATTTGCTTACACATTATCTTCTGGCTTTGAAAGAACCTTTACAAACTGAAGGATGTCTTTTCAATGCAACTGTAGATTAAAGCTCAGGACCTATGCATAAGGCTATGCATTCCCATACAGTAGATAACCAAAGAAGGCTGTATGCTAATCATGTAGACTAGTGTTGTCAAGCGTAGAAGAAAAAACGAGACTGCTCCGCCAAAGATAGTTTAGAATGAAGATAAGCAGAAAGTGGTTATCGAAAGATTTCTCCTTCACGCTACCATACGATACGTAGACGATATCATTGCAACGTTAGCTAGCAACAAAACAAAAACATGTAATCTGATCGTGTTGCGCGAACTGCGCATGTGCACGCTATCCAGTCAAAAGTACTCCTCCCATACATTGTTGTTGACAAAAATGAAAACGTGTTAGCTTGTCACATACTCGTGGTGGTAATAATGACAGTAATAATTCAGCTACCTAATACATGGTAATGAATGAGTGTTGTGTGTATATTTCGAGAAAATTAACAACTAAGACGAATGTTTCAATTAAACCATTAACTTCTGAATTGTATGCGTTCCCGGAAGCGTCGCGATGTTGCTTGTCTGGGTATAGAATATCTGTGCTCGTTTCTCCTGCAAAAAGAGTAGATGACTGGTGGTGAAAGAACTGCGAGGAGGAATTCTCAACTCAACAGAGTATAAGAAGAATAGATTACATTGTTGCAAATTTGCTATAAATAAAAACTATGGCTACTAAAAGGAAGGTAATAGTGACAGGTAATCAATTTTATGGATATTTTTACCATACGGAGAAAAAAAATCTTTATAGGCTTTTTTGTATTTTAGTCACTTTTGTATAATGCTTGGAATCTTCCATTCAGAAATTATCGCAGGTTGAAATCTATGCATTTTAAGGGTGGAACCAATGAGCCAACCAAACCTGTGACAGGCATATCAAGGCAGACATGATAATTATGTAGCCATTCGTGGATACGTTGGTAATACATTGTGAATGGCTACATATGTGTTGACAAAAAGCCTATTTTCAGTCTACTCTTGTCGTACAGTGACGGGAGATTTCGGATTCCCAACAATACAACGAAAACAATCTGTCGTTTTAACTCAAATTAAAACACGACAAAAAGGGCATTTTATTATAGTGCTATATCATGTACAAAAGTCCATGCTTTTATTGAAATATGTTGTGTATTGTGACAATTATCGTCAACCCAGTTGTTAATATTTAACAACTTTAACCTTTAGACTTTGAATGAAGATTCTTGTTTTTCTCATTTACACAGGCTTATAGAGAAGCAGCCACAAAAATAATTGTTGCTATACAGTGGTTTTTCTGATGGCTGAAAAATTCGTAATCTTCTTTAATTCTAGGGTTTCAACCTTTTGGAGAACACACGGTCAATGCTAGCTGGGTGGCAGTGCAGGTAAATAACGTTTATTCTTATAAAACCTTTGTACTTGTACATGTGAATTAACGCAGTTATTATTAATTTATAAGTAACAATACTATATACCATTAAATACAATAACATAATGACACTATAAATTGAAAGCATCATGGCATTTTTTCTTTTTTTGGATATGGTCCACATTAACATTTGTATATATAAAAATATATAAAATTCACACTATGCACTACGATATACCACTGTGTTAAAATATTGTTGATAATGGAATATGAAGTGTTATCCCTAGGAAGGTATTAAAACCACCAACATGTTCTACCAACATTAAACAAGAAAAAAATCTCAGCAGAAATATCCCATATGGAAAATAAAAAAAATTTTGCAATGCATAATGCATGTAGAATGTATGATGAATATATGTAGAATTTAACTTTATTCAAAATACATTTCAGGAATGAAAATGTCTTTAAAAATGTATACATACATTTAACTTTATTCAAATTACATTTCAGATATAAAAATGTAATTCACCTTTTATTCCGAAATGTATGTCAAAATGTATAAATACTTTTAAATTTTGTCCAAATGTATTTCAAAACAATTAATGTTCACAGTCCAAAATGACATTAATGTAATACTTGTTATATTTTATCACTTCACAACAGACCTGAAAATTATTATGCTTTTATTTCAACAAGGAACACAGACTTAGACCAAGATATCTGTTACATCTGAAAGGTGTTATTCCTTTAGAGGCCTCAGATTTTAGTTGATATTGGGCCTGGTAAGGACAGTGGGGTCCCTTAGGTGTAACCGAGGGACAGGTCAATATTTTATTACAGCCGATAGTAGGAGCACACTTGTCTTTACACAGTGAATATACAAACAACACTTTCAAAATATTAGTGATTGATGACATCTGTAAAAACGGTTGGCTGGTAAGCCTTCACCCGTCTGATCGGTTTGCTGAGAATGCCCTCACCCGCTATTCACTGAAGCTGATTCGGAAGGTTCTGATCTTCTACAGGGCGTCCGGTAAGAACGAGACGGATGGTTTACTGTTTAAGACTTTTATTCATCCACTTCTTGACCACCACACATTGAGCACACTCACACTCAATCACGCTTCACCGCAACTGAACTGCTTGTATGAATTATAAACCATAAGTACAATTAGGAGTGCTATACGTGAAGCATGCAAACAGGGTTCACTGCTTTACACATGCATTTACATATAACTTCACACGTATTAGACATACAGCCAGTTTAGTCAGGTTCAACCGGCAATAGTGCAGCAACGCTAACCCTACAGAACCTCCGCGCCACTGAGCCAGAAGTCCCCTATCACGTGCAATGGTAATGCACGCATGATCTACTTAGACTAATGGTATGAACTATCTGTACACTCGTACTTGACCAACTTTAGAACAGTATCGCATGGTGTATAAAAGTAAAAGGTAAATCACATAACTCTGTGCACGTAATCATATTGCTCTAGTAGCAGGTAGGCTACGTGCTATACAACGTTGTAGCTAACATTTCTGACCATCAATTACCGTAAACACTTCCGTACCCGACATAACCCGCTGCCAATTACTTTGCTCAACTCACCCATAGATGCACGCACAGCATTCAACCATCAAACCCATATCCCACAGTTGAGATTGGCAACTTGCGTCTTGGTCTCACCTAAATGTTCGCAGATGGGCAGGCAGGGCGAGTGGGTCGTGCGCGCTCTTCGCGCGGTTCGGTTGGTGAACAGTGGTCGTTATGGCAACAGTGCCACTCAACTAACAACGATGCAACGTTGGAGGGACTGGGGGAACTTTCATCAGGTTTAGGTGTTGAAATACTATTTATTTATAGATATATATTTACAAAATGCATTTAATCTTGCACTCACCAATATACTCGCACATTTTAGAGTGGCCTTTTATTGTGGGCAGCCTAAGGCACACCTGTGCAATAATCATGCTGTCTAATCAGCATCTTGATATGCCACACCTTTGAGGTGGATGGATTATCTCGGTAAAGGAGTTTTGTGAACAATATTTGAGAGAAATAGGCCTTTTGTGTACATAGAGAAAGTCTTAGATCTTTGAGTTCAGCTCATGATAAATGGGGGCAAAAAGTGTTGCGTTTATAAATTTTTTCAATGTATTTGTAAATGTATTATAAATGTATTAATTACATGTCCTTAAATACATGAATTAAGCAATTTTTGTTATTTTTAAATGTATCCCAAATATGTTTAGAAAAATATATTTAAAATGTATTTATTTTCCATATGGGACATTTGGAACAACCTAGGAAAGGAATGTGGGGAGGGTCAAGCATGAGCTTGTGAGAACCTCTAGTGTAACAGAGTTAAGAACATACTGCAAGCATACTCTTTAGCTATCTTGAAATGTTGCTGATGGGGCTTGATTCACACTGCGTTCCCTGTTTTTTTTTAAATGAGGGGATCTCCCGAGTCATGCTGTCGCTACCTAGCTGCATCTTTTCAACCAGGGTGTTCATTTCTGTCATTGCAGCCAGAAAGCGTCTCTGCTGTCTACTAGTTACTGGTTGACTGGGCAATGTGATAAGCAGCAGAACAGCTTGGTGAAATGTGCATCAAAGGACACACTGCTCAATCGTAGTTGGTTTGAAGTTTTATTGTTTCCCTAGCTCCACAAGTGCTGTCACTTTTGTGGGGCGATGGTAACAACACTTCGTGGTTGAAGATTGTTACATTGGTGCTGTGACCCGTATCACCCAGTTGGGCTCTTTCTAGATGCTTCAGTTGCCGCGGAGGGGGAGGAGGTCAAAGGGGGTTTCGTGTAATGGGTGTGGAATGGCTAGTCAGTTAGAGCTGTGGTCAACACTGGTAGCATTTCAATCGGTTATGTCATTCACTCTGATATTTTGAAGGAGTTGTTCTGCAAGGGCTGCAGCTTTTGTGGCTCAATGCTAATGACAATTCATGGGTGATAGTCTTCATTATGTTCAGGAGATAGAGTGTGGTCGAAGTGAGATTGTTTCACATGCATTAAGGCAAAGCAATAATCACAAATTAGCGTTGCAAAACATGGAGGAGAGAAAATGGATGGGAGAGAGAAACCATTCTCTTCTGTTTGTTGCCTTCTCACAAGAATGGTGTGAAAAATCTGTCAGAATTTGGGCTCATATCATCTCAAAGGATTCCTGTGTCTGACCGCCAGGCTTCCTCTCCCATAAGTAGTAGAAATGATGACCTGATGCTTCACATTTAAACATTGTCCCCCTTCCTGTGGATTCTGTGGGTTTCTCAGTCACTTCCTGTTTTCTCTGTGAACAGGAACTGGAGCGGCTGGGCTTGGGTCAAAGTGTCGACCTGCACGTCTGTGAGGTACCAGTGGAGTACAAGACAGTTCAGAGTTTACTGCCACAGCTATGGAAACAACACCAGCCACAGGTAGCCACAGGAAATTATATAGTCAAAATGAAAGAGTCAAGTGTTGTTGCAAATGTAAAAATGGCGGACAGTAAAAGGTATTAGTGGTAGCGCAGGGCAAGTGCATACGCATCAAATTACACATTGGTTTGCATTTCAAAATATAATGACCGCCTTTGTGATTGTAACTCATGTAGCGGTGCCTAAATTAACGCCCACACACAACCTCTCTGTGGGTCTACAGTTAGTGGTCCACGTCGGGGTCTCAGGGATAGCCACCGCGGTCACACTGGAGAAGTGTGGCCACAACCATGGCTACAAGCGGGTGGACAACCACGGATTCTGTCCGGACTCTCAGTGCTGCGTCGACGGGGCTCCTGACTGCATCGATTCAGTCATAGACATGGGCCTGGTCTGCAAGAAGGTCAACTCGTCCAGTCTGGGCGTGACAGTGGTGGTCTCTGAGGACGCGGGTCGGTGAGTCCTGAGCGAGACTATACTCTCATTCTACCAATCAGATTCAGTGCCCTCTGGAATTATTGTGACCCTTGGTGATTATGAGCAAAACATATTCAAATGTAATTGTAGTTCATTAACTTGATTATACATTAGAAGTGAACTATTCTGTGAATCACATGCCAATCTCCCTTATTCACCTATTAACAAGTGAAAGGTCAGGAAACACACTAGGAAACTAAAATAAGACAGTGTTGATAACATTTGTAAATAAGCAATGGCTGTAAAACATACATCTAGATTTCTACAGGAAAGTTTAAGTTAAATGGAATTGTGATATACCTGCCTGGAAGAGGAGTGCAAAGTTAAGATATACAATTGTTTTAAGATTAATTTTGTCTAGGAAATTTTGTATTTTAATATGGAGTTGTAGGACCTATGTAGCCTTCTCAAAAAAAGAATGGAAAATTATCTGATGACATCGAAAGTGCATAATGCTGCCTAAAAGCATCTACAATATGTACCAAGTTTTCCATAAAAAGTTTTGATTAACTATTTACTGCTTTGCCTATTTTGTCTTCAAAAGTTAGGGGGGAAAAGTATTAATTTTATTTTATTGTTTGAAAAAAAAAAAAAGGGACCCTCATTTTCCATTTTCCCAGTGCATACTTTGCTTACTCTTAACATTGTAAATCAGCCTGGATGTCCTAGAGCAAAACGAAAACCACCTCCTTGTTTTCCGGAGACTCTACTAAACGTAGAACATGTTCTACTATGTTTTTCTTAAGGAATGTATTTATAAGTGCACCTGATGAGGGAAATGTTCCACTAACTCTTTAGTTTGGCTTTTGGTTGATAGCATGGCTTGTGGGTTTGTTGGTCACCTTGACCAAACGGTTTGTTGCTCCAACCGTTTGGTCAAGGTGACAAGACAACCGCCACTGACGACTCCAGTTGGATTCGGTTACATCTAAGGTTCTGTGTGTCTGAGGGGAGAACGGCGATAACCAGCGTGCTCCCCAAGCTCTCCCCTTCTGGGTGATGTATACCATGCATTTGAATCATGACCAGTTCGATATTTACAGGTGTCTTAGTGACATCTTTCTTTTTAGAGCACCCCACCTCTGCAAAAAGACAGCAAGATTCTACTGAAAATAGTAGAAGAAATATATACACTCATAATGGAGATATGAAACAAGAACAGTTATGTACTTATACAGTAGGTACACTTTTGAAGAATGTTCCCTCAAAGGTACATTTTTGGTCTTTATGGGGACAGAAGAGCACCTTTTCACTTACAGAAATGTGTACAGAGTGAATTAAAACAAAAGAAAGAATCAACGTGGGCCATTTCACCCCAGTGGGCAGGGGCTGCATTGGACCCTGCAGCACTGAAAACATGTGTTGGTACAATTTGATAAGGTACAAACATGGACTGGCAGTAAAGGGTACACAATTGTCTCTCAAAAATGTACCCCACCAGCGACAAGCATTTGAACCCTTTTAAGTACACACCGGTACTCCTATTTCTGAGTGTGTAGTGTGGCTAGACCAAACACAAAGGGAATCAAATAACACATAATGTCGTATGATCACATTGTATGATTTTTTTATAATTAATTTGCAATTGACATAAGCATTTGATCACCTACCAACCAGTAAAAATTCCGTCTCTCACAGACCTGTTTGTATTTCTTTAAGAAGCCCTCCTGTTCTCCACTCATTACCTGTATTAACTGCACCTGTTTGAACTCGTTACCTGTATAAAAGACACCTGTCCACACACTCAATCAAACAGACGCCAACCTCTCCACAATGGCCAATGGCCAAGAGCAGAGAGCTGTGTAAGGACATCAGGGATAAAATTGTAGACCTGCACAAGGCTGGGATGGGCTACAGGACAATAGGCAAGGCAACAACTGTTGGCGCAATTATTAGAAAATGGAAGAAGTTTAAGATGACGGTCAATCTCCCTCGGTCTGGGGCTCTATGCAAGATATCAACTCGTGGGGCAATCAATGATCATGAGGAAGGTAAGGGATCAGCCCAGAACTACACGGCAGGACCTGGTCAATGACCCGAAGAGAGCTGGGACCACAGAAAACCATTAGTAACACACTACCACATCATGGATTAAAATCCTGCAGCGCACGCAAGAACTACAGGAAATGTATGATCTCTGTAATTGCAAACAAAGGTTTCTGTACCAAATATTAAGTTCTGTTTTTCTGGTGTATCAAATACTTATGTCATGCAATAAAATGCAAATAAATTACTTAAAATCATACAATGTGATTTTCTGGATTTTTGTTTTAGATTCCGTCACTCACAGTTGAAGAATTCCTATGGTAAAAATTACAGACTTCTACATGCTTGTAAGTGGGAAAACCTGCAAAATCGGCAGTGTATCAAATACTTGTTCCCCTCACTATAATTGTATGGGTTAATGTCATCAAGACACAAATGCCCTGGAGTTTGTTAAACATCACTGGAACTTTGATTAGAACTGGTTCTGTGGCCAACTGAGGCAAAAATTACGCTTGTGGAGAATATGGAGGGATTCTACATGCATGAATGGTCACAGATCCCATGTTTTCGCCCACCTCATCACACATTACAGAAGACTCTGTGCTGTTATCTAGGGAGGGAGGGGAAAGTGCAAACATTACAGAAGACTGTGCTGTTATCTAGGGAGGGAGGGGAAAGTGCAAACATTTTTGCTCATCTTTACCAAGTGTGCCAATAATTCTGCAGGTCACTGTACATAGAATTATGTATGATCCGTAGTTCCAAGTAAGCTCCATTAAAGGGAATGCATCCTATGTATGAACTTCCACACCTGGTATTGCTTCAGAAAGCCTTCTCATCTGAATGACAAATCCATGGGTTCTGATCAAAGCAAATGTCACCTGTTGACTCTTTGAACCTAACACTACCTTTAACCCTGTCAGGTACCTATGTGACTACACCTACTATATGTCACTGTACCTGGGGAAGGGCAGGTCAGCGTTTATCCACGTTCCTCCTCTGGAAAAGCCCTACAGTGCCCAGGACCTGGGCAAAGCTTTGCAGGCTGTGGTCGGGGAGATGCTGGAGCTCATGGGTGCAGTTGAAGACGATGACCTCCAACGCTGCAGCCACCAGCATGCCCACTGAGGAATGACCCCTGTAACCCCCTGCTCCGGCCCACAATGGACAAGTAAAGCACTTAAAATCTGCTACTCTGTTCGCAGTAATCTGTGGAGCCGCAGTTGAAGGGTTGGGCATCAGCCATCCCTAAGGAGTGTGGAAAAGAAGGACACATTTTTGAAGAGCCATGTCCACCTGTAATAATGCTAAACTATAGATGAGAGTAGGATCTTTATTTATCCAGTGTGCACTGAAGTGTGTAGTGTCACACGCCCTATGATTCTGACACCTGTTTTATCGGTTGTTTTTCACTTTTAACCAGTTCCTCTATTAGTTCCTGGGGTCACCTGACTAATCACTGTCACTTTGACACAATGGTTAATGTTATGTGCCATTTAGTGTATCGTCCTTCATGCTGCGTGCCCCTGTGGTCACATGTTCAATATTTGTGGTGTAGTAATGCAGTGATGATGCCCAGTGTGGTCTTGTGGACTAGGATTCTGCCCCCAGTGTGCATGCGCTGGTGCAGTGTGGGTTTGAATTAGTGAAAATATTCCTCTTTATTTCCTCAATGTCTCTATCCAATGTTGCATGAATGTGTGAAGAACTCTTCAAAAAAAACATGCCGTAGTCTGCAGACTGTATGGTCAACAATATATGTATTCAACAAGATTAATGTACCTCAAGCTTGTGTTGATATCTCAGGTGATGTATTGCACATACAATCAACATTTGTAATGTGACAAATAATAGAATGTGAAAATGTTTATTTTGTATCAGATATTCTGTATTTCTGAATATGAAACAGGTATAATGCTGTAATTAAATATCTGTCTCAGTTGGCCTTTTTGTTTTTTTGACAAAGAAATCCACAAATGTGCCACTCGGACTAAAATATCCATTATTTACAGTTATCTTGGCCACGGGTTGTAAAGGGCCGCTCTAGGGCCAAAAAGGGTCCCTGAAAATGAATTGCTGTGTCATGTGGCAATTCCTGCCCCATGTCATCAAATCTTCTCACTTTCAAACTTGGAATTTTGTGAGGTATGTTAGTAATTCTACTCATTGATTATAAACATGTATACATCATATTACACATCCAGCTCAGGTTTAAAATAATGGGATATTTAAAATAAGGTTTTCTTAGTTGCATAAGTCCCAGACTGCATCTTTAAGTGCATACTTCTACAAATAGTACAGCACAACATTTCTTTAAAACTATTCATAATTTACTTCTAAAATGGGAATCATTAAATTGAATGTAATCTGACTGAAATTATTAATATGAAATGCGAGTTATATTTTGTAGGCCCTAAAATAAAAAAATACATATTCAATATTTTCAGTTCAAGGCCTACAAAATAAGAATGAAAAGGATATTTGAAAAATATACACTTCTTGTGTAAACGTCATGGACACTCCTTTGAATGTGCTCTATGCGTTTGTTGTGCAGTGCAAGGTGGTACGTCATTATTTTGAGTGGGAGTTGAGGCTTTCGAGCCCGTGTGTTCTTAGTTCTTTATCCATTTGCTTAGGTGTTTCGGTATTTTTTTAAGTTTAATTTGGTTGGAATATCTACACATTGCAATATTTACAGCTTAATCTTTAATATAATTCTGAGATATCACTGTTTGTGGAGAAAATGAGTGTTGAGGCGTACGGGCCGAGCTCGCAGACTCTCACGTTCCTGGACACCGAGGAAGCGGAGTTGCTTGGAGCAGACACCCAGGGTTCGGAGTATGAGTTCACGGATTTTACACTGCCGAGCCAGACTCAAACAGGCCAAACCCAAAGTCAATTGGACAACCAGGTTCGTGGAATTATTGTTGCATGTTTGGGTGTAAAGTAGCGATTAACAGCTCGCTAACAAGCTACATTACAGGCTAGCGTGTTTTAAATACAGAACCTCGGAGGTAACTAGCCAGCTAGCTAACTAGTTAGCGGAAGCTGTTAGGTTAGCATAGCTAGCATCGCCATCAGTCTAACCACCTAGAAAACACGCTTCTGCCCTAGAAGCCGTGGCAGTTGGCTAACCTATTAGCTTAGCTAGCATTTTTATGTATGATTTAGCATGAGCTAATTTGCATGTAGGCTTTCTGTGATGGACACAGGGATAAACAAGTAGTATATAATTTTCTTGTCAAGACTACGGCTGTGTAGTAATGTTGACTTTCATTATCTATTGGACAGCCATACAATTATGGGTACAGTAGTTGGCTAGATAACAAGCCATTTTTTTCAAAAAGCAGGCTTGCTATTTAGTGTTCTGGATTCTTTGGTGTTGACCATTTCCATTATATATTATTTAATCGCTGTCTTGACATTTTCCACGTATTTATCCTAGGTAAATGGGCCAGATGGGGTTTTGCAGAATGGCGACGACTCTGTTGTAAAAGCAAGTCAACTTCTTGCAGAGTTGAACTTTGAAGAAGATGAGGAGGACACCTACTACACTAAAGACCTCCCAGTCCACGCGTGCAGGTGATGTCAAGAAATACTTGGAATTCTTCCTTTAGTCGTGTGGATTAGTATATTTTTTTAATAAATTTTTTGCTGCCCACAAAGTTTTGACAGTTGTGACGTTATCCTGTCATTCCTATACCCAGTTACTGTGGAATTCATGACCCGGCTTGCGTGGTGTATTGCAACACTAGCAAGAAGTGGTTTTGCAATGGCCGTGGCAATACATCTGGCAGGTAGGTTTCAAAGACCTTCTAGCCTGACGTTGTGGTGTTAGACCTTCCTTACTGTGGTGTTAAATGATTATCCATGCAATACTGCAAGTCTCTCCAGATTAGAGCTTCTGCTAAAGGGCAACACTGTAGTTAATGTGTCCGGTGTCTACTCTTTGCAGAAAACTGCACACAGGTGGAAATATGTGTATGGTATTTCCCCGAATGAATTGACCCGAAATGTAGATGTATTTTGTGTCCTTCTCTCTCAGTCACATTGTGAACCACTTGGTTAGAGCCAAGTCCAAGGAGGTGACACTGCACAAGGACGGCCCTCTGGGGGAGACGGTGCTGGAGTGTTACAACTGTGGCTGTCGAAACGTCTTCCTCCTGGGCTTCATCCCCGCCAAGGCAGACTCTGTGGTCGTACTGCTGTGCAGGTAAAACTAGATCCGTTGCGTTTGCTAACCTCTTATTTGTGTATTATGGTCAAATGCCATGTTCCTCAAAATGTTCTTGACTTTTTCTTTTATACCCGTTATCAAACGTCTCTTTTCACTGAATATAAGGGGTTTCACTGGAGAGTGCATAGATGGATGCAGAGGGGGTTATGTTTTCTTTGTCATTCAGACAACCATGCGCCAGTCAGAGCAGCCTGAAGGACATCAACTGGGACAGCTCCCAGTGGCAGCCGCTGATCCAAGATCGTTGCTTCCTGTCCTGGCTGGTGAAGATCCCCTCAGAGCAGGAGCAGCTCCGGGCTCGCCAGATCACCGCCCAGCAGATCAACAAGCTGGAGGAGCTCTGGAAGGTTAATAACAAACTGTGTTTGGCTTCAGCTGACCCAGGGGTTTTACTGTAGGCCAATGGCTTTCACCTTTCTGGTTCTGTAACGCTACTGGCTTTTATTTGGAATTCACAAACTCTGCTTTGGCTAACTCCTTCCGGATCTCTGGCTGTTGTTGGTCTGTGTTCTTCCGGGTGTCTTCAGGAAAACCCGACAGCCACTCTGGAGGACCTGGAGAAGCCTGGTGTGGACGAGGAGCCCCAGCACGTGCTGCTGCGCTACGAGGACGCCTACCAGTACCAGAACATCTTTGGCCCGCTGGTCAAGCTGGAGGCTGATTATGACAAAAAGCTCAAAGAGTCCCAGGTAAGTTTCTTTTCTTTTTTTTCTCTGGGGGAGTTTTCACACTGGCACTTTCTGGTTTTACGTACTTCATTTATCTCTGTCTGATGTGTGTCGTCGTCCCCCTCCTCCTCCCACAGACCCAAGACAATATAACTGTCAGGTGGGACTTGGGGCTCAATAAAAAGCGGATTGCCTATTTCAGCCTTCCCAAGACGGACTCAGGTGGTAATTCCTTTTCTGTTCGTCTTCATCAGTGTCACACGGTGTCCACAAGTGGTCCATGTCCATTCCATTCCGGCAACCACTTCCCTCACATCCTCACTGACGAGCACATTGGAGTGTTTTACTGAGCCTGAATACGTGTGTGTGTGTGTGTGTGTGTGTGTGTGTGTGTGTGTGCGTGCGTGTTCAGTTTCATGTTCAGTTTCAGTTTTCTATCAATGATCAGACGCGCCTTTCACAATCTAATTCGCCTTTGTGTCGGTGTCCCTGGTTTGTATTCCCATAGACATGCGCCTGATGCAGGGTGATGAGATCTGCCTGCGGTACAAGGGAGACCTGGCCCCGCTCTGGAAGGGCATCGGCCACGTCATCAAAGTCCCAGACAGTATCCTCCTCATTGTTCCTGTCACTCCCATGTCGCCTCCACTCTTCAGTTCCGTTTCGGTTTGTCCTCTCAATAGCGACGCAACGTCTCTGCATTAGTCTCTGGAATGGAGGGTGTTGCGTTGTTCTGTGTAGTCCTTAATTCTTCCCTAATAGACTACGGTGATGAGATCGCCATTGAGCTGCGGAGCAGCGCTGGGGCCCCTGTAGAAGTACCGCACAACTTCCAGGTTGACTTTGTGTGGAAGTCCACCTCTTTCGACAGGTAGGAGCCTGTTGATCCCGGTCAGTGTGAGAAGCAGTGGGTCGGTGTTGGGTTGACCGTTGCACCGTTTCTATTTTGTCCAGGATGCAGAGCGCCCTTAAGACCTTTGCCGTGGACGAGACCTCGGTGTCGGGGTACATCTACCACAAGCTGCTGGGTCACGAGGTGGAGGACGTGGTCATCAAGTGTCAGCTGCCCAAGCGCTTCACTGCCCAGGGCCTGCCAGACCTCAACCACTCTCAGGTGGGTGTCAGCATGATCACAAGGTATTTATTTACAGAGAAGACATTTCTCATTTACGTTCTTGTGGTTATGGGGGAGGAATGGGGTTGAATGAACCAATCAGAAGATTGGTTAGGTAGCCGCATTGACATGAGGACCTGATTAGGAAATGTGATATACAGATGTGAGTTATCCCTGGTTTAAACGGTATTTGCTTACAGATGAGGACAGGTGGCCTGTTTTTAAATGCTCTGTGTCGTAGGGTTTTGTGCTGTGTCGTAGGGTGTTGTACTATGGTTATGTGTTATGTAGGTGTTATGTTATGTCGTAGGTGTATGCTGTGAAGACCGTGCTGCAGCGTCCTCTCAGTCTCATCCAGGGGCCTCCTGGCACCGGAAAAACCGTCACCTCAGCTACCGTGGTCTACCACCTGGCCCGCCAGGGCAACGGGTAAAACATTCACGCCCTCCACTGACGTAGAGCTTCTGACATCACAGACGGGTGCTTGAGCATTACAGTGATTTGGCAACCAGATGAATGGGTGTTCGGTGGGGTGTGGTAGAGCTGGGAGAGGGAGTCTGCATGCAGACCGCATGTTTTTATAATACAGGGCTCAACTGTGAAAAAGACCCTGGTATAAATGTAATGCTCCTGTCACAGGAGGACACAGTGCAGAGTAGGTAGCTGACTTTCCCTGTAGGAGTGACTACTACACTAGTCTTTCAATCTAGGAGTGACCACTACACTAGTCTTTCAATCTAGGAGTGACCACTACACTAGTCTTTCAATCTAGGAGTGACCACTACACTAGTCTTTCCCTGCAGGAGTGACCACTACACTAGTCTTTCCCTGCAGGAGTGACCACTACACTAGTCTTTCCCTGCAGGAGTGACCACTACACTAGTCTTTCAATCTAGGAGTGACCACTACACTAGTCTTTCAATCTAGGAGTGACCACTACACTAGTCTTTCCCTGCAGGAGTGACCACTACACTAGTCTTTCCCTGCAGGAGTGACCACTACACTAGTCTTTCCCTGCAGGAGTGACCACTACACAAGCCTTGGGAGAGGTCACCTTTGTTGCAGTTTACCAATTTTTTCTTGACCTACTTGAGGCTGATGGCACTTTGTCCCTACCTAACTCTGGTTCAATTTGTCCCTCCCCTAACCCTGGTTTTATCCCCTCAGGCCTGTGCTGGTTTGTGCTCCCAGTAACATTGCAGTGGACCAGCTGACTGAGAAGATCCACATGTCAGGCCTGAAGGTGGTCAGGCTGTGTGCCAAGAGTAGAGAGGCCATTGACTCCCCTGTGTCCTTCCTGGCTCTGCACAACCAGATCCGTAACATGGACAGGTAGGTTGGCTCTTCTGTCTAAACAGAAAGGCTGTATTTCTTTTTGGTCAGTTGTGCTGCTATTTTGAAGTGGTAGGCATGTTCAGCTATGGGCCGTGAGATTTGCCTTAGTTTCCAAGCATAGTCCCAATCGTAGGCTGCGTAGATTTATACGCAGTAAAAGTACAGTTTCTTTAGTTGTTGTGTCTGTGTTCAGCATCCCAGAGCTTCAGAAGCTGCAGCAACTGAAGGATGAGACTGGGGAGCTCTCTTCCTCTGATGAGAAGCGCTACCGGGCCCTTAAGCGCACCGCCGAGAGGGAACTACTCATGGTAACACTTGAAAATCAACACCTGAAACGAAGCCCTGAACGTGTCTCCGCAAATAAGTTGATTCTTCCCTAAGCCTGATTATTTCCGACCACACGTCTCTTTGGTCCTTGCTCCTCAGAATGCGGACGTGATCTGCTGTACCTGCGTGGGGGCCGGAGACCCTCGTCTGGCCAAGATGCAGTTCCGCTCCATCCTCATCGATGAGAGCACCCAGGCCACGGAGCCAGAGTGCATGGTGCCTGTCATACTGGGGGCCAAGCAGGTGCGTCTCAGGGACATTTCCCAGATGGATCCTGCCCAGGGCAGTTAGTCTCAATGACGCCAGTGTCCAGAAAAGAGGGGAGGTTGTTTGCTGATCGTTGAATCAGGTTACATTCAGCTTCAGGCCGGTTTCGGTCTTACCTGTACGTTATTGTCATGGGGACACTGTCCCATATTAGTGCAATTTGTGGGAATACTTTGGGAGAAGTTTTGTGTGACCGAAATGATTGTGCAACCGTTATGCGCCAGTGCCAGAGGGTTTCGAGTACCCCGTCTCCCCGTACTGAACCACTGACATTCATCCGCAGCTGATCCTGGTGGGGGACCACTGTCAGCTGGGCCCGGTGGTGATGTGTAAGAAGGCGGCCAAGGCCGGCCTGTCCCAGTCCCTGTTTGAACGGCTGGTGGTTCTGGGCATCCGACCCATCCGCCTGCAGGTCCAGTACCGCATGCACCCGGCCCTCAGCGCCTTCCCCTCCAACATCTTCTACGAGGGCTCCCTGCAGAACGGCGTCACCGCCGGTGAGTCACGCTGGGGGGGGGGTGTCTGTCTGAGACGTAACCCCCGGCTACACCTCGGCCAGGGAATGTGCCTGAAATGTGAACGTGCTAGCTCTGCCGTTCCTGACACCTTTTGTTAATCCCAACAGCTGACCGCATCAAGAAGGGCTTTGACTTCCAGTGGCCACAGCCTGACAAGCCCATGTTCTTCTACGTCACCCAGGGCCAGGAGGAAATCGCAAGCTCCGGAACCTCTTACCTTAACAGGTATTTCACGAAGAGTAGCATTTGTCTTCTCTGTGCTTGACTAAACAACGACATGCAGTGGATATGAAAAGTCTACACACCCCTGTTCAAATGCCAGGTTTTTGTGATGTAAAAGAATGAGACAAAGATAAATCATGTCAGAACTTTTTCACCTTTTAATGTGACCTATAATGTGAACAATTCAATTGAAAAACAAACTGAAATCTTTGAAGGGGGTAAATGAAAAATAAAACCTTACAATGACCTGGTTGCATATCTACTTTTTATATTCCCCTGTACTTAATTCATGAAACAGCTATTTGTTTTTGTGAATAAGCTTCTTGGCTTTCTCTGGACAGGACTGAGGCTTCCAATGTGGAAAAGATCACCACCCGGCTGCTGAAGGCTGGAGCCAAGCCTGACCAGATAGGCATCATCACCCCCTACGAGGGCCAGAGGTCCTACCTGGTGCAATACATGCAGTTCAGTGGTTCCCTCCACACCAAGCTCTACCAGGTACAGTATTATATACCCACACCAAGCTCTACCAGGTACAGTATTATATATCCACACCAAGCTCTACCAGGTACAGTATTATATACCCACACCAAGCTCTACCAGGTACAGTATTATATATCCACACCAAGCTCTACCAGGTACAGTATTATATATCCACACCAAGCTCTACCAGGTACAGTATTATATATCCACACCAAGCTCTACCAGGTACAGTATTATATATCCACACCAAGCTCTACCAGGTACAGTATTATATACCCACACCAAGCTCTACCAGGTACAGTATTATATACCCACACCAAGCTCTACCAGGTACAGTATTATATACCCACACCAAGCTCTACCAGGTACAGTATTATATACCCACACCAAGCTCTACCAGGTACAGTATTATATATCCACACCAAGCTCTACCTGGTACAGTATTATATATCCACACCAAGCTCTACCTGGTACAGTATTATATATCCACACCAAGCTCTACCTGGTACAGTATTATATATCCACACCAAGCTCTACCAGGTACAGTATTATATATCCACACCAAGCTCTACCTGGTACAGTATTATATACCCACACCAAGCTCTACCAGGTACAGTATTATATATCCACACCAAGCTCTACCTGGTACAGTATTATATATCCACACCAAGCTCTACCTGGTACAGTATTATATATCCACACCAAGCTCTACCTGGTACAGTATTATATATCCACACCAAGCTCTACCTGGTACAGTATTATATATCCACACCAAGCTCTACCTGGTACAGTATTATATATCCACACCAAGCTCTACCAGGTACAGTATTATATATCCACACCAAGCTCTACCAGGTACAGTATTATATACCCACACCAAGCTCTACCTGGTACAGTATTATATATCCACACCAAGCTCTACCTGGTACAGTATTATATATCCACACCAAGCTCTACCAGGTACAGTATTATATATCCACACCAAGTTCTACCTGGTACAGTATTATATATCCACACCAAGCTCTACCAGGTACAGTATTATATATCCACACCAAGCTCTACCTGGTACAGTATTATATATCCACACCAAGCTCTACCTGGTACAGTATTATATATCCACACCAAGCTCTACCAGGTACAGTATTATATATCCACACCAAGCTCTACCAGGTGCAGTATTATATATCCACACCAAGCTCAACCAGGTGCAGTATTATATATCCACACCAAGCTCTACCAGGTGCAGTATTATATATCCACACCAAGCTCTACCAGGTGCAGTATTATATATCCACACCAAGCTCTACCAGGTGCAGTATTATATATCCACACCAAGCTCTACCTGGTACAGTATTATATATCCACACCAAGCTCTACCAGGTGCAGTATTATATATCCACACCAAGCTCAACCAGGTGTAGTATTATATATCCACACCAAGCTCTACCAGGTACAGTATTATATATCCACACCAAGCTCTACCAGGTGCAGTATTATATATCCACACCAAGCTCTACCTGGTACAGTATTATATATCCACACCAAGCTCTACCAGGTACAGTATTATATATCCACACCAAGCTCTACCAGGTACAGTATTATATATCCACACCAAGCTCTACCAGGTACAGTATTATATATCCACACCAAGCTCTACCTGGTACAGTATTATATATCCACACCAAGCTCTACCTGGTACAGTATTATATATCCACACCAAGCTCTACCAGGTACAGTATTATATATCCACACCAAGCTCTACCTGGTACAGTATTATATATCCACACCAAGCTCTACCTGGTACAGTATTATATATCCACACCAAGCTCTACCTGGTACAGTATTATAGATCCACACCAAGCTCTACCAGGTGAAGCAGTGCTATATACCCACACCAAGCTACAAATAAATGACTTGATTTGAAATGTACAGCAATTGTGGGGTCTTGTTAGTACTGTGGGGATGGGTATGTTGTATGCAATGATGATTACAATGTTTTATGCAGAAAGTGTGCAGTATTATTTATTTTTTCTATCCCTGGAGGCACTGACTGTCTGTAGTCTTTGATAGCTGGTCTCAGGACAGTTTTCAGTGTAGCCCAGGGTGGTGACTGTGTTTAATGCTGTCTCCTGGCTGTCTGTAGGAGGTGGAGATTGCCAGCGTTGATGCCTTCCAGGGCAGAGAGAAGGACTTCATCATCCTGTCGTGTGTCCGAGCCAATGAGCACCAGGGCATCGGCTTCCTGAATGACCCGCGCCGCCTCAACGTGGCTCTTACTAGGGCCAGGTGCGCAAAACCCGCCCTTCTGTTCCCGCAGGCCTAACACACACACACACACACACACACAGTATTTCAGGGTCCGGTGTGGACGTTTCCGTGGCAAAAAACATTTCCGTGGCAGCTTGTTGGTGCACTAGGTCTCTGTGGGTGCGGTCTCTGTGGGTGCGGTCTCTGTGGGTGCGGTCTCTGTGGGTGCGGTCTCTGTGGGTGCGGCCCCTCCGGGTGAGAGCGTCTGACAGGACCTGTGTGTTTTGTCATGGTGTTGACAGGTACGGGGTGATCATCGTGGGCAACCCCAAGGCCCTGTCCAAGCAGCCTCTGTGGAACCACCTGCTCAACTACTACAAGGAGCAGAAGGTCCTGGTGGAGGGACCCCTGAACAACCTGAGGGAGAGCCTGATGCAGTTCAGCAAGCCCCGCAAGCTGGTCAACGCCATCAACCCTGTGAGTGTGTGTGTGTGTGTGTGTGTTAGGTTATGTGTGTACATGTTTACATGGTGTAGGGCTGAGGATTGCCAGGTACCTAACACAACGATGTTATCATCATATTAAGGTGCCGATTAGACACATTGCGTTGCGATACAGTTTTCAGATTTGATGCTACAATTATTGTCATGGACAATATTGTGCTATGTAACTATCAGTGCCCGCCCACCCATACAAGGGTTGTACAGTGAGTGCCATAAAAAAAAGCTGTGTGTGTGGTTTCTTCAGGGGGGACGTTTCATGAGCACCGCCATGTACGATGCCCGGGAGGCTCTGATTCCTGGATCTGTGTACGACCGTAGCAGCACCGGTGAGGAACTCTGTGTCTCTTCATGCTTTGCCCCGGTCCAATACATTCTCTGTGTGTCTCTTCATGCTTTGCCCCGGTCCAATACATTCTCTGTGTCTCTTCATGCTTTGCCCCGGTCCAATACATTCTCTGTGTCTCTTCATGCTTTGCCCCGGTCCATTACATTCTCTGTGTCTCTTCATGCTTTGCCCCGGTCCAATACATTCTCTGTGTCTCTTCATGCTTTGCCCCGGTCCAATACATTCTGTGTCTCTTCATGCTTTGCCCCGGTCCAATACATTCTCTGTGTCTCTTCATGCTTTGCCCGGGTCCAATACATTCTCTGTGTCTCTTCATGCTTTGCCCCGGTCCAATACATTCTCTGTGTGTCTCTTCATGCTTTGCCCCGGTCCAATACATTCTCTGTGTGTCTCTTCATGCTTTGCCCCGGTCCAATACATTCTCTGTGTGTCTCTTCATGCTTTGCCCCAGTCCAATACATTCTCTGTGTGTCTCTTCATGCTTTGCCCCGGTCCAATACATTCTCTGTGTGTCTCTTCATGCTTTGACCCGGTCCAATACATTCTCTGTGTGTCTCTTCATGCTTTGCCCAGGTCCAATACATTCTCTGTGTCTCTCTTTGCACTTTGCCCCGGTCCAATACGTTCTCTGTGTGTCTCTTCATGCTTTGCCCTGGTCCAATACGTTCTCTGTGTCTCTTCATGCTTTTCCCTGGTCCAATGGGTTCTCTGTCTGTCCCTCCAGGACGTACGTCCAACATGTACTTCCAGACCCACGACCAGATCGGCATGATCGGCACCGGCCCCGGCCAAATGGCCTCTGTGAACATCCCCATCCCCTTCAACCTGGTCATGCCCCCCATACCCCCGCCAGGCTACCTGGGCCAGGTGAACGGCCCGCAGGTGGGGCGCGGTGGAGGCATGAAGGGGAAGGCGGCGGGGGGTGCCGTCGCTCGAGGAAGCCGTCAGAGGAGCCGTGGCATGGGGGCGCACGGTGGGGGCAACGGGCAGCAGGGCCACGCCGGACCCAGCCAGGACCTGGGCTCCCAGCCCTTCTCCCAGGGGCCCCTCACCCAGGGCTACATCAACATGAGCCAGCCCTCCCAGATGAGCCAGCCGGGCCTCTCCCAGCCCGAACTGTCCCAAGTAAGTCAGCAGACAGCTTTACTTGACATTGTTTCTCTGACACCAACCAGCACCTGTAGCAGTAGTAATGAGAACTATCACGAGCCAATTAGAAGCTTCTACTCAGTTTTCTTTTTTTCAAATTTTTTTTTCAGGACAGTTACCTTGGCGATGAGTTCAAGTCCCAGATTGACGTGGCCCTCTCCCAAGACTCCAGCTACCAGGGGGAGAGAGCATATCAGCATGGTGTTACTGGACTGTCCCAGTACTAGAGTGTAAGATACTTCTTTTTCTTTTCTCTTCTTCACGTCCTTTTTTCTTATCCCACTTTGAACCTTGGAGCGAAGCTAACAGTGACTGTATCATGTTAAGCAATACTAGGTCAAGTAAATAGGATACCACAGGTTGTTTTACCAGGGTATTAAAGTGAAATTTGTTTCATTTCACCCTTAGGTTGTGAAAAACAGAGCTAGGCCTGTGCTGAGCTTAGTTCGTCGGCATTTTAATCTGGGTAATGTAAAAAAAAAAAAAGAACAAACATGGATACCTGTTTTCCACTGCTACAACTGAAGCACCACTGTGTGAAAGCAACAGGAGAGAGACCGAGAAAAACCAACCAATCACAAGAGTGAGAGCAACGTGGAGGTGGAGCTGGACAGGACAAAGAGCTGGAAACGAGGGAGGGAAAAGCGAGAAGGCGCTGCCCGCGCGCAGATACACGGAGAACAGGAAAAGCAGCACACGTCAGGGTAGCGCCGCCAGGGAGACGGGCCCTTCGATGAGGGGGGGTGAAAGGTTCCGGATCCTCATTGGGGACACAGGAGTCACTCCCCAGCCCCTGCCACCTCTTCCTTTCCCCCTGGGGACCGCAAGTTAGTCGACGGAGGGCCTTGGCCTCGGGCAGAAGAAGACTGAGAAGAGGTGTTCTCACACAACCCTCCAAGCTCATTTCACATAACTGTCTCCTGCGAACTGTAGAAGGGGGGAAAGAGGGAATGAAAATCTTGAAGCATTCAGACGATTTGGGAAAAATTCTAACCTCAAAGTTGATGCAGTTGAGGAAGCGAGGGGTTTGGACAGACCAAGAGCAGTTGTGGTGGAACGTCTCGGGGAAGGAATGGAATGGTGCAGCGGTCCGAGAATACTGACCGTCTTTTTCAGCTTTGAGTTGGAACGTTTTCTGCAGTCTGTTGTCGCAGAGGTTCTGAAATGGAAAGCTAGGGGAATCTTCCTGGCTTCCGCATGGTTCTTTCTCTAGGTGGTCTACTAAGGGAAAATGGTGGAATGGCTATTAAAGGAAAACATTGTCTCAAGATCTGAAGTGGTGGACCTGAAGGATCTGTAGTTTGCGAGACAAGTTTTTTTTTGTTTTTTTGTGTATCTTTCTGTAAAACAAAAAGGGAGAGCATAAAGAATACCATTACCAACATTGTAAATGAAGCTGTAATCACTTCCAGTTTGTTAGTTTAAAGGGCATCACAGCTCCATAATAATAAAATGTCATTTAGCAGCTGCTTTAATATAAAACGACAAGAAACGCAACATAGGAAATGCTTGTAAAACTCACATATATCTTTTACACAGCTAATTGATTTACTTAAAGTAAATGGAAATTCTCCCTAGAGCCCCAAGTTTGAACATGAAATTGTTGTATTTAATCATGTTTTCCATTATTGGTCATGATTAGCTACTGATTAGTGGTGTTGCATGGCAACATGCATTTATGCTCAGAGAGGTTATAGCCATCAAGTACCACTGTTGTAAGACTGGGTAGAATCGTATGTCTTTGAGATAACCGACTCCCAAATACCTTTTGAAGTCTCTGGCAACTGTTAAACGTAGACTTTCACCGCTGGCTCATGTGACGTTGACTAATATGGACGAAGCATATGAACTCTCAATTTCTAACCATACCTCGACAAGATTCTTGACAGGCAAGAGGCAGTTCTGCCAGTATGTGTGGATGTTCTAGATACTGGGCATAATTGTATATTCATTGCTCAATAGACAGTGTGTTCTTGATTTGCACCCCCCCCCCAACATACCATACCATATTGTCTGTGGTAGATTGTTGTAAACCCTTTTTCTTGTTGGCATTTTACCCCTTTGAATGTTCCATTGTTTCAACATAACATTGGATAGGTACATCTTATAACAAGGCGTAGGCCTGTCATGTCACATGTAGAGTCATGCCGTTGATGTTATGTGTGTCATTAATGGTTGCAGTCCTACTGTTTAAAATAAGAATTATGTTTAAGTCCAACTGGTCACTCCTCTGATGTTAGTTTTTGGTTTTACATTTTATAATTACAGATTACAAGCCTGTGATAACTGAGTGTCAGTTGACAATCATTTACATGTTGTTTTGCTGAATCGTGAGAGGCTACGATTTCCAACATCATAGTCATATGACTGGGATGTGGTTTACCATTGTCTGTTGTGAAGGGCTGTGGGATGTTTCTATGTTTATTCTCTCTGACTGATACGTTTGTACCTACCAAAACTATATGATATCCATATCTTAGACATGAACCCCTTCTTTTAGATACATTTGAAAAATGTGTTGATTATTTGTGACAGCTTTCCCTATCTGACACCTGTATGTGAACTGACAGAAGTTATTGCTAAATATTCACATAGATTTGTTATTCCTTTAATGAAATTGGCCTGTCGTTTCCAAGGTGGAGTTATTGAGACTAACAAATGAGGAGTGTATGAAATTAGGTAGATTAAAGATTACTGCACTGCAAATAGTACAGTGGTTCTTTTGATATTTAAAGATGTGCAAACAAGACAATTTATTTGTGTGTTCCATGACAGATTTGGAATGCAAACCTTGAATTTGGACAGACAATTGCTTATATCTTTCCACTATTTCTCCCCCATTGTGCAGTCCTAGTATTATTTATATTCATTATATCCTGCTGAGATGTTTGCTCTGAAATGATTGAAGTGATATTTTTTCCTCTTTGGAAATTGCCTGAATGTTTATGTAGTTTTTTTTGTCATACAGTATTTAAACCTCGAATCTCATCTTCATAAATTTGGAAGAAAAATAAAGGTTGCTTCTTTCGCTAAGTGATGAACAGTTTAACTGTTTTAGAACCATTGATTCTTTTGTAATTACTTGAATTATTAGCACTCATTGTTTACAAATATGGGCCCGTAATAGGGAAATGCGGTGACCTACACGTGTCTTGTGCACTTATAAGGAATTTGTTTGATGTGAGAATGAAATTCGGCATCTGCTGGTGTCCACTACTAACGATCACCAGTGAAGTAGGTTTGTCGTTGTAAGATATATTTATATTTCACCTACTAGCTAACTGTCACCACCAGGTGGTGGTATGTAGACTAGGTGAAACTAGACCTAAGCTCTGCGACGCGCGCGACTCGTTCTATCCGGCATATGAAATGTATAACCAATAAAAAAGTAGCTCGCGCTAAAGCGATACTTTGTAACCAGTGCAGAACGCTGCGCGCTTACGACTCGCGTTGCACCTTGGAGAGGGATATACAGCCGAGCTTCGCGGGCCACTGCGCTACAAGGTTACTGAAGTGCAGCGAAAGATTAGTACATCTGAAAAATCTACACATGATGGACTGCCTGGAGAGTGGCAACTGAAACACACGGTTCCGATTCGTGATGGCAGCGATGTCCGACGTCGTGGCAATAATTGTCAAGTGAAGGGCAGAGCACGTGATGTATTCATAGTGAATGTCCACAGTATTCACAGCCAAGTCTTGCCCTTTGCAGTGAAAATCCGGTGGAAAATTAGGAATAATCCGTATCCTAATACAGAAGAAGAAAAAGGCTACAGCTCTCCCGGTATTTAAAAACAAAAGAAATCATGTTGCACTTGGATCAATAGATCTAATTTAATCTTTACCACGACATGGGGTGAGTGTTTTGAGTAACTATTCAAGTCTCACTCACCCGTTGCATTGGACGCTAGTAAATGACTTACTATTCGAGAAAAAAAAGTTTAGGCTATGCTGCAGTCACAGGCATATTAATATCGGCGTTCACTGAGCTATGTGCTGATCAATTAATGTATCAATGAATTGATAGGCTACTGATACATTGAAAAACCGCGAGAGCTATGTCATTCTTTTTTTCTAGTCCAGTTGTTCAGTGTTAACATGTTTTGTTGTTTGAAAACACAAGCTATATGTATGCAGTCAGTGTGTGTGTTAATTTCCTTATCCCACAGAAAGAATACTTCTCCCGCCTTATAAGATGTATCCGCACCATCGAGAAAGGTAACTGCAGTTCATTTTCCTTTTAGATCTGAGTTAATATTCTCTTAAGTAGCAGTTAAACAATCCGTGCGGTTTATCATGACAGACATCCTAGTTCGAATTAAGATATCCTTTCCACCATTTGAATGTTGGCTGCTAGAAGTCTTGACGTAATGACCTTGGGATGCTATGTCTCCTAAAAAATAGTTCTACAGGACAAGAAAGACTTCTTGAAAATCGTCTCGTGTATGATCTTATGAAGGTCCGTGCATTAAAAAAAATAAAAAGCAAGTGGGTAGAACTGCTATGGAATTACACCTCAAAGTTTGAGAGTGATGTCAATTTCCATCTAACAAGAAACTATAACAAGCTGAATTTTGCACTGTTACATGTTAAAATTGAGTGATTGAAACTTATTTTACAAAGTAGTTCATCTCATGTTGGTGTTTTGTTCTCTCACATTATGTTATTAGAATGGTTTATTTGAGTAGCAAATTTCTGTAATAGCTATGAGACCACTGGTATGCAATCTTAGTACAGCTGTAATAATTAATGGAGAGAAGTATTTTCCCAACACACACCAGGCCCTAGAATCTCACCTAGAAAAGCACCAGGGTAAATTATTCTGTATCCAGTGTGCACATAATCAACTGTAATAATATGCCAACAACCAAACTGTGTGATTTATAAGACAGACAATGAGGGCGCAATTCAATCAAACCTACAATGCGTTATTCATGCAGTCTGTCTTTTTACCGGTGTAAAAAATAACCTGACGTACTGTAAAATACTTGGACGAACTTGCATGTAGAAATGCATTTACCTTTCAGCATTAGAAATGTACAGGCACAGAGTTTAATTTAGTAAATACTCACATTTGCATAACTGTTGCCATACCATGTATTTGAATCCCAGTCTTAAGTAAATTAAATAAAATGCAATGATCTGGTAATTCATATAGAAAGCATTTATCTGGTTATTGTTCTCGAATTTCTATCCCCGGAAAACAAGTTTTTACACTGATCTAATGTTGGATCTTCTCCCTATGTCTTATCCTGGTAGAATGCAGCTCTGGAGCAGATATACCAAAGCCTTGAAATCAGCCTTGCTGATGTGAGCCGAAATGGCTGACAGTGACAGGAGCTATCTCCTGTGTAGCATGAGGCAGCGTGTTTCACACATACACCCCCTGGACAGGAGGCTAGTCTATCACAGAGCCTTGCCTGAAATCTGTCTCCTTAACGGTGCCCAGCAGAGAAGTGTTGGGTCCGGCTCCTGTAGTCTTTGGTAAAACCCAGCCCTGAAACCCTTAACCGAAAAGATCACAGAGTTGAAAGAGAGACCGGGGTACCTGGCTACAGTGCCCTCCTTTAGGAACCAAAATGTCAATGTGAGCTTCCCCCAAAACGGTCAGACATTTTTACATTGAGTCGGGGCTAAATGTTTAACCCAGATCGTGTATGGACTCATTTACATCACGTAACATGAGGGATGAACAGTAGATCCTGGACAGAGATTTGTTATACCCTGGTTAGTGTCCTGGATAATTTTTTCCCACTGAACACAGGTTTTTTTTCTGTGCCCGAGGCAAGCCTTTAGGTGTCATAACACTATGCCTGCTAGGCACCCTGAGTGGGTGGAGGTAAATTAAGACGCTCTGATGTGCCCCCGGGGAGGGGCTCAGACATGGCATGATGTCGTCATGTCAGGGTGATCCCAATGGAGCTGGGATCCTGTGGTAGTCAAAGCTGCTCCTTACTGATAATGAAAGCTTTTCCATAAGTGACCACAGGCCGATCAGGTGGATGCTGAGCGAGGCTTAGTCCCCGCGGAATGGGCATAACCTCCCGTTGCCTGTTCAAAGGTGGGCAAAAAAACACTGTCCGTCTTTACAGTGGAATGGAATGTTTCACGAAGAAACTAGCCCTAGCCAGAGATAAAAAGTCTCATTTGAGGGATGTCAGTCGGTTTCATCATATCTAAGCTAATTATCGGGAAGTGTTGGTGCCATGATGGTAGCACTTACATTCCCGTTTCTCAGAGTTGGATGAATTGTGGGCGATTTCTCTGACTCCGTTCCACTGCGGTGTTTCTGTCCCCTGACCGGCCAACCCTCTGATCAGTGTCTCTGCCTAGGGGGTGGCTGCATGGCCAGCCGGCCCGCCTTACAGAAGCTGGTTATTAAACAGGAGATCAGTTGACAACAGGGGGATTATCATGTGATGAGACGGAGACATACAGCTCAGGCTTTCATCAGGGAGCTTTCCTGACAGGGTCTGTGTGCCTGTCTGTCTGTGTGCGTGCGCTTTGAGGCATTTTAGGATTCTGAGGCTCTCAACCTCCAGCACTTGATTTGTGTGTCACTGAAGAGGTCAGAGTAGGGGTCATTGTAGTCTGACCTCTTAGTCTGACAATAGTCTCATTCCCAGACACAGTCTGGTGGAGCACTTTGCCAAATTTGGCCTTTGGAATACATTGTGCCTGGAGAATCCACTGGTGTGTTTCTCATTGGCTTAATCTGCATCTTAATTTACAACCTTGTTTTCCAAAAAAGTTGTGTAAAATGTAAATAAAAAACACAATGCAATGATGTGGAAATCATTTTAACCCTAGATTAAATGGAAAATAGTACAAAGACAACATATCAAATGTTTAAACGGAGACATTTTATTTAGATGCCCACTTTGAATTTGATGCCAGCAACACATGACAGAGGCAATAAAAGGCTGGAAAAGTTGTATAATGTAAAAAAAATACAAAAAACTAGTGGAATATCACACAACTATACAGGTCAATTGGCTACAGGTCAGTAACTTGATTGGGTATTAAAAGATAATTCCGGAGATGATGGGTCTGTCAGAAGTGAGGATGGGGAGGGGTTCACCACTCTGTGTAAGACTGAGCAGTCAAATAGTGCTACAATTTATGAATAACATTTCTCAATGTAAAATTGCTAAGTGTTTGGGGATCTCATCATCTACGGTACATAATATAATTAAAAGATTCAGAGAATCCAGAGAAATCTCTGTATGCAAGGGACCAGGCCGAAAACCAATATTGGATGGCAGTGATCTTTGGGCCTTCAGGCAGAACTGCATTAAAAGCAGACACGATTCTGTAGTGGACATCACTGCATGGGCTCAGGAACACTTCTACAAACCATTGTCTGTGAACAAAGTATGTCGCTGTTTCCAGAAATGCTAGTTAAGACTGCCATGCAAAGAAGAAACCATACATAAACAAGATCCAGATCCGCCGCCGCCTTCTCTGGGCCTGAGCTCATTTAAGATGGACTGAAGTGGAAAACTGTCCTGTGGTCTGACAAAATTTGAAAAGATTTTTGGGCATCATGGACACCATGTCCTCCGGACTAAAGAGGAGAGGGACCGCACAGTTCAAAAGCCAGCATCCGTGATGGTATGGGGGTGCATTAGTGCACATGCCATTGGTAAATTGCACATCTGTGAAGGCACCATTAATGCTGAACAATATATACAGATTTTGGATCAACATATGCTGCCACTGTTATGGAAATTCTTGAACTAATATACATTTGAGAAATGCCTGCTTTTCTATTACCTGGTATGTAACTCTGATTTTTGTTTCTGACATGTCTGAATGATATCAATAGATCATTATGACCTCTGGCCATCTGTTAATCTGCCCAAACCAATAAGGGTATCTGTCCTTTGTTCTTCAGGAATTTGGTTGACTGTCTTATACGTTGTGCCCCTACCCCCTAGACAGTAAACACATAGGGCAGGAAGGATAAGGTGTGGGACAGCCCGCCCTTTGGGTAAAACCTATGTGACATAAGACAGCTGGGCGGTATCTAACCACAAACCCTTTTAACTTTAATTAATACTGACTGTTCATGTATTTTCCTCAGAGATTCCTCACAGGTGTATTTTGTAAGCTTTTGACGCATTTCTCTATTTGCAAATAAACTGCTAATTATGGCAAGAGAATTTTGTCTCTTCCAGTTCCTATCGATGGAATTACCATCACACCACCCAGACATTGTTTTCAGGGAAGGCCTTTTCTTATTTTAGCAAAACAATGCCTGCCTCTGTCCCAACTTTAAACATGTTGCTGTCATGAAATTCAAAATGGGTTAATTTTAGGGATAAATGATTTGCACATTATTGCATTCTGTTTTTGCATTTTACGCAGCGTCCCAATGTTTTTGGAAAAGGGGTTGTGCAAACCAATGATCTATCACAACACCTCCAGGTTTCTCTTGGGTTGTGGGCAGTCTTGTTATGTTCAGCAGATTTAACTTTTATTTAATATTAAGGAGTGGCAAGGAGCCTAGTGGTTTACGGCATCTGCCCAGTAACCAAAAGGTTGCAAGATTTAATTCCATATCCGACGAGGTGGAAAAATCCTCCATTCTGTCCCTGAGCAAGGCAGTTAATTGCTCGCAGGTCATTGCTGATTTTCAGCATTTGTACATGCAAACATAAATACAGCTCTGGGAAAACTTAAGAGACCACTGCACCTTTTTCTTTCCTTTCCAAAAAAGTTGAAAAGTTTTGAGTGAAGAACAGAAGTGTTCAATTTGCAGTGGTCTCTTAACTTTAACCCTTCTGTTCCTCACTCAAAACTTTCCTTTTTGACTTTTTTGGAAAGGAAAGAAAAAGGTGCAGTGGTTAGCTGGCTAATCAGTCAACGAAGTTTGTATTGTACCACACTTGGTACGCAAGTCACAAAGTCTGGTAAGACTCAATACGTGCAGTAACTTTCATTTCGACCTCACACTGGCGCTATAATGGAAATATGAAGTTTGGCTCCCATACTCTTAGACACCACTAACAAAGTTTTTACTAGAATTATTACTTTTAATCATCACCTAACGGCAACACACTGCAAGTCCTCCTGAATAATTTCAAAAGCTTTAAACTGGTGATGACAATGGAAAAATGGCATACTGGTAAATCTGTAGCCACACATTAAGGTATTATCTTTTAGTCCGCAGTGTGTACGTAATCCAATGGCTTTTTCAATGCTTTTTTGTTATAGCCTGGGCTTCTGTAGTTTAGCATTCTCATGTCTGCTGTCCCTTTCAAGTTGGACTGCACTTTACTGGACTTTAACTATCCTTCTGTTAGAGACCCTTCCACTGTTCTCACTCATGTTTGGTTGGGTTTAATTTTTCCGTGTCACAGTTGCCAAACCATCCCGAAACACCTGTGACATTGTTGCTTTAAAATATTTACCCTGTATCTAGGAGACCTATCAGGTTCAGAGTGGCAGGAACAGGGGAGAGGGAGGGGACATGGGCAAAGCTTCAGAGCTGTAGTCAATGTCCTAATGCCAACCACAATCACTGGCAAATTTGGGTAAGTCCGAGAGATCTGCCAAAGGTGAAGCCAACATATGTAACATTATGGTAGCCAGTTAAGTTTGCGAGCTGTTCCCTATTTTTCTGAAAAGGATGTGGTTGTTCCTCTATGAAAGCACAAAGAAATTGCTGACGTTTGTTATTCGTCAGAACATGAACTGTAGGTCTCATTTTCAAAGTTTGTCCGCCAGTATAATCACTGAACATTTGGCAGCTGTGTTACATTTTCTTCCAATAACAGTAAGAAAGTGTCACCCTTCCAAAGATGTGAAAATCAAATAACTTTTCAGAAAACCCTTGCTTTCTGAACACCGGTCCATCTTCACAAACTTGGCAGAGTCTTCTAAGGAATAGGAAAATCTTGGCCATCATTAGCCTGGAGTCACCTTCTTTCCCCAGGGAACAGCCAATCTTCAGTGCCAGGGCCCATGTGTTCCAGATTGACCCGACCACCAAGAGGAACTGGATCCCAGCCAGCAAGCATGCAGTTACCGTATCCTTCTTCTACGACGGCAACAGAAACGTGTACCGCATCATCAGTGTGGGCGGGACCAAGGTGAGCCAGGCGGCTGAATGCAGGCCACATTTAGATTATGTTGTTGTTGAAAGCTGTGATTAAGGGGAAACAACCCTTTGAGGGATTTTGATGGGATTATGGTGGGTTGGTTTGGAAAACGGTCTCTAGTTCCCAATAATGTGCTTTTAGCCAATATAGCACTTTACAGTTTGGCAGTGTAGTTACGTTTATTCTGGAATGAGTAGCAGGTCAGTCATGGCCAATTTGACATATTTTCAAGATGTTCACTTTGCTCTTACTTTTTCTCACTGTTGTTACTTATCTCTCCATCTCAAGACCATGTTTGTTCTCGATGCTAGACATAAAAACAGTGGTTGTACAATTTTGTGAATGTAAAATCATTGTGTGGTTTGTGAGAAATTAAATGTAAACAGAGGTTCAGTGTAACCAATTATCAAGCCCCATCTTCCTCACAACACTCACAAAGTCAAGCCACATCTTCCTCACAGGATTTGGGTTTCTGGAGATTACAGGGTGGTGAGGGGAATCTATCTGATCTCCTCTTAGCACCTCTGATTTGACCCACATTTCCAACCCCCCACCCCCCGTGGTCAGCTGCCCAATTCTCCCCGTCTCGTGTCTGCCACGGTTGCGTCATGTGGAAGATGTTGCCCCAGTCTACCGTAATCATTTGTTTAAAAAGCTTCTCTTATTTAAGCTGCCCCTGCCCCCTGGGTCTGGGCTTAACATCAGTTGTGTTATAGTCATTCTGCAACCGACACGGGAGGTTATTGTGTTTTCTCTTGTGATGAAAAACAATTTGAAGGGCTGAAGCCACTTGCCAGCCACAATGTCCCCCCCTCCTCCTTGTCCTCAGGCAATTATCAACTGCACCATTACGCCCAGCATGACGTTCACCAGGACCTCACAGAAGTTTGGCCAGTGGGCCGACAGCCGGGCCAACACCGTCTACGGCCTGGGCTTCGCTACTGAGCAGCAGCTTCACCAGGTGAATCTTCCTCGCTTCACGCCCCGTCGAACACCCGGGTCTCTGTGAAATAGTTCAGTCATCCAGCAGACGGACATGCATTTCTCTCTTGTCCCTTTCTCAGTTTTGCGAACGGTTTAAGGAGGTGAAGGAGGCTGCCCGTCTTGCACGTGAGAAGTCCCAAGACAAGATGGAATTGGCCAGCACAGCCCTTAGCATTGCTGCGCCACAGGTGAGCGCTAACAATGCTGATGTCAGGCAAAAACCTCTTGTCTCCAAAGCAGACACTTTTGAAAGGATTTGTAACAGTTACGAATATCCATTAACATAGAATACAATTTAGAATTTAGAAGATATATTTAATGTGTGTTATTGGTCTTAGAGTTGGAATGTTTGCTGTAAACACATGTGACTTTGATGTACGATTTTTATGTTTTCATCCAAGATACAATAATGACTCAGTAGCAAAATTGCTTTGGTATTTTACAGAGGAATCTGTGAAATTCCATTTTCAAAGTACTTCGACAGATACATGAAATGCATTATCAGAAACACATCAGAGGAATCTTCTGGAGAATAATGTTTGAGAGTCTGTGAAACTTCGGCAGCAGTACATATTGAGGTGCTGAAATCTCCCAGGCCATTTTACTAGATGGGATAAAGAAAAGGGATGGGAATGAAGACATTAGAAGGATGAGCTGGGTCATTTGTCTCTCAGGAAAGTGAGAGGAAACTAGGGCAGTGGTAAAATTATCCTATGCAGTTCAATGCTCTTCTTGGCGGTGTGTTTTCGCTCACTTCAGAAGCCTCTGAAAGGATGAACATTTGCAGTCCCAATAGAGATCAATGGAGAGTACAGTTATCAGATACGTCTGCCTGGGTTTGAGAAACATGGCTCCATTTTGTGGCTGAGTGGTTCTCAAGTGTTGCCTCTCATTCCTAATCCGTCCCAATTAGTGCTGTAATGGTGATGTTGGAAAAGAAAACTGCTGGAAGATTCAAAACCAGTCAGATATATTCGTACTAGGTTGCAGTACACTACCTTACATCATTTAATTTCATTGATCACTAAAATTGATATTGGTGTGTTCTTATTTTCTTGTTAACGGACAACATGGGATTTCTCCTCAAGTTTTCACAGGTGGGTCTCATGTTTATTAATTTCCAACCTTCACCATCCATGTCTATTCATAGCTACTGTGGTAGTGTTTTGTAATAGAGTAGGCAAAGAAACAAAAAGGCATCATCTTTGAGTTGCTCAAAGTTTCAAACTAACCAATTCTCAAAACTGCTCAAGGGTTTTTGACCCTCCAGTTGTTACAGAGTTGACTCTCCAGTTTATTTTAGGGATTTGTTTGCTCATTTTGTGTTCTCAGGATCTCATCGCCTTCTCCGTTCTGATTTAAAGGGGTAATCTGCAAATTGCTGCATACATTTTTAGAAGAGTTGAGTGTTTGTCTATAGGGTTTTAGTTCCAAAACACTATGAACATTTTCAAAAATGTTCTGAAAGAAATTATGTTCATCTTATCAACTAACAAAACAGCTGACGTCGGATGACCATTTATTTTAAATATATTGAAAGGCAATTGTAGTTCAGCGAAAAATAGTAATGTTTTTCTTTACAGTGATCTTCAAAAGTATTTGGGCATTACACATTTACACATATTTACACATTTTATCTCAGTATTTTTTATATTTTAAATGCTACAAAGACTATGTGTTTAAAGTGCAAACTATCAGCTTTAATTTCAGAGTATTTTCATCCATACTGGAAATAAAACCATGTAGGGTGCCAAAAGTATTTGTACAGATTATGTTAAATCCAATGTTTAATACAATGTCGCATTTCGTTTGCTTGCCATGACTGTCTCGAATCTGTTATCCATAGACATCACCAATGCTGGGATTGTGTTGTTTAATCTGCTTATTTCCCGACTGAAGTTATTTCTGTTTCACTGTGTCTTAGGACCTTGGTGACGAGCTCCAGTCGCCGCCGGTGGCCTGTGTGAACGGCCCTGAGGACAAGATGTTCCGCAGTCAAAGCGCTGACATCACACTCTCATCGGAGAAGGAACGCATTAAAAAGATGCTTTCTGAAGGGTAACCCCCGCACTTTATACACACAGCATTGTAGCTGAAGTTCATTTCATTGTCTGAAAGAACAAAGAATGTTTTAACCTTTTTAATGTTCAATTTGTTAAGCTAAGATGAAGGTCTCAATCTCAAAGGTTCAGACAGGGTTTATGCTAATCTTTTTCGGCCAGAGTCATTATATTAGCCATGATTACCTGTTTTGATCAGGTTCTCCCCCATTCACTAGAAATATTAATGGCGCTCAGGGTCCAGACAGCAGAGAATGGAGTTAGGGATGAGCTAATGTGCTGACTAACATAATTAAGGGAAGGTTACTCACATGCATATTATCTTGCCATTCAGTCACCCGTTGTGCCCTCTCTGCTTTTGTCCCCGTTTATCCAATTTCCTGTCATGCATTATCACAACACAAGGTTTATGGTTGCTATGGTGAGCTGCTACCATTGAATAACCTCATGCCTTTTAATGGTAGAATTGGAAAATGTCATCCAAGGGCACAGACTCATGGGGCAGGAACATATTTAATGGACCAATTACAGTCATTTTACACATGGGTTGGACAAGGACACCATTGGCCGCAGAGCTTTGCCACTGAGCCTCCCCGGTTTACCGTAAATGTCCACTCAATATGTGTCTGATTGAACAGAAGATATTGGTCCGAGGTCTTGTCTGATGTCTTCCAGGTCTGTCTGTGAGATTAACCTGGAGGCAGAGCTGTTCACCCTGCAGGACAGTAACTCCAAACTGGTGGCAGCGCTACATGAGGCTAATAACAACGTGGAGCAGTGGAAGAAGCAGTTAGCCGCCTACCAGGAGGAGACCGAGAGGCTACGAGACCAGGTGCGTGCTGTCATGACTAAGGATCCAGAGGATGCTTATAGCGTGATGCTGTGTTTGATATTCGACAAAACATTGAGTGGATTTAATCCCAGCAGAATGCTTGGTAAATGCTGGGTAAAATGTATACACACATAAAAAATAAGTTACATTCCCAATTGTGCAATGTAGAAGTACAGTTGAGTATGTTACCATAGCACATGACAAAGACTGTGTTGTAATCAGTATCATTAACAGTGGACATCTTGCCTCACATTCGCTTACTTCATAATGGCAAAGTGGAACAACGGGTTTTGGTCTATATCAAAAGTCTTTCGAGAAAAGGAAAAGGACTCATTGGCTGGTACCTCACTTCGTCATTCTCTAACAAGACTCCTTGTCACGCTGTTTCCCCTGAAGCTGTGTTCATGGTGTGTTTGTTGGGTTGGACTACTGGACTCCCGCTGCGCCTTGTGACACTCTTCTTCACCTGTCCCTGAGGCATCTGGTTTAAAGGTCCACCAATGGATTGTGGTACACATAAAATCCCGTTAACCTCTCATTCCTGAAAATTCATACAATACGTTAGTATCATCATTGAAATATTTAGAGGACTGGACAGATATAGGACACATTCTCTGATGGGTGTTTGGTAGCTGGGTCTATGCTTTGCTATTTTTCTCTTGGGATTGTGTGTATTTGTTTTTTTTTTCCAGGGTTGCTGGCTGTTTAGTGCTGAGTCCTTATGCAGTAGAGTGTGCTAAGTAGCTCTGTGCCACGGAATACATCTCTTTGGATTTGAACACTTCAGTGGGTTGAGTACCAACCAGGTTTGGGGGTTTAGTAATTGAACATCGCACTCTAGTGACTGTTTGAGGCTTTTGAGCTCAATCAAAGTAGAAGGCCGGAGTGTTCCCTCTGGCTCGTTAAGGATTATGGTCTTACTCTTTTAAATTACTCTTGCGATTTATGTTTCTGTTAAACTCTCTTAGAGAGCAAATATCTGAAATCTCTGAAGAACCAGGACAAGCTCAAATATTAAATAGATTTTATAGGACTATTTGTTGAAACACATTTACAGTCCAAGATGATTACCATTCTCCACTTCACAGTAATCTTCTTCTGAAAAGACAAGCCATCTATGTCTGGTGGACCAAAATCTCGCTCTTTCTCTCAATCTGAAGTGGGCGACCAGGTGGCTGAAAATGGTTCACATCTCTAGGGGATGAAAAAGAGAGGGGTTTGTAGGACAGCGATATCCTACTTTCAATGCCCTAGTTAGGTGGAGGAAAATGACAAATCACCAGAGGGAGCTGGCTACTAACCCCCTCCCACTCCCACCACATACAGTTAAAAATAATTCTGCTTCTCAAGGCCCGACAAGAGCCTGAGACCTTTTAGAGGTGTCCTTTTAGTTTGGCTTGTTTTTCTACAGGTGGGACTGACACTGGCAGTGTGGTTTGAATTCCCCCTTAATTGTTAACTGTAGTGTCTTGGTCTTTGGCTTCCAGAAAGGCAGTGGCTTCGCTCATGGTTGAGGGTTGCAGGGATATAGCAAATATTGTGTGTGTTTTTGAGAAGGAAAGGTTATGTTTCTTTTTTGTATCCTCAAATGAGAGAAATTTACTGGGAATTTTTGGGGGTTGCATTTGTTCAATATAAAGTAAGGCTTTTTGTTGTTTGGTTAACAAGAGGTGGTTCTATGTTGCATGTCTATAAAAGATATTCTCAGTGGCATGGCTTTAACAAAAATTGGGTTAATGTGGGAAGAGGGCTGGAGGGGTGTATCCTGCTGAATGATCCAGATTCCAAGATGGCAGGGTTCCTGACATTTCCTGGATGAAGGATATTTTCACTCAGAGAGGAAAAAGGATTTGGATGCATGGCCAAACACACTTGCTCTTTACTAAAATATTTACCTATTTCTTTTCAAATTATTAAATTATGTCTGGTGCACATTCAAGGGGCTAATACCAGAGGCAGCAAAGCAACCCCTCAGAATTAACAAATCTCTCCCATCTAGATTGTAGGGAGTTGTACTTTTAATTAAGTCATTGATCATATTTTCTTTAGGTTTGTTTTGGAGAAGTTACGTCAGGCATTCTTATATCCTTCAGCAGGGATTACTTCTTAGGATTACCAATGTAAACCAAAATACAAATAAATAAAAAAGAAGACCATGCCTACGATCCGTTATGGGGGTGGTGGGATAATGCTTTGCCTCTGGTCCTGTGGTCCTTGAATATGCCCAGTACATTATGAGAACAGCTGATCATCAAGATGACAGTTTTTTTTAACTCCCAGCAGGACACCAAACGCACATCAAAATTCCCTGGAATTGATTGCGATTCACTGGAATATTTTGGATTGGCCAATGAAGAGCCTAGATTTAAACCAAAAACAAAATGTATGTGAAGTGCTGAAACTAAAAGTCAGTGGGCACCCTTCAGATGCTAAAGAATTAGAGCATGTTGGAGCAGAAGAGTTAGACAAATTGCCCTTTGCTCATTGATGGATACAAGAAGCATTTGTTGGCAGTTACTTTATCTTGGCCAAAGACTTTGCTACCAAGGGTGTCTATCATTTAGTCCAAGTCATTTGTCTTCATTAACCAAATTGTAGTTGTGCCCACTTCAGGTTGGTGGAGAGTGCCTGCCTCAAGTGGAGGAGTTTAAGTATCTAGGGGTCTTGTTCACGAGTGAGGGAAGGATGGAACGGGAGATTGACAGACGGATCGGTGCAGCTTCTGCAGTAATGCAGTCGATGTATCGGTCTGTCGTGGTGAAGAAAGAGCTGAGCCGCAAGGCGAAGCTCTCGATTTACCAGTCAATCTACGTTCCTACTCTCACCTATGGTCATGAGCTTTGGGTCATGACCGAAAGGACAAGATCCCGGATACAGGCGGCCGAAATGAGTTTTCTCCGCAGGGTGGCTGGGCGATCCCTTAGAGATAGGGTGAGAAGCTCGGTCACCCGGGAGGAGCTCAGAGTAGAGCCGTTGCTCCTCCACATCGAGAGGGGTCAGCTGAGGTGGCTTGGGCATCTTTTTCGGATGCCTCCGGAACGCCTTCCTGGGAAGGTGTTCCGGTCCCATCCCACCGGGAGGAGACCCCGGGGAAGACCTAGGACACGCTGGAGGGACTATGTCTCCCGGCTGGCCTGGGAACGCCTCGGTGTCCCCCCGGAAGAGCTAGAGGAAGTGTCTGGGGAGAGGGAAGTCTGGGCATCCCTGCTTAGACTGCTGCCCCCGCGACCCGGCCCCGGATAAGCGGTAGAAGATGGATGGATGGATAGTTGTGTACAAATTATTCTAAAACATTTTTAATCCAATTACATGGTGTGTTGATGGAAAGCGCTTATTTAATTTGAAAGGATGTAGGGAATTATTCAATAAAGGTGCCAGGTGTCTACATAAATAGATCCAACTGTATGTGTACATATGTCAGCCAAAATAAACAAGTGCTTTCACACAGGTGTGAAATTAACCAATACATGGAAGGCTTGTTTGCCCAATAATTTGGCTACCATGACTAGAAAAGGACCCAATAACTTAGACTGGACTACTAAACACCTCCCAGAAAGAGATTTTTTTTCTCCATTAACAACAGTGTAATTGTCCCACTGAAAACTATAATAATTAGAGGGTTATGTTTTCACAGGACTCAATGGTCGTGAACACATAGATGCTTTGTTTGCGCTCACGGCACGGCAATCAGTACTTCCCTCAGACAAGTCCTGATTAGCGATCATCACATTCACTCTGGCCATTCTAAGTAGCAAAATCTATGCACATGATGAGTTTTGCTCCCCCTCCCTCGCTGACTTTTACTAACAGTTTCTGCTACCGTCTTTTGTTTGGCTTAGAGGTAGCGCTTAGCGTGTAGGCTCTGAGCAAGGCCAATCACTGAAGACCAAGTGCTATAAAACACAGCATGAGCCCATCATGTGGTGAGTTAGCTGTCACCAATAAGACGAATGTCAATATCATTGCTGCATTGCGGCCAGTTTAACATGTACCTCTTTAACTTGGCTTTGCAGCTTTGATATTCAAACTTAAATTCTTGCCACTGACAAGCAGCATGACATGATGCTGCCAACAATATAAGGTGCACAAAATGCAATCTCCTTGATCCCCTTGTATTGCCACTATATTGAGGAGGCGGCATCATCTTGTTGTGGGGATGTTTAACGTTGGAAGGATCAAAATAAATGTCAGAGCAATTGGACACTGCTGTTTGGTCTTGCCAGACAACCACATCCACTTGATGAGACACAGAGATTCTGCAGGATTTGAATCAACACTATAGAATACAACAGGAAGGCTCCAGTTGACATGCCCCTATTTCAGGACCCTTTATGAGTGCACAGCATGTGGCTCTATCTACAGTGGCCCCATGAAAGTGAAAGTCAGATTCATACATCAAACCCTTGCCGGAGCTTCACGTCTAGGCTGATTTTCTCCTGGTCTTAACCTTGTATGTTGCCAGGTGGCTGATCTGGAGGCACACGGAGGCCACGGCCCCAGTGACATGCTGAAGGACGAGCTGACTCAGTCTCTGGAGGAACTGGAGGCCCTGCTCAAAGCAAAAGATGAGGTCAGGGGTTGGGGGGGGGGAGCCCAGTGGAGGTATTTTATGTATAGCTATTAGCCCTCTCTAGTTTACGGCTTCTCTTCTAATGCTTTGGGTTTTGAATTTGGGTTGGGTGTGGCCTGGGGTAATCCCCCACTCTAAGCTTCCAGTACACATGTACAGCTGCAACATGGATTTGCATCTTTCTTTGCATTTTTCTCACTTCATTTTCCACTGTCAGGAAGCAGTTTCTTGATGGGGTTGAGGGTGGAAGTAGTGCATATTTTGAACAATTTACAATGTATGTCAATTTGCAATGTACCCTGCTCAAAGAAATTAAGGGAACACGTAATCATCAGGGTATAACACCAAGTCAGTTAAACTTCAGGGAAATCAATCTGTCCAGCTAGGAAGCATAAGCCTATTGTGAATCAATGTGACCTGTTTTGAAAGTGACAACAGGTGCACTGGAGAGGCAACAGCAACACCACCCCCAAAAAGGGAATGGTTTTGCAGGTGGTGGCCACAGACATTTGCTCTATCCTTATCCTTCCTGACTGATTCTTCTCTAGTTTTGCTTGTGTCCTTGTCACTACCAGCATGAGGCGGTATCTGCAGCCCATTCAGGTTGCACAGGTAGTCCAGCTCCTCCAGGATAGCCCATCCATGTGCCGTCCTGGATAAGGTTTGCTATAGAGACGAGCCATTACACAAGGAGAGCTGGGCCAAAGACCGGCATCAGACCAGCAGCAGGACCAGTATCTGCTCTTTTGTGCAAGGAGGTACAGGAGGAGCACTGCCAGAGCCCTACAAAATTGCCTGCAGCAGGCAACTGGTGTGCATATTTCAGACCAAACTGTCAGAAACAGACTCCATGAGGGTGGCATGAGGGCCCAACATCCTCATTTAAGACCTGTGCTCACAGCCGAGTACCATGCACCACGATTGGCATTCACCAGAGAATACCAGAATTGGCAGGTCCGCCACTGGCGCCCCGTTCTCTTCACAGATGAGAGCAGGTTCACACTGAGCACATGTGACAGACGGGAAAGAGTCTGGAGATGCCGTGGTAAACGTTATGCTGCCTGCAACATCATCCAGCATTTCATGGATGTTCATGGATGACGAAGGCAGTTCATGGATGACGAAGGCATTGATGCCATTGACTGGCCTTCACATTCTCCAGACCTGAATTAAATTGAGAACCTCTCAGACGTTATGTATCGGTGCATCGGATGCCGCCAAGTAGCACCACAGACTGTCCAGGAGCTCACTGATGCCCAGATCCAGGCCTGGGAAATCCCCCAGGACATCATCCGCCATCTCATCAGGAGCATGCCCAGACATTGTCGGGAGTGCATACAGGCATGTGGGGGCCATACACACCACTGAGTCACATGAGTTGCCATGATGAAAGTTGGAACAGCCTGTGATTTCATTGTTTACTTTGATTTTTGGTGTGAGTTTGAATCCAGCCATCAATCGGTTGGTGATTTTGGTATCTATTCACCATTTTTATGTCATTTGTTCTCAACGAATTACACAATGTACAGTAAAAATGTTGATATTCAATATATTTTGTTGATTGAGATCCAATGTATGATTTAAGTGTTCCCTTAATTTTTTTGAGCAGTGTATATCATTTTATATATGGGCCATACAGTGGATATAAAAACTCTACACACCCCTGTTAAAATGCCAGGTTCTTGTGATGTATAAAGAATGAGACAAAGAAATCATGTCAGAACTTTTTCCACCTTTAATGTGACCTATAATGTGAACAATTCAATTGAAAAACAAACTGACATCTTTGAGGGGAAAAAAATAACCTGGTTGCATAAATGTGCACACACTTTGTTGAAGCACCTTTTGATTTTATTAAACCACTCAAGTCTTTTTGGGTAGGAGTATATTAGCATGGCACATCTTGACGAGGCAATATTTGCCCACTCTTCTTTGCAAAAGCACTCCAAATCTGTCAGATTGCGAGGACATCTCCTGTGCACAGCCCTTTTCAGATCACCCCACAGATATTCAATTGGATTCAGGTCTGGGCTCTGGCTGGGCCATTCCAAAATTTTAATCTTCTGATGAAGCCATGCTTTTGTGGATTTGGATGTGTGCTTTGGGTCGTTGTCATGCTGAAAGGTGAACTTCCTCTTCATTTTCAGCTTTCTAATGGACACCTGAAGGTTTTGTGGCAAAATTGCCAGGTATTTGGAACTGTTCATAATTCCCTCCACCCTGACTAAGGCCCTGGTTCCAGCGGAAGAGAAACAGCCCCAACGCATAATGCTTCCACCACCATGCTTCACTGTGGATATGGTGTTCTTTGGGTGATGTGCAGTGTTGTTTTTGCGACAAACATACCTTTTGGAATTATGGCCAAAAAGTTCAACCTGGGTTTCATCAGACCATAACACATTTTCCCACGTGCTTTTGGGGGACTTGATGCCAGGCTTGGATGTTTATCTTTGTAAGAATAGGCTTCCGTCTTGTCACCCTACCCCACTGCCCATTCATATGAAGAATATGGGAGATTGTTGTCCCATGTAGCACACAGCCAGTACTTGCCAGAAATTCCTGCAGTGCCTTTAATGTTGCTGTAGGCCTCTTGGAAGCCTCCCTGACCAGTTTTCTTCTCATCTTTTCTTCCGTTTTTGAGGGATGTCCAGTTCTTGGTAATGTCTCTGTTGTGCCATATTTTATCCACTTGATGATGACTGTCTTCACTGTGTTCCATGATATAGCTAATGCTTTGGAAATTATTTTGTACCCTACTCCTGACTGATATCTTTCAACAATGAGATCCCTCTGATGCTTTGGATGATCTCTGCGGACCGTGGCTTTTGCTCTGAGATGCAACTAAGAAAATGTCAGGAAAATCCTACTAGAACAGCTTAACTTTATTTGTGATTAATCAGAGTCAATTTAAATAATAGCAGGTGTGTAATGACTTTGAATGTGATTGGTTAATTCTGAACACAGTCACATCCCTGGGGTGTGGAGGGTGTGCACACTTATGCAACCAGGTTATTGTAAGGTTTTTATTTTCCATTTTTCCCCCTCGAAGATTTAAGTTTGATTTTCAATTGAATTGAAATCTGACATGATTTATCTTTGTCTCATTCTTTTACATCACAAAAACCTGGCATTTTCAGATTTTTTATATCCACTGTATGTCCTCTGGCTAATGTGCAAAGTATAATGTTTGTTTTCTAGGAAATTCACATTCTGCAGAGCAAGAAAGCCGAATACCATGAGATGGAGCAGGAACGAGAAGAGGCCATTCATAGACTACAGGTAGACCAGGAAACTGAAGGCCCATTTTTAAAAACCTTTTCAGAGAAAGAACAGCCAGCAGGATGCACGTAGAGTGAGTTAAGGTGGGTGAAACTGTCTTTCCCCTGGTGGTTCTGTAGGAAATGGAGATGCGTAATGTGGAGCTGGAGCGGCGGGTGCAGAACGCGGAGCAGAACCTGGCCGCCTCCCTGGAGGAGCGGGATCGCCTGGAGGGTGAAGTGCAGAGGGCCATCGAGATCCTGGACGTCAAGATCTTTGACCTGAACGACCTCCGGCAGAGCCTGGTCAAGCTTATTGACAAATAACGAGCAAATGGACGGGTCTGTCAGGGACTGCCACAGCAAAGAGGAAAGACCACGGTGTAAAGGAGCTGGCCTCTTCCCACTGGCAAGCACAAAACCAATTCTGCTTTGGGGAATACGGCTGCTCCTCTGGGTCCTTTCGGCACAAGCATCATTGTACTGTACTCTTTAGCTTCTTAAGCCATAGGTTGTGCTGTTTCTTAGGCAGTGCATCTGCTATGTCCAACGTTGTGCCGTATTTCATGTTGCTTCCTTAAGTAACGTTCAAGGCAATAATCTAAGTGCTAGGCTGCTTATCTGAGATAAGGAATATTGTCAAGAATGAGAGCAATGAGTTGTTAGGTGCTTGTAGATGTAGTTTTCATACTTTTGAAATCAACCGATTTTATACAAACTCTGGAATGTAATGTTCCAGCAATTTGGATAATGTTTAATTTTTCTAGTGGGAGAAGATCAAAATTGGATACATCAGTGCATCCAAACCATATATTAAGTATTTACAAAAGAAGCAGCACACAATGATACAAATGGACGACAAAACATAAGTCATACAACCCAAAGGGCCGGGCTAAGGAATAAAAAAATTATTTGATGAACGTTAGTGACACATTAGAGGCCCAAACAGCATGACATGATCCGTGTAGCATCCCATTCTCATGTTAACTATATCCAGCTGTAGAAAACAATGCATGTTAGGAGGTCCGGTTCCAAGAATGACCAATCCGGGACTCTGTTCATGTTCACTCGATCCCACGTCAGATGTTTCAAGGTTTGAGTTGTAAATATGGATCTCTATTGCTACTCCCGTGGCATGCTAGTGTAGTGTGACACAGGCGGGGGGAAGCATGGCAGGGTACCTGGAGTTAATGTAAATAATGTTTCAACTCTCTATGAACGAAAGACACCAAAGATTCTCAAACTAAGAGCTTTTGGGAAGCTTGAATCAACATGTCATTTTTGCTCAAAGAATGTTAAAGCTAGATTAGTCCTGAGTGTTTGGGTAGAGTAAGATAAGCAATAAGATTTAAGATGTTCAAGTGCTTGTTCTTGCAACAAATCAATGTACTAAGTTTCCTAAAACAGATGTCTTTCGTCTAAGTGGTTAGCAGTTGATATAAAACAGACTGATTAAGTCTATATTGATTAACTGTACAACAGTTAACATTTAAAGGCAATGTCAGTGAAATGCTATATATGCTACGGTGGCATTTTAAATTTCCATTGTGCAGATCATCAGATTGAAATCAGATCATTATGTTCATGTAAACCCATCACTGACTTTTGACCAATCAAACTACCTCTTAAGCTGTGATTGGTCAAAAGACAAACTAAGTAATGATATCTGACTTCTGGTTGCCAGTGTAAACAAATGCATTTGATCAGTTATTTCCCTCTAGCTTCTGCTAATGGTATATGCTTTGATGTTCAGCTTGTTAGAAACAATGCCTTACAGTGGTGGTTGTAAGTATACGCATTTACTGTTTAAAGATGCCTGTAATTAAATTGCAAGTTTAATTGCACAGATTACATAAAAATGAAAGGCACTCAACTGAAGTGAAGTGTTGCTTTACTTTTCAGCAGGCCTCATTGAAAGACACCGTTGAAGAAAATAAAGGACAGTGAATAATCTGATAACAAATTGTAGTTGATGACATATAACAGGCTTTCATTTTTTTTTATTGAAAACACAAATGATCAACAAGGATCCCAGTTTACTTCAGCTTCTTTTTAGGGCGCAGGTTGCTGGTGTGCCCACACTTCTTTTTGCGGCAATTGACCGCACGGGGGTGAAGACGTGCATAGCACCTGAAAAGCAGAGGGAACCAACATTAATGCCCACACTGGTCCACCAGTAAAACTCCACAACTTGCTGTTAATGTCAGTCTTCATTTGATAAAGCGGACATACTTGCGGCAGATCATTTTGTCACAGTTGTATTTTTGAGCAAGCTGTCTCAGGGAAGGCTCAATGATGCCTCCTCTTAAACGCAGGACAAGGTGAAGAGTGGATTCTGGGAAGCCAAGTGGTGAAGCGTTAACAAAAACACCAAGGAAATGATGCCGCCTCATAAATAGGTAGCTCTCGTTTCAGTGATTATCCATTTGTATTTCTAAGAGTTTGAGATTTGTACTGACATTGTGCAAACAAACATTAAAAATAGAGGGACAGAGGAATGGCAGTGTCAGTAGATTGGGATAATGACAGAAAAAACGAATCACCTGACAGTTTAAACAGTATCATATATTGAAATAGTGAAGTAGTACCTTTCTGAATGTTGTAGTCTGACAATGTGCGACCATCCTCCAACTGTTTTCCAGCAAAGATTAGTCGTTGTTGGTCAGGGGGAATACCTTAAAGGGAATGCAGAAACAGTTTGTCAGAAACCCACCGAAGACAGCCCAACTGAATTAATTACCAAATACATCTTTGGTTGATTCTGAATGTAACTTAAGATTGGGTGGGTTACCTTCTTTATCTTGAATCTTGGCTTTCACATTCTCGATAGTGTCACTGGGTTCCACCTCAAGTGTGATGGTTTTACCAGTCAAGGTTTTCACAAAGATCTGCATCTTAGACGGCTGCAGAAACAGGCTAGGTTACATACGAAGACTGGTAGGTAACGTTAAACAGGTCAGTTTCCTAGAAACGAATTAAGTATCGTCTGTAACTAACATGGTTTACGGAGAAAATCTGGGTAAGAACGTACTTAATATAGATATAACTACGAAAAGGCTGGTAATTAGTTTCGCAAAACTAGCAAACGTCAGCGACAGTTGAGTTCTGCAACGTTGTTGAACAAATTTAGCCAGAACTGTTAAAGACCAACTGTCACCTTACTTCAGTCAGTTTAATTATCAAATTAACATGTTGCCCGAATTTTCCTAGTCGTCACTCATCTGCCAGCTATTCCAGTATAACTGGATAACATGCATCGTATGGGTAAGATGATTTCAACATTACTTGATTAAATATTTTGGAAACGGCACATGGCTGACTGAAGCCAGAGAGGTACGGGTGTTAGCAAGCAGCTTGTTAGCTAGCAAAGAAGCCTATTACCCGCCTTCCCTTTTCATGCGGTTTAAACATGTGGTCTTTAATTTCTGATAACTAAATAAATACTGCTAGTACCTACGGACAGTCGAGCCTTAACTATATCAATACATTTAAAATAGTGAATATACCGCTTGCAAATCGGTTGAACCACTTACCGTCAGACACTGATCACTTCAAAAGGACAGGAACTCCAAGGATTGCTTTATCTTCTTTGCCAACTTATGTATTATCACGTTTGCGCCACCTATTGGACTGGAGAAATATTGGCGTTATGACCAAAGCGATTGGCCATTTACAGTAGTCATTTGACCAACGCGATCGCATTATTAGCTGGATGAGGCAACCACATCACAATTAAATTAAGTTATAAATGATCAGCTTGGTCTCCATAAATTGTTTGATTTCCTTAGTATAATTTTCTCTGTAATATGTTTAGAAAGTAAGAACAAGAGGACCGTTTTGCCTTATTCAGTGTTCAAATGCTATCCAGAGTTTCGTATTACGCTATATCTGTGTTGTCTGCAAGCATAATATCATAGTGGTGTCTGAATTGTCTCCTTGCGGTTTCCACACGATTGAAACTTGCCGAAACTCATTTACTACTACCATGCCTTTAAAAAGTCTCCTACCCTGGAATAAAATGCCTTCTCAAAGCACACAGATAAGGTTTGGTTTTAGTCTGAACATTCTGAATGTTTTACCTGAAATGACGAAAGTCATTAGGTTTATTCACCGTAACGCTGTCAGAACAATACTCGAAGTATTAGCATAAGAGGCAGGGCCGTTGCTGACGCAAGGATGGTGGATATGGTTCATGGGGCCCATGGCTTAGCAGCGGCTCTACACTGTATGGGTTTTCATGTCAGTAATAATTATTTTTCATTTGAATAAATTTTTTTTATTTTTTTATAATTCTGTAGCTAATTAATATATATTTCCCTTTTTTTTTTTTTTAAATGTAATGATACCTCTCCGGGCCCCCTCTACCCCACTTGAAGGCCCATGCATATGTTCTGTCACAGGGCCCAGTATTCCTGGCAACAGCCCTCATAAGAAGTGTACATTTTATTAACATTGAGTTTTCCAATGCATTTTTACTAATGTCTTTGCAAATGTAGTGCTAATCATAATTTAGTGGTCAAATGAAAAAATCAATCACTCTGATAGGGGCCTACTACTGAATATGTATTTATTAGTCTATGTACATTTATTTATGCACCATATACTAACATTTTATTCAGTTTATTGATCCATAGACATTTGTGAAATCTGTTTTTATTTCATTACATTGCAGATATTATTGCTCTAACATTTACAAGTGTTGCCCAATTTAATATTCATCTTACCCAGAGCAGGCATATCATTATATAGTTTAAAAACAAAATGTAGAATTATAAAATGAAAAGATTTACAAAAACTGTCAAATTCAAATCAGATCTTACAGAGGAATCATCCTGTCTTAAAATTACAAAAATGGACAGACCCAATTTTATCAAATAAACTAGGCTGAATGAAAGTCAAAGAACTTCTGCATGGAGGAAGCATATTTCCAAATCCGTCTATAATGCGGTGGGGATGAAAATCAGTACCTCCAAATCCGAGGCCATGGTCATCAGTCGGAAAAGGGTGGCTTGCCCACTTCAGGTTGGTGGAGAGTGCCTGCCTCAAGTGGAGGAGTTTAAGTATCTAGGGGTCTTGTTCACGAGTGAGGGAAGGATGGAACGGGAGATTGACAGACGGATCGGTGCAGCTTCTGCAGTAATGCGGTCGATGTATCGGTCTGTCGTGGTGAAGAAAGAGCTGAGCCGTAAGGCGAAGCTCTCGATTTACCGGTCAATCTACGTTCCTACTCTCACCTATGGTCATGAGCTTTGGGTCATGACCGAAAGGACAAGATCCCGGATACAGGCGGCCGAAATGAGCTTTCTCCGCAGGGTGGCTGGGCGATCCCTTAGAGATAGGGTGAGAAGCTCGGTCACCCGGGAGGAGCTCAGAGTAGAGCCGCTGCTCCTCCACATCGAGAGGGGTCAGCTGAGGTGGCTTGGGCATCTGTTTCGGATGCCTCCGGGACGCCTTCCTGGGAAGGTGTTCCGGTCCCGTCCCACCGGGAAGAGACCCCGGGGAGGACCTAGGACACGCTGGAGGGACTATGTCTCCCGGCTGGCCTGGGAACGCCTCGGTGTCCCCCCGGAAGAGCTGGAGGAAGTGTCTGGGGAGAGGGAAGTCTGGGCATCCCTGCTTAGACTGCTGCCCCCGCGACCCGGCCCCGGATTAAGCGGAAGATGATGCGATGCGATGCGATGCGATGCGATGTCTATAATGCACTGTAAATGAATAGTGAGAACAAAAAACTTTCTTTTCAAATGTTGAATGCACATAAAGGTTCTTATATTATATACAGTAAATTAAGTATGTGCAATTACGTTGATTTGGGTGAGTGGTTACAGCCTTGTTGTGCTTAGGTGGGTATGGTGAAAGCTATCCTGTATTTCATTTACTATCTAACATACATTACTTAAAGGGTCTTTTTTTCACTGTGCTTTCCGCATCCTGCTTGCAACAGCAGCTCTCTGATTGGTCAGGTTGTTTAAGACACAGCTATTGGTCAGCGTTTTTAGTTTAGAGTTCAGGGCGTCTTTACTCCTTTCCCAACAATACTCCCCCTGTTCCCCCTCCCAATTTTCCTTGTCATCCTCCTCCTCTTCCAGTTCACTCTCCTCATCACTGCGTTCATCTTTGTCCAGCTAAATGTAGAAAAAAATAATGTTTTTATTACTATCTGAAAAAGGACACCTGTGGTAGAGGCTACTGGATTTCTGGGTTTTTTTGTGACCTCACAGGCTACTCACCTTGCCAAGGAAGAGGAACTTGTAGGCCATCCGTAGGATTAACATAGCCCAGAAGACATGAAGCGCTTGTAGCACCATTAGAAGAAGGTTGAAGAAATAGTAGCCAGCGAATGGTTCATAGACCTCCATGGACAACACAAGGGTGGTGTGGATTATTCTAGAAACCGCGTCAGGGAGAGTAAATCGAGTAAGGATTCATTTGTGAACGTTCCTTTTTGATGTTTTGTACATGTTCTGATGCCTGTTTTGTGATATGCTGATTATCTCCACTATGTGTTGTGTATGTGCAAATTTATTCCATAAAATAATAACATTTTAACAAAAGAAAGAAAAGGAAGTAACTCAAGCATCGATCTATTCACTTGTAAGCCATTCTCTACGATAAGCTCAAACAAATATTGTTGTAGATTACATTGCTAAAAAAGTATACTTGGCAGTGGCTCTATTTGGTAACTGACAGTAGTGTAGCATTCACCATCAATACTACACATTCACCATCAATACTACACATTCACCATCAATACTACACATTCACCACTACACATTCACCATCGATACTACGCATTCACCACTACACATTCACCATCGATACTACGCATTCACCATCAATACTACGCATTCACCATCAATACTACACATTCACCACTACACATTCACCATCAATACTACACATTCACCACTGCACATTCACCATCAATACTACACATTCACCATCAATACTACACATTCACCACTACACATTCACCATCAATACTACACATTCACCATCAATACTACACATTCACCATCAATACTACACATTCACCATCAATACTACACATTCACCAATACACATTCACCATCAATACTACACATTCACCACTGCACATTCACCATCAATACTACACATTCACCATCAATACTACACATTCACCATCAATACTACACATTCACCACCACACATTCACCATCAATGCTACACATTCACCATCAATACTACACATTCACCATTACACCTGATGTTGATGGCATTACAATGTCATCATGATAAAACAGATGATAAAACTTAATGACACGACTGACATGGTCTTACTTGCTGGGAAACACAACCAGGCGAGTCACCAGAAAGACAGCAGCAAAAATGACAAATAACACGTTGCAAGTCTTTTTCCAGCCAGTGCCATAGTTGAACATCTTGCCAAGCTGTAAACAACAACAACATTTTGTAAGATGGCTCCCCAGTGTAGACAAAGGCTTTCTTTTGGGGAAAAAAAGAAATATATAAATATATACACAGCTCTGGAAGAAATTAAGAGACCACCGTTCCTCACTCAAAAAGGACAGTTTAAAATTAAGAGAACTCTGCAAATTAACCACTTTTTAGTTCCTCACTCAAAACATTCCTTTTCAACTTTTTTGGAAAGGAAAGAAAAAGGTGCAGTGGTCTCTTAATTTTTTCCAGAGCTGTACATTCAGTGTTTATAGTGAGAAAGGGAAAGTTTATGTAAACATTTTAGGTGATAAAAGAATGAATGCCACCCCAACACATCTTTCAGTTTTGTATTGTAACCACATTCCCATTGCAAATGTCTTGGGAAACACATGTTCATGTGGAGATGGGTTGGGCCAGAGATACTTGTCACTGACTGACCAGAATTCATATCTCCTCCTTTCCATTATGAATTTGGTTGGGCTGGTGTCCGATTCCTACCTCCAGCAGGAAGTCAGATGAGTCGTGAAGCAGCATCACCAGAGTACCAATCCTCACATAGTTGGAACAGTAGGAGAAACCCAGGAGAAAAATGGTGGCAATGTGGTGAATTACTTGCTCCCTGAAATCCTGGAAATAAGCAAGCAAGCAAGTTTATTTATATAGCACAATTCATACATGGAAGCAATTCAATGTGCTTTACAGAGAAAAAGAGAAATATAAAATACAATAGAATAAAAACAATAAAACATCAAAACAGTATTTTTTGGGTATTTTCATTATTATTCTACTGATAAAATGAAATGCAAAGCATTTCAAGGCATCAAGATTTTCATTTTGAAGCAAAAGAAAAAACATAATATGTTTTGCAAGATTGCTTTGGAGTAGTTGATTGTTTGACTGCCTTTACATTTCCAAAATGCTTTGCCAAAATGTTTTTAAGAAGATCTGAATGACTCCTCAGACTGGGTATTTATTAATGGAAATAAATATGTTTTACCTTTAATATGTCTGATGTTAACATGTGCAAGTAGATTATTCATTATTTAATGGGTACAGTATTTTAGTCAACTATTAACAGAGAGCCCAAGTAATGTTTACTTTAAATTGCAGGGAGAGCTGTTCAACTATGAAAGATAAAAGGACACAAATAATGTCACAACCTTGTCTGTGTCATTCTCTATTAGTGAGTGATTTGTAAGGAATGGGCACTAATGGCCCTAACAGGTGGTTCAAGTTATCATGGTCTTGTCAGGTGGTTCTTGTTATCATGGTCCTGGCAGGTGGTTCTTGTTCTCATGTTCCTGGCAGGTGGTTCTTGTTCTCATGTTCCTTGCAGGTGGTTCTTGTTATCATGGTCTTGTCAGGTGGTTCTTGTTATCATGGTCCTGGCAGGTGGTTCTTGTTATCATGGTCTTGTCAGGTGGTTCTTGTTATCATGGTCCTGGCAGGTGGTTCTTGTTATCATGGTCTTGTCAGGTGGTTCTTGTTATCATGGTCCTGGCAGGTGGTTCTTGTTATCATGGTCTTGTCAGGTGGTTATTGTTATCATGGTCCTGGCAGGTGGTTCTTGTTATCATGGTCTTGTCAGGTGGTTGTTATCATGGTCCTGGCAGGTGGTTCTTGTTATCATGGTCTTGTCAGGTGGTTCTTGTTATCATGGTCCTGGCAAGGGGTTTTTGTTTTCATGGTCTTGTCAGGTGGTTCTTGTTATCATGGTCCTGGCATGTGGTTCTTGTTATCATGGTCCTGGCAGGTGGTTCTTGTTATCATGGTCCTAGCAGGTGGTGAAAAACAGCCAGAGGTGGGGACTCACCTTCCGCTTGACATCCACAGAAACACAGAGCAGCAGGGAGAGGTAGAAGCCAAGCTCCAGCTGGTAGTACCAGAAGTGGGCCCTTTCAACAGGCTGCAGAGAAAAGGAAAGCAGACAATGTTAGACTACAGAATGACAAGGACTAGGTATACCATAGTGTTAGACTACAGAATGACATGGACTAGAGAACATGTCCTACAGTACACATTTTCTTCCACTGCCAAATTAATTGTACAAGGAAGTGAAATTCCAAACCAGACTCAACCAAACTAATCCACTTCCTCCTATTTACATTGGGGCTTTTTACAGGTCAAAGATATATATGTCATATATACAGTAATGAAATGACCGAAATAGAGAATAATTACAGTCTGTGTTATACAGAATACAGTTAGGCTGTGTTCACACAGGCAGCTAACGAGGATGTTAAAACATTTTGGTCATTTAGCAGATTCTCCAGAAGGATTCCAGGAACAATTATGGTTAAATGCCACACTCAATGACCTCTCGGATCAGCTATGAAAAAGATCTCATGTCAAAGGCCTGGATATGATGATTCAAAAAACGAATTACTGGAAATAATATCCGAAATGAGCTGCCTCTGTAAACGCAGAAATGTGTGTACAAAGACATGGATTACTGTTTAGACATAGTACCTGGGATTAAATATATATGGATTAAATATAAAACAGAAAACCTGGGAGTACAGAACATAGACAGGGATTAAAACTAAAACAGAATATCTGTAAATGATTTTAGCAATTATCTATAGTGGAAAAATAATAGCATATCCGGTCGAGTCAAGAGAGAGATGCATTTAGTTATTTCTTGGAATTATAATATAGTTGTCTTCATGAATGTTCCATCATCTTCTCTTCATTACATGGTTGCTCTCGCACATATATAGCTTCAGAAAAAAATTATTAAGAGACCACTGCACCTTTTTCTTTCCTTTCCAAAAAGGTTGAAAAGGACAGTGTTGAGTGAGGAACAGAAGCTTTCAATTTGCAGTGGTGTCTTAATCTGAACCCTTCTGTTCCTCACTCAAAACCTTCCTTTTTGACTTTTTTATAAAGGAAAGAAAAAGGTGCAGTGGTCTCTTAATTATTTCCGGAGCTGTATATACTGGTCTATCTAGAACAATGCATTCTTCTGGTGACCCAGAGACCACTTTTCCATAACAACCCCCATACCCAATGATCAATCACACATTCCTGAGGTTGACAGAGTGTGACTTCCTGAGAGATAATCTAAATACTTGCTGTGATATAACATACATTCAAACAAAAATAACACAATCAGAATACCACACCAGGGACTATACAGACATAGATTGAAGTTAAAACAGAATACTTGAGAGAAAATAGACATGGATTAAAAGTGCTTTGCACTCACCTGTTGTGGATATCCTCTCCAGCACTCCCTCTGATCCCAGAACCAGGATCTCTGGGGGGATATGAAGCAGAGTAAAATTGAAGGGCATTTTGGAATGACATTTGTGAATAATCATTTGGATATTGTTTTATTTATATAATTGATGTTTGTAATGTATTTGAAAATAGTCAAATACACTACAATAGTCAAGTGTTTTGAAAATAGTCAAATACTTGAAATATTCCAATGCATTTGAACAAAGTCTTTAATATTTGGTTTAAATGATAGCATCTTAATAGGAGAGTATTTAAGAAATAACTGAGTCAAATTAGTATTTAAAAATTTAGGTATACTAAAGAAAATGTTGGTGGAGATGGTGTACCGGTATAGCAGTAGGCCAGACTGGAACTCAGGCTTTCAACAACAAACAACCATCATGTATTTTAAATGAGATCTGCTAATTTATTGTAGGGTTTTCACATTAATACTCACGTCAATCAACGTTGCAAGTCCAGCTAGGAATGCTATGAGGTAGAAAAAAAACCTCCAACTGCAAAATGATAGGATTTTGTTACAACAGACAGTATTACTACTTAAGTAGTTGTGTGAAAACGGAATCAGTAAGCATTGTATTTCACATGACTTTGCCCTTGACTAGAACATTGTTAATATAACTACATTTTAGAGCATCAAGAATATATATTTTTTATTCCTGACTGACTTAAATAAAGGCTAAATAAAATACATTTAGTCACAAAGGTGATCTTAAGCCAAATGAAAAGAAAAATGCCCTTCATTTAGTGAAGAAATTACTCACGAAGCCTCACAAAACCGCTTGGTGTGGCTGGGCCTGTCTTGGTTTCTTCGCCGACGGAACCAGGTCTCAATTTGTCTCTGGGTTTTGTCACATTGGGCCATGAGGCTGACAATCTCACTCTAAATGTGAATATAGACAGCACATTACTATAACCCCTTTATGAATATATGTATATACTCCCACTGAATGTGTTACTTATTACAACAATGTCTATCCACACCGATTTTACTTCCTATTCAATCAGTTATATTGACTTTAAGGACAAGCATGATCGAGACTAGCAAATTCCATTATGAAAGGTTAACTGACAGACTGACTCTCAGGCTGACACTGACCTGAGATGGTTGTCTTGTTCGCTGGGTGTAGAAGGACTCCAGCTTTGGTAAAGGAGCAGCAGCCAAGCTTGGTCTCGTCCTCAGCCCAACACATCTGCCCAAGGAGGGAGCCACCACCCTGGGGCGAGAACACAAACCACCACCACAAGACTTAAGTTATTACCATGCCACCACGCACTGACTCTTGTTGCTTGCTCTTTAGGGTTTCAGGCTGGGTATCCGTAAAAGCACAATTGCTGGTGTAGAAAGGGCTTTAGAAAATACAAATTATAAACGCAACACTTTTGTTTGTGCCCCCATTTATCATGAGCTGACCTCAAAGATCTAAGACTTTCTCAATGTACACAAAAGGCCTATTTCTCTCAAATATTGTTCACAAATCTGTCTAAATCTGAGTTAGTGAGCACTTCTCCTTTGCCGAGATAATCCATCCACCTCACAGGTGTGGCATATCAAGATGCTGATTAGACAGCATGATTATTACACAGGTGTGCCTTAGGCTGGTCACAATAAAAGGCCACTCTAAAATGTGCAGTTCCATCACACAGCACAATGCCACAGATGTCGTAAATATGGAGGGAGCGTTCAATTGGTATGTTGAATGCAGGAATGTCCACCAGAACTGTTGCCCGTGGATTGAATGTTCATTTCTCTGCCATAAGCCGTTTCCAAAGGCATTTCAGAGAATTGGGCAGTACCAGTCTCCAGAATTGAAACCCAATAGAAAATCTTTGGAGGGAGCTGAAAGTTCGTATTGCCCAGCGACAGCCCCGAAACCTGAAGGAACTGGAGAAGGTCTGTATGGAGGAGTGGGCCAAAATCCCTGCTGCAGTGTGTGCAAACCTGGTCAAGAACTACAAGAAACGTATGATCTCTGTAATTGCAAACAAAGGTTTCTGTACCAAATATTAAGTTCTGCTTTTCTGATGTATCAAATACTTATGTCATGCAATAAAATGCAAATGAATTACTTAAAAATCATTCAATGTGATTTTCTGGATTTCTGTTTTAGATTACGTCTCTCACAGTTGAAGTGTACCTATGATAAAAATGACAGACCTGTTTTGTAAGTAGGAAAACCTGCAAAATCGGCAGTGAAAACCTAGCCAGTCTCCAGACCTGTACCCAATAGAAAATCTTAGGAGGGAGCTGAAAGTTCGTATTGCCCAGCGACCTCTACATGCTTTGTAAGTAGGAAAACCTGCAAAATAGTCAGTGTATCAAATACTTGTTCTCCCCACTGTATATGTGCCCGTTAGGGAGAAGTGGCACTTGCTAAACAAGCAGCGAGTGACATTTTTACCCTTTACTCTTGCATTAACATAATCCCAGTGCTGCCTGGAGGGGAAACATTAGCATCAGGTTCAGTGGACACTGTCTTCTCCGGTTACCGTAGGAAACAGCTGTCGTGGCAACAGAGCCTACCCTGTCGACAATCCACCTGCTGTCGTTCTCCCATTCAGCACGGTGCCCATTCCCGGCCTTGCCGCGTTTAGCGACTGGCCTGCTCCAAAGATGAGATTTCTACCCCAAGTCACTGCAGGCATACTGCCAAGGTCGACCTACAGGAGGCATCCTCCAGCCATGAGGACGGAGCTCTTGGCTCACACCTATCCTGCTGATGGTTGTCCGGTGACAGGGCGTGACGAGACATAATCAAGAATTCAATCAAACCGGTGATGTGGAACAATCTCACTCCAGAAAAACTGTGCTATTTCTCAACTACATATCAGATACTGATGTGCCAATACTCAGCAATAAAAACAAGTCGATCCAGTTTATCATCCTTTATTAATTATTAAATTATTATTCAAGTTCTTCTGGACTCAGAAGATTCAAAAATGCATACATTTTCTTCGAAGACCATCTTGCCAAACAGCTCTTTGTCACCTTGCTTGCTTTTACAGTAAGTACTAACTGGCACCTTCGCGCTTGAAGGAAAACGTTAGGCCCCAGGGCTGAGTCGGTATTTAAGTTTCCAGTTGCAATGACGCAGCTGTACTGTGGCACTGACGTTTAGCCCTGTGCCATTCACCAGACCCTTATTCAACCATTTTGTGAAACCAAACAAGTCTTGATGTAACAAAGGAATTCTGCTTTGCTGTTAAGCCTACATTTAGAGTGTACCAATGTATTTTGTTTAATCTTTCCTTTTTAAAAGATAATGACCATACAGAATAACACTGTTGTGTCATTTTTGAGTGATAAGCATTCCTCTCCTTTCCGACCCAAATACTGCAAAGACGCCAGATTGAGACCGCCAGGTTAAGACCGATTCATCTCGATCAGTTACCTGTCAAATACACAGCGGAGGGCAATGAATGCTAGAGCCAAGGGCAGCGCCAACAGCAGGTGATGGGGGTGTGGACAATCGGACTCCTCCATCTGCTCCATATCTCTCCAGGTGATCCCAGGAGGCAGCCAGTACTCGTGGTTCCACAGGTCAGGTAGGACGTCCATTCTGGTGGAAGGATAAAAGGCTTGCTGATGTATTGTTGATTTGACTTGGAATGTAATGCTACAGGGTCTTTAGTGCCATATATATATATATATATATATGGAAATAAATATATATATATATTTGTGTTCATGTCTAACCCGGTTGGGTCTAAAAATTCCCCACGGGAACAGTGAGAGGCAATATCCGGTTTCTGCAGAAAGATAGAGAATTAACACCTGCTGAAAGATTGAGGTTGGGAAAGACAGGATTGTTATGGGAGAATTGTTTTGACTCCAACAGAATTAAGATTAATAAAATCACCCAAAAAATATTGCATAACAAGGAATTACTTTCAAGTTAGTTTATAGTTTGGGTTTTCATGGTTAGGCAAAATAGGATTTTGAATGTGAATAATGCTTGCTTGCGGTCTCCACAGTAAAAAGTGTGTGTGTGTGTGTGTGTGTGTGTGTGTTGTTGACAGTCTTTGGCTGTGCGTCAAAGTTCATGCCATAATGCTTTCGTACACGCCTGTGTGCCTTCATGTCATCTGGAAATGTACTGATACGATCTAATCAATCGCTAGTAAAAGTCTTCACATTTCTTCATTTGTCACTAGGTGCTGACTGAATCTAAAAAGGCATTACATTAGGCACTAATATTTTTATATTTTAACCATCAAATGGACACAACCTAATCCACATTTTCAAAATAAACTACACTTTGAAACGTTCTTACAAATTACAAAATGACAATGTATTGATTGCATATGTCTACACACCCCAGTAATTTCTTGGTAAAATTACTTAAGCACAGTAGATGTCAAACATCCCCAGCTTCAATTTGGCTCATTCATCCCCTCTCCTACTCTCTATTTACAGTTTGGGAAGGACTAAATGTATAGAATCAGAGTCACCTACTTGAATATTAAAAAGTAAATAACTAGTGTTTACTTGAAAAGCTTCGACAAAGCTTGAATATTGCTGTTCATCAATGATTCCTGACGAAATGTACAGATTTTGAGAACTGTTTTACAAAAACAACAAAATAAATTGTGAAAAAAGTATGATGGAATCCCGTCCATAATGTTTGTCCTGTCAGCAGGTATTAACTCCGGGTGTTTAGACAGTAATCAAGACATCATTTGTTTTAGTGTACTTTTTTAAACTTTGTTCTACAACATTCTTCCATTTCGAAAATATGGAGTAGGTTGTATGGAAGCAGTGTTAGACTTTCCCTATCCTCAATAACTTTGTTATGAATGTTTCATAGTCAGATAAGATCTTGAAGTTATCTTTAAGACAATGTTGACAGCAGGTAATTGTTAGTTCTAGCACGTTTCTATGGCGAAAGGTTAGGCTAAACTGAGTTCGGCGACAACGTGCCATCTTTTGAATAAACACAATAGCCTATTCTTTGGTAGGGGAGAGGTATATAATTAAATAAGTTAGGTCAATGCATTTTTGTTATAGTGGAATGTCAAATAGGTAACCATATTTATCTTGGGTTGCCTATTTAAAATATAGTAATTACGTATCTTAAAACCTATTCACTGTGAACATCATTTTTATATCAGGTAATGGCTATGGCACGACGTTATAACGCAACTTACCTGTAAGAGACTTGCGGGTATGACTGAAGATAGTGTTTCCAAAAGATGAATCACAGTTCTGCTGTGTCCAACAGCGAGTTTTCCTCTTTCGTTTCGTGTAAAACTTCGTTGGTCATCAATCGATCCACGGAACTTACCCGAGCTCCTCACTTCACTTGATGCCCAAGCCGTTCTTGCGATGAAACAAAGGGGCGGGTTCAGCCAGTCGTGTCAGCGCGATATTTTGTGACGACAAAAGTCCAGAGAAAGTCCATTGAAAGGAATAGAAAACAAATGTATTTTTTCTGCAAATATGCGTTGACACCACACTCTAACCTATTGGTATGAGACAGTTAAATGCTTACTGTGGTGGGTTGGCTGTACCAAAATAAGGGAGAGTTTACAAACTCAAGGATTGTGTCTTTTTAGTTCGATTATGTTGAGCTTACTGTGCCTTTCCCCGTGGTTTTCATCCCTCATAGCCAAATATCTTAATTTGGTTTTCTTCTGTCACGAATTGTCTTACGTGCCAAACGTACAGACGAAACATGAAAGTCTAGTGCCGACATTAGCATAAATCACCGGTGTAGCCCTGGTACCGGGGTAAAGCGCCAGTGGAAGTGAGGTGCATTGTCTTTTCAGCACGAAAAGATAAACCAGTCAGCTCAAAAATCTCTTCTATTTGAACAGTGACAATACACGTATCACTCAGTTTCGATGGACCCCCGCAAGGCATGAAAACAGAATTATACAAGCTACCTACCATTGCACTAGTCCATCCACTACTCTCCATAGCAGGCGATAATCTCCCAGCACACACAAGGGATCACACACTGGCACAAAAGTTAATCGGTTGCATCTTAGAATAAAGTAAAAACTAACACACAGGGCAACAGTCATAGATTGTTACACTTTCGCAACTTTCCGACTGAAACTACTACCAAGTTACATGTTGTAATTACAGTGGAACTATGAGTTGTTCCGGTTAGAGAAGCATTATGAGACTTTTTTTATATGGCACTCACTACCTTGTTTGCCTGGTTGATGACTTATATAAAATTATATCTGAAAAAGCCCCCAAGAGCTTCGAAGTAACCACTTTTCACCGTGGAGATTATATTGACGTGGTTGAGCTGGGTGACCATAACTCTGAGAAGTTCAAACTACAAAAACCAAGGTGACAAGATGCATAGGCCAGTGTTTGGTTGGCCACACCTTGTGTTGACTCAAGAGCATCAGCAGTCAAGGAACTTAAACAGGAGTTAATGTACATTGTTCCCCATCCTCCACCCTCCTGCCAGACAGCTATAGACAACCACGGCAAGACGTTTCTACTGTTGTGATAAGGAGCTTAGCGAATGTCTCCAGATGTAATCGTTATTGTTAGACAGGTTCCATGTTCCCTCTCATGTACAGGAAAGCACATCAACACTACAAAAAAAATTCCCCCAAAATGTAATGAAAGAATAGTATGGCAATTGCTATCTAATAATGATAATAATAATTATAAAATAATGATAATACAAATTAATACAAAAAACAACTTAAAGACTATGACATTTTCAGTATGACAGTCAATACCTTACATTTACTTAGCTTGTTGAGAGGGATTTAAAAGTTAGTGGTGATTTAAAAGGTAGGGCGATTTAAAAGAGAAAATTGTCTCCCATGTATAGATTTACAGCAGTGGCACTACATTGAAAGTAGAAGCTGAGGGTTTTCCCAAACAATGACATACGGTTTCTTACTACTCAAACAGATGATATTACACAAAACATACAGTTGCTTGGATACACTTAGGCTGCGGTAAATATAGTTGTCATTTCTTTAATTTACAGAGTATACATACTGGGATGTTTCTACTCTACAGTAGACAGCAGGTGGATGATTATTTTTAAAATATATTTTCCACAACCATTTTAATGCTTTATTTGACCAGAAGGGGTTTTGCTGGTAGAGCGCTGGGCTGGACTTGAACCCACTCTGCAGCATTCTGCATGTTTTACCGGGGGTAGTGGGTTTAGATCACTGGCCAGCCAAAGTCACATAAAGGGTGTTTAAGAGAGGCTTATTCATACAGGTTGTCAATGCTTTGTTCCACCTCAGACGTGCCATGGGTAGACAGCAGAGTTATTTTTCACATGGAACAGGCAAACCACCGACAGCCATGTTAAATTACTCCGGACCAAAAGGTGGTTGTAGTGGGTGGGTGGTTTGGTTTCCTTCTATTTTAGTTACTTAATTGATAAGCAGAAAGAGAAGTGCATTGTTAAACGGAGACATTAAATCAACAGGAAATTAAATCAACTTAGAGACACGCCCCCATTCCTTTTTTTGTCCAGATATGGGCACTCTGTTCTGCTAATCCCCCCCTGCCCTGGACACGGTCTGCAGGTTGCCCCAGAATGACAAATCTGACTGGCACAATTTTATCTGGACAGGGTGGGTTGGGGCAAGCATACACAGGCTCCAGGCCCATGGGGCTCTCAATGCAAGGATTGTGTGTTTGATTCCAACAGGGTCCATTCCATGAAGTCAAAGATTAGCCCTACCCTGATAATAAAGTGTCTGTTATTGGGATGTCTTGCTGTTTCTTTCTTCTGGATAACTCTAACTCAGGGGTACTCCACCATTTACATTCTATACATTTTGTGAAAACCCCCTTATGACACCCCCATTGAAATAAATATAATATTTATAGCCCTTGAAAAAATGAAGAGACCACTGCACCTTTTTCTTTCCTTTCCAAAAAAGATGAAAAGGAAGATTTTGAGTGAGGAACAGAAGCGTTACATTTGTAGTGGTCTCTTAATTTTAACCCTTTTGTTCATCACTCAAAACCTTCCTTTCCAACATTTTTGGAAAGTAAAAAAAGAGGTGCAGTTGTCTCTTTTTCCAGAGCTGTATATATAGTTCATTTTACCCCTCATATCAGGTAAGGCCCAGGGCCCTGCCCTGGAATCTCATGTGCCCCATTTTGTGGGCTTGCCCCCTAGGTTGAGAATCCCTGCTCTAACCGACTGACTAGCAAGCTGCGCTAATGCGATTCAACGCTAACTGTTCAGAAGCTGTGTGAACTTTTTGTCTCCTCTCCAGCAGGAATGCAGGGTCCTGTTGGCTTCCGGCCCAGCAGGTCACGGCACTGATGTAACTCTCTGTGGCACAATATGACACACTAGTGGCTTGTCTAATCAGACAGGGGGTATGGCTACTGGGCTCCCATCAACTGGAAGCAGATCACGTGCAGTTTTCACTTGGTGATTACACTTCAGTCGCCTTCTCCTGCTCAGCCACCGCATGTATTTACCAGTGTGTGTTCCCTGCCACTTCATCAACTGCGCTATCCACTTACAGATTGCCATAAACTGATACCTCAAATATATATCTCGGAGTTAGCTGCTTCATTTTGAATCCTGCACCCTGATTAGCCGTGGTGTCCCGGAGAGGGCAGTGCAATAGGCCAGCCGCGTCCGCATTTAAGGGGGACTGCTCTGCCTCGTTGCTCTCCAGCACCTCCTTGTGGCGGCTTGGGAGCCTTTGAGCACAATCGAGGTAGGAGGCTGGAGAGTGCGTGGCTTCTGGAAGGTTAGTATTCTGGCCCAGTCTTCCTGGTTGAGCAAGCAGCATAAAAGAACAGGAGCAGCACTGGATGAGCTTCGACAGACTCGTATCATCACCATCGACTGTCCCAGGTCTGCTGGAAGTTGTCGCAATGATGCAGGGACTCAATCACAAATTGGATATCATGAAATTGGGGATAACATTTTGAAAGAGAGACAACAACAACCAAAAGCTATCCAGGTATTGTACGACCTGCCTTTAGCAACAGCTGAGCAGAGGGACAGACCTTTTGTCTGTTAAAAAAAACTGCACGTTTCACTGGTCACACAACATTAATTTCCATTGGTGAAGTTGAAGTTACAAACATAGATACATACTGTCTCCAGGTCTATGGTTGATTATTGTAGTTCACACTTCAACCCCCTATTTTACACTGAATTACTGATAGCAGAACACCAGGAGAGATGTTGGAATTAAGCTCATTGTGGTTGTTGTGTGCAAATAAGAGATTAAATCCAGATGAAATGAGGATACAGAAATTGATGATAATATTATATTCATCACAAATATTTCTGTAACAAACAAAGCCATTCACACGCATTAGCACCAAGACAACAGAGGTGAAACTACATGCATGAAATAGAGCGGGATTACCAGAAGGGGTCAGTAGAAATAAAAACATTTTCGCTGGCATACAAGGCACTATTTGTGCTATTTAGCAGGATGACATTCACACGTTTGATTGCATACATTTAGTACCCATAGTACATTACAGATTTATTTGTTTGTATTTTGGTTTACCATGGATGAGAGGGGATGAATGAGCCAATTTGAAGCTTGGGATTATCAGGCTAAGATCAAGGGCAGAAAAATGCTAAAGAGTAATTAAGTTAAAATAATTAATGTTGGAACGCATTTATTGTCCTCCTGTGTTCCCTAGTCTACCAAGCCAGTTGCCCTGATGAGGGTCTAAATAATTTAACAGGCGTATACGCCTTACTGTAAACAAAGATATATCTTATCTGGCCGTAATTTATCTCTCGGGAGTGCTGATTTTCCTGAATTAGCTTGCAGAGTCTCTTCACATGGCACTTATTGATTATTTAATTGATTACGTTCACTTTAAATCTCACTGATATTGATTGAGAGCAACAGAGGGGATAGCTTGTTCTAAACGAACATCATTGTTTGAATGTGTGAAGAGGATGAAATTAAAATGACTGTATATCGAAAGGTTTTATTACATTTATGGGAAATCTTATTGTGAAAACTGTAACAAAAACTCTTCAAGCAAACAGAAATTAGTATAAAATACCAAAAGGAGTCTATAAGACAATTGGTATCTGAACCATGTACTTTCCAATTTGAAATCTTAAGAGTATATTTGGAAACAGCAGTATATTGAAAACTGGACAATAGGACAGAAAAGGCCTCTCTAGTGTTCTTAAAGGCACTGTTAATCACTATATTGTTGACCAGGTTTGGCAGGTGAGTGAGGCTTAAGTGGATTAGGATTAAACTAAGAGGATGAGGACTAAACTAACAGAATTAAGACTAAACCAACAGGATCAGGACCAAACCAAGAGGATGACATGGCAAGGCAGTAGGTCATAATTACATAACGGACAGTATTCAATCTGACACCATGGTGAAGTTAAACATTTAAAAGGACATTTCCATCTAAGCTGTCATTTCCATCTAAGCTGTCAAAGCCATATTGTCTCTCTCTCTTAGCTGTCCATCATATCTGATGATGACCCCTGCTTCAGGGAGGACAGCGGGGGATGGGGGGGGGGTAGCCCTGTTGACCCTAGTGCCAATTCATGTGAGTGTGGAGGCCGATGCGTGAGCCACACACTTGTCCGCAGGTGTGGCATCGGAGACCAGATGTTAGGGTTTGGTTCTCTGCTATTTTCACTAGCAGTGTTTAAAAAGAAAAATCACATCTGAGAATTGTTACATTTCCTGAGCTTTAGACATTCATATGTTTAATATCTGCTCAAGTGACTAAATTCACTCAAGCCCACATTGGAGTATTTTTACGAGGTAGCTCTTTTTCCAATGGTTAAATTAACCCACAGCCTGGTTTGTGTTACTATCTGAGAAATGATACAGCCGCTACCAGGAAAGCGTTCACTCTCTCTAAAGCTTTTCTGTTGGTCTAAGGGTGGCTGTATTAGGTAGGCAGTCCAATTCTGGTAACTTTTTCTTATTATTTTACCAAAGAAATGAGCTCAGAAGAGACAATCTCATGTGAAAAGATTTATTGTGACCGGTAAAAATAGCAACTAAAAGGAAAACAATCAGAATTGGGCTACAACTGTAAAAACAGCCTCAGAGTTTGACCTGTGTGACCTGCTCTGTCTTGTACCATGCAGCCCCAGGTTGCTGTCAAAACTGAAGAGGCACACCACACAGGGAATCTACTGTATCGTACACATGTTACCCTCTAAACTGGATGCCACTGTTTCCAATGAGCCGGTGACTGTTAATTTGGTGCGGGCTGATGGAAAACCCCACCTCCGTCTCCCCCCCACCTCCTTACAGCCCTCCTCGTTTTCTTAATCATCCCAGGTCAGAATAACGGTCAGGGGCCAACCTCCCCCTTTGGGCCTGCCTCGCCGTACGGAAACCTCCCGCCCCACGACTCCTAAACCAGGGCGTAGTCGAACTGGCCCCTATCCAGCGGGTCCTTGTAGTCGCTGGTCCAGGACACCGCAGGCATGCTGCTGTAGGGATCCAACAGGATGCGGACGCAGCGCACTATCAGGAAGAGCAGGAGGAGCACCAGGAGGCCCACGAAGCCCAGGGCCACACCCTGGTCGGCGTGGCCTGCGGCAGGCATTAGACCTGCTCCCGAGGGGCCCCTGGGGAATGCTGCGGACGCCAGGGAGGACAGTTCGTGTTTTCCGTCCAGCCAGGTGGGCACGTCGGACATCTTGCAGTTCAAGTGTCAGAGGTGGGACCTAGCGCCAAAGAACCAGTACCAGGCGGATAGGGACAGGGCCACTGGAGCTTCATTAGTTTGGACCAAGGACACGCTGTGTTCTGGTGTCCATGTGGGTTGGTAGCAGCCAAGTGGACCCAGGCCTGCAAAAGACATAGAAGGTAACTGCAACAGTTGTACCAAAGTCGTCCTGGCATCCCACCTGACTCCTGCGCCGGAGACTGTAGACTCTGTAGTCGGCAGTATTTATGTCTTCACACAGTGAACCAGCAGTGTCTGGGGCCTAGAAACAGGTGACGTGGTAAACGTTATAAATCTCACTGATTGGTTTATTAATCATGCTGAGACTACTCACACTGCAGTCATTAAGGTGAAGTCAATGATAAGGGGTGTGGTACATAAACAGTGTCACCAGGAATTGGATAATTGCCAACCAATCAGACTATCAAAGCCAATTATTTTCAAAATGTGGCTTTAACCTAATGTGTTTTGGTACTGGAGCAAGACAGCACTTGCTGGAAACAGTCCGAATGAACCCATAAGCCGAAATAAAAACCAAGAGTGATTGAATAAAGTTCTACAGTCAATCAGCACGGTGCATTTATTGTAATGGACAATATTCAAAATGAATATTAATAAATTCATATATATTTCATTATTTTCTTCAAAAATGGTTATCCCCTGAATTTCTAAAAATACATTTTAAGGTAATGTTATTAGAATTCCATATCTGGCAGAAAACGTAGGTTCACTGCGGTAAAAGTAAAAAAAAAAAATCACTGATCCCAGGGAAATCCTCTTTACTTTTCCTCTTACTTTTCCGAAAAGCCAATGTAAAGAGCTAGTTTACTCTGCTGTCAGCACATTTCGGAGGAAGCTGAATCTCCATTGAAGGTCATTTATCTTCCAACGGCACAATGACACTAAACACACTTCAAAAAGCACTCACTAATGGTTAAAGACAAAATATTGAACGTTTCTGAAATGGCCAGTAATGAGTTCAGATCTAAGTTATTTTGAAAACCTGTGGAGAGGTCTGAAAACAGTCGTGGAAAAAAGTAGTTGAAACGCTTGGCCAAAGGCTACCAAATAGTCTAGTGTGTCAATCATTTAGATGATTCCATTTCCGTTTATTTTCTGATTGCAAAGAATATACGTTCTGAATAAAAAAAAAAGGTTCTGTAATATTAACAGTGAAATAAAGAGTTGTTGAGACCACATACCAATTTTTGTATTTAAAGACTTGTAGACACCAAATCAATTTTACCGTATTTTTAGAGACAATTGGAATTATTTGAAGAAAGCGCATAAATGAAATATAAATAACCGAAGATTATTTGACAGGACAAACCTGGGTGCATTCAACTACAACATACAACTTCCATGCACAAAACCAATTAAAGTATCTAACCAAGTGGGCAAAGTCTGCCGAAGCACAGAATAGCTGGCACTTCAAATGGTGAATTATAACTCACTGATTGACTTACTTTGAATTTCGTGAGCACGTTTTCTCCTCAACCCGATTGTAGAATCCCGTAAGTAATTCAGAACCACGGTCAGCGCCCCTTTTATAACCGCGCTTGCTCGCGCTGCCACACGGTTTAGCGCGCGGTATATCCAAGTACCAAGCTCTCTAACCCTACTCCCGCCCCACCCAATTCTTCCCATCCCATCCACTTTGTCACCAGTCGTTACATCAGTGCATCTACATCAGTTAAGAGGTTAAGTGCTTAGCTAGCTATGTATAGCCTACAAAAACACTTCAGACCCTATAGCGAATTAGCTTCTTCATTATCCTTATGATCTGACATTTTTGCTTTCTTATAATAGGATATCGCATGTAAGGGATGTGGTGTAGTAAGGAGTGCATGTTAGTCCGCTGGGCTAAGCAGACATGTCGTTCATCATCCGGCCCCTGAGTGAATACCAGTGCTGCCTGCTGTCCCCTCCGCAATGTTATCAATATAGGCCCACCTGCAATATAGCACTTAGTTAAGACAGTATTAGAATAGCAACATTAACAATTCAATAAATTATATTTAATATGGTCTTTCTATGAGATTTAAATCGTTCCACAAAAAATATTGAAATATTTTTTCCTGTATAGCTGCCATGATATCTGAGAGACCAGATGGATGGTACACACGTGAACTAACTGAAGACCCTTAACAAAGCTCACTGCAGAAGAACCTCCGACCGCTTTCCTCCAACTGGCCTAATTTCTAATAAGTATGGCTTAACAACAAGATTCAGTTCCTGGTTCAACACAAGATGATGTTGTCTGAGCACTCTATGGGGTCTACCAAAGAACTTATTAATGTACCCTGGTTTGTCAGACATCTGGATAACGGGCGATAAACATCTCATGCCAAGCAGCACCTCCAGGTGTTTAACCATGTAGGGTAATAATTTATAGGACCCCCTGAGCTTCCAGGAAAGGTTATTCCATTGGCATCAATATCACATTGGCTATTAATGCTTCACCAGGAGGAAGAAGATTGCTTCGGGTAAAACAACAGCCCCTCTTCCTGGGGCCCCAAAAGACAAATAACTACAACATATAACAGTGTAATAAAAAGAAAGTACATACTTAAACTAATGCGTGTATATTGTGTGCGCATGTTTTTATCTCTTCACGGTCATTGTTGCGCTATGAAACATTTGATCAGCCTTTTGTTATTGTCTGAGTAATTGACAATGGAACTGACTTCCATCAAGACTCTGCACAATATTGTGAAATGTTCTGTGTTTGTTTCTTTGTCACACTGTAATACACTGGAATTGAGCTTTGTGTGAAAAAAAAGATACAATAAAATGACTTAACTATGCAACTGTCCACTGCTAATCTAAGGACTTTAGCCTCCTCAAACTGTTCAATGAGCACACTTCTTATTCATAATGAAAGAGGTTAAGTCCATTACATTTTGTATAAAATACAAGTATTCAGAACAAGTTTCCGGTTACCCATTCTGATACGGACTTACATTCTTTGTTCAGGTTCTCTGTGAGCTCATTTGGTGTGAGGAGGCATCCGCACAAATCACCATCTGAGCTTTTTGTAAGGCTGCATGTCATTTGTGAGTTTCTGAAAAAGTGACGTCCCAAAGCAGCTGGCCTGAGTTATACCACAGTTCACGCATATGAAAATAAATACATCCATCTACACACAATACCCCATAATGACATATCTTGTGCCAATTAGTTTAGAATAAAAAACGGAAAATCAGGTGCTGGTCATATAAATAGAATATCATCATAAAGTTGATTAAAATTCAGTAATTCCATTCAAAAAGTGAAACTTGTATATTATATTCATTCATTACACACAGACTGATATATTTCAAATGTTTATTTCTTTTAATTGTGATGATTTTAACTGATAGCTAATGAAAATCCCAAATTCAGTATCTCCAAAAAATTCTAATATCCACTCCTGGATATTGGCAGGACCTGGAACACGCTGTCGTATACGCTGATCCAGAGCATCCCAAACATGCTCAATGGGTGAAATGTCCGGTGAGTATGCTGGCCATGCAAGAACTGGGATGTTTTCAGCTTCCAGGAATTGTGTACAGATCCTTGCAACATGGGGCAGTGCATTATCATGCTGCAACATGAGGTGATGGTCTTGGATGAATGGCACAACAATGGGCCTCAGGATCTTGTCACGGTATCTCTGTGCATTCAAATGCCATCAATAAAATGCACCTGTGTTTGTTGTCCATAACTCTTGTTGCCATGACAGTGCCCATACCATAACCCCACCGCCACCATGGGCCACTCGATCCACAACGTTGACATCTGCAAACCGCTCACCCACACGAAGCCATACTGCACTGTACAGTGAAAACCGCGATTCATCCATGAAGAGAACACCTCTCCAAAGTGCCAGACGCCATGGAATGTGAGCATTTGCCCATTCAAGTCGGTTCCGACTATGAACTGCAGTCAGGACGAGACCCCGATGAGGACGACGACTGTGCAGATGTGCTTCCGAGACGGTTTCTGGCAGTTTGTGCAGAAATTCTTTGGTTATGCAAACCGATTGTTGCAGCAGCTGTCTGGGTGGCTGGTCTCAGACAATCTTGGAGGTAAAGATGCTGGATGTGGAGGTCCTGGGCTGGTGTGGTTACACGTGGTCTGCGGTTGTGAGGCCGGTTGGATGTACTGCCAATTTCTCTGAAACACCTTTGGAGATGGCTTATGGTAGAGAAATGAACATTCAATTCATGGGCAACAGCTCTGGTGGACATTCCTGCGGTCAGCATGCCAATTGCACGCTCCCTCAAAACTTGCAACATCAATCAACCAAATGTATTTATAAAGCCCTTTTTACAACAGGAGTTGTAACAAAGTGCTTTACAGAGACACCCGGCCTTAAACTTCAAGGATAAAACAACAGTAGTGTTGAATTTCAGAGGCTAGGAAAAACTCCCTAAGAAGGCCAAAATTTAGGAAAAAACCTAGAGAGTACCCAGGCTCAGAGGGGTGACCAGTCCTCTTCTGGCTGTGCCGGGTGAGATATTAAGACTCCAATTGGAATAATTAATACATTTCTCTGGGCTAAATCCAGTGGCTATTTGATTTTAGACTAGGTCAGAAGTATGACCAGGTGGACAAGGACAGGGACAGCAACAGGCCCCCCAAACCAGGTAATCCGCAAGTGTGGACCAGGACCTCATCTCCTCCTAAAATTTAAAACTGGAGGAAACTGAGAATCTGTGGCATTGTGCTGTGTGATGGAACTGCACATTTTAGAGTGGTCTTTTATTGTGACCAGCCTAAGGCACAACTGTGCAATAATCACGCTGTCTAATCAGTATCTTTATATGCCACAACTGTGAGGTTGGATGGATTATCTCAGCGAAGGAGAAGTGCTCACTAACTCAGATTTAGACAGTTTTATGAACAATATTTGAGAGAAATAGGCCTTTTGTGTACATAGAGTCCAGCTCATGAGAAATGTGGGCAAAAACAAAAGTGTGCAGTTTATAATTTTGTTCAGTGTATTTATACAAATGTATTACAGTTCAAGGTAGTTGATTCCCTATCTTTTGTCCCAGTGGGCGACAGTATAATAACATGTCTATTAGACAGAACAGAGTGTTCCCTGCAGTGTCCCTGCTAATAGTGTGGTCGTTCTCTGTATCGGGTGAAAGCCAACGTTGAGCTGCAAGGCCTTTCCTCTTATCTTTTGTGTTGTGTTCTGACACTCCTTTCAGCCCTGCAATGGTTCAGGGTGCCGTTTAAAAGACTGGATCAGGACCACAAAGAATCACAGTCTGGAAGCTACTTAGGATCAGAGTGCTCTACTAACGCCTCTAAGCAACGTCAAAACCACACAGTGGCTCTTGTTGCCATGACAGTGCATTGCAACAGAAGCAGTGCAACCGCAAACATTTACATATTAACAAATAAAATCCATTGACTGTCATGTGACATCAAACAACCGAAGTGTCCTCAATTCAATCAAATCTAAATAAAACTCTACACATTCCAGTTTCTGAATCGTGTGGGAAAACAAAGTATTTCTTTTAACGAATTGTTTTACTGCTTCTGTTGAAAAGTGACATTTCAGGTATGAATACTGTTAGGTACACAACCTAAATGGGTGAACAATGTTTGCACAGTGCTTCTATTCAGACTCCCCATGACAAGTTCCTCTGGGTGAGAAGTGAGATGACACCCAGGCATGGCTTCACAGACAGCATTTTTCCAACGGATTTCAACAAGAGGATAATCACTGTTTTGTATTATTTGCAAACTGACTGAATGGTCATTTTCACCTGCCACTCTACCACAGGTGAGAGAAATTAGACAAACTGAATCGTCTCCACATAACCTACATTTTGTACTAAAGGCCATTATTTACCTTTAAATAATATTTTTAGTCGGCCACACTCGTAACATCTAGGAGGAATTTTAAGTGTTCACAGTAACACATCCACTCGGTATGTCCTGTGTGTCCTCGGGCTCCGGGGAAAGACCACAAGGAGAAAAAGAGGACAGCGTGGCGAAGGGGCACGACTCCTGTCTCATGCCATTCATCAAAGGAGACAACAGAAAAACAGCCTCTCTTATTGGCCACGTGTGAAACGCATGTTTATCCAAACCCGTTCAGTCTCTACTGCCAAATCCACAGCTTTATTTATCAGCCTCAAATACCAAATTCATAGACATCTACCGCAGCATGTCAGTCTTTCAGAAAAACAACTGTGTGTAGGATTTCCGGAACATTGTCATGCCACAGAAGACTATACAATCAGTGATGATAGGCCAATAGAAAACCCGGACCTTCAGAATCGTACAGCCTTCTTTACTCATGACAGAAGTAAAAATATTTGGCATTAAACAAAATTGTTTAATAAACTAAACAGAATAAGAGACAAAAAAATATATAATACATTAACATTGGCTTTGGTCAACTCAAAATGAATTGGAAGTGAACAGCAGTGAGTCTCAAGGTTGAATCCTAACACTCTAATTCCATCAGCACTGTGAACGTTCAGTTCCGTAAAAGACGGCGTTTACAAAAAACACTCAATGTCAACTCGTTTAGAAAAAAAAACAACAATGTGCAATCTGTAACACTTCTGGAATAGACTAAACAGAGTACATCGGATCTGTGTGTGAAGGTACATCCAAAGCCAAGCTCCCGTCCACGCACTCAGTGGACACACTACAAGCCTGTCCCCCTGCTTCATTGCAACCATATGACTCACTGTCTGTAGGATCGACCCATTTTGTTGAACAAGGTCATGTAACTAAAACTGGCTAGTGAGTGTAATGTTTCATTGAGCCAGAGTTGAACATGAACAGTTCAATTTCAGATTCAGCCCATAGTGAACATGGGGATTTGACACTCTTAGATAAAACGAGTTTATCCATTACAAAACTTGATCACTTTTGTTAATACCCAGCAGCCCTCAATGATTTATCCCAACTATTGTTCCACGGACCGATCACCCGCCCGCCCCCCCCCCAGAGCGCCAGGAGAATCTGTCAGGACACGCATTCCCATGAACATCCCAATCAAGCCGAGCTTATCAAACTTCCCTGAACCAGGAATTTTATGGAGGAATCTATGTGCTTGGAGGTAAGGCAACCGTGTCTCTCCATCCCTCATACATGGCTGAGCCAACTCCGCCAAGCTGGTTATGCTATGGTTAGAAAGATCATCTATTTTATGTTAGAAACTGACCTTCTGTCAGCACATTCATGGTCCATATAAGTTCAATTAGGGACAGAAGTTCATAGCATATATAATTTATCTATCGGTCACAATGTTTAACCACATTTTTTTTTTTTTAAACGACATTACTCGTTTTGTAGAACAGCCTCAGAGCTTCATATTTACAGTTTATACAGCAGTAGCGATCTGAAATAGGATTATGCCCTTTGACACACGGTTTAACATTTCACCACAGCACCAGCACTTCACATCAGGAATGGGCCTTGTTCCACCAATGTATTAATCAGTTCACCAATCACTCTATAACTGAAATACTTATATTACTGATAACTAAAATTACAATTTCAGTAACCAGTATTTCAGTTGCCTTACTTAAAACACCTTTTAACACAAAAGAAAATATCTAAAACAACCAAAAGCAATCTCTCGTACAGTACAATATATGGAACTCTGGAAGTATTGAGAACATAAGTGCAAAAGGTGAAATGGCAACGGGGGTCAGCTGAAGACGATTGTCTTAGGACAACCCTGACCGTGGTCCCACTCTAGCTTCTCAAGAAGCGGTGTTTGACATATCTTGCAGTAAGTCTGAAATGAAATTAATAGGTTGGGTTTCTACTTCACAAAGACGCAGAATGGATCTTCAAACATAGATACATCTTATTTAGGTTTTCTGCCTTTTATGTAAAAGGCATAAATTACTATGCCAAGGATACCTCAGCTCTAAAACAGACAACCGGCACATAACAGAAGGGACACAGGTCACAACACAGGTCGCTTAGTTTTTTTGTCACTCTGTGAAAACAAACTGCACTATTGCTTCAAGGCTTTGTACAGAACCACTGACACCAGTCAGTAATCCAATCCACACCCTGAGGAAAGAACTGACAAAATGTGCCACTGAATAGTGATGAGTGTTTGTGTCCGTCCATCTGGATGTGTCCGTCCTGGGAGAGTTCCTTCGTCTCCGCTCCATCCCATCTTCCTCAAAGAGCCTGCTCGGTGCTGGAGGCGGAGATGTCCAGGAGTCTCCAGGCAGCATCCGGGTTGAGCTCCTCCTGGTCCCGACACAGGGCCCAAACGTACATCATCCTTAACACTTTCTCCTGCCGCCAGGAGAAGGTAGGGGAAAAAAAGAGTTAGGAGGAGTAGGGAAGAGTTAGGAGGAGTAGGGAGGGTAAATTCCAATAACTTCCAATATACTCCTGGAAAACCAGGGAATATGAGGCCTGGCAAACGTATTCAGACCCCACACCAATTCTCTCAAACTACTGAATTACAAATAGCAGGCCCTTCATCTACTTCTCACAGAGGTCGGTTATGAGTGTTGGGGCAGTTGCTGGGTATTGTTAGCACAGTGACTGGAAGTGTATGGTTCCAGTAGACCTGCAGTTGTTAAGCTAATACTCGCAGGCATTTGCTCACTAAACCGCAGACACATAAAAATGGCATCTACAACTGCATTCACCTCTGAGAAAGCAGATAAAAGTAATTTAGCGGAGAATTAGGAGCAAAGTGACCCAGACAAAATCTGACAGGATAGAGACAATAGATAGTATTGACATCACCGAGGTTGTAACTTACAGGATCTCCTTCCACAAGGTCTCCCTTGGGACTGCGAATCACCATGACAACCTGCGCCTGGAACGTGATGATCAGCACAGGGCCCTGATCCATGATCTTCCCCATTGCCAACTGAGAGAAAGGGCAGGATGGACCAGAGTGGGCCAATACGTTATCGAGAGATTAAAATGTTTGACCTACAGAGGAGATAAACCAGCGACCGCTGCCAAACATTTGTGACTCGTAGAAACTGTGCAGTTTATGAAAGGTAATGGAATCTGCCACATGACGTTGGTTGGGCCTGACCAACACACAAATGTACTCACATCTATATCTAGGACCTTGGACTGGAACATATACTGACATCTATGTTGTCTATATCTAGGACCTTGAACTGGAACATATACTCACATCTATGTTGTCTATATCTAGGACCTTGGACTGGAACATATACTCACATCTATGTTGTCTATATCTAGGACCTTGAACTGGAACATATACTCACATCTATGTTGTCTATATCTAGGACCTTGAACTGGAACATATACTCACATCTATGTTGTCTATATCTAGGACCTTGAACTGGAACATATACTCACATCTATGTTGTCTATATCTAGGACCTTGGACTGGAACATGAGCCCTAGGGACCTGGCTTGCTGGATGGGGTGAGCCAGCTGACTGTATGTCTGATGATAGACAGAGTAAAAACATTTTAATGAAAATGTTGATTATGAAACTAATATCGTAACAAAAAATCACATCAGACACTGATTATTTGGATGAAACACACTAACAATACTAATCGCAGCACAAGGACCTGGGACCTGTGTCCCTAAAGCTAAAATGTTAGCAATTCAAAAACATGGAAAACAGGGAATTCACACCAAAACAAGAATTGTTGACAACACCTATCCATATAAAGCATACAGGGTAAGGACACAAATGAAATGTTCTTATTTTGTCAAACTCTCTAATGAAAAACAAAGAATTAAGTGAAGTAAACCCAACAGACTGCTATCTGTATGAAAGTACTCACAGCTTCATAACACCAGTCCTTCAGCACTTCCAGTTCCCCACGGATCATAGCCTACAGAAGATGGACAGAGGCAAGTTCAACAAAATCGTCTACTGAATGTGAAAATTATTTACCTAAAGAGTTATCTAAAAAAAAAAAAGCATTTAACCAAAGAACAAAAAAAAAAGTTTCATCAAGGAAAAAACATAGTAGGTTATTTTCCCTCACCTCCAAAATGTTGGGGATAATGTCCTTTTCACACTGCTTGAGGAAGGCTTCCTTGTCGAAGCTTGGGTCTGCTTTCAAGATCTCCGTCAGGACCTCAGACATCTCAGTCTTAGAGAAGAGTCCGCCTGTCGATTGAACACCAACACTTAGTTGTCCGCATCCTCTTCAGAACCTCTAAAACCCAGCCCCGGCATTGACTTCTTCAGCGCGGATCTCTAGGGAAGTGTTTCAATTATGACATATCACAAGTGTTTATTATATTGGATGGGATCATTTTTACCTGAATGCAACAGATAAAGTAATGAATTGGTCAACATTGCACCGCTCATAGGCACAATGTTGGCACGCCAACAGAGGCAGAAATCACGGAGTGTTTCAGAATGGTACTTCACCCAGTAGATCGGTGACTCGGTCGGTCACGGCCCGAGATGCTCTGATAAGGGCGTTGTCACTCTCATCATATTTCATTTTCATCTCAAAGAACCCTGAGAAGAATCGAGAGGTAACATCAGAAAGAATACATTTAAGGTCAAAAAGTCAGCGAAGACTAACCACAGAAATGTCAATAAATTGTAATGTAATTTTTCAAGATTCACATGCAATCTCTGACAGATGGGTCATTGTGAGCAATGTGAAACTGAAGTTTCTGTTCCCATCATGTATTGAATCTAGTGCCACCTTCTGTCTGACCAGTGAAGTGCAGCCAACCTTAAATATGAGACGTGCTTGACTCTCATTACGACACTACTGTTACCATATCTGAGGAAACCGTGACATTGGCTTACTGTTGAAAACCATATTGTTGTCCTTAAAGTCCTTCCACTGTCCATACCACTTAGCATCCTTATGCAGAACCACACCCATGTCCTCTCTGCAAATACAAACCACATCAATTACTCCAGCAGGTTGGATTGAATGATAGGCCTTCCCTCAAGACTACATGGACAACACATCCACTGTCAGTTTACTGGTCATTTCATTGTGACTGAGAATGCACCTACTCATTGGCCTCAAACACGCGGTTGTCGTTCTCCCCTCCTTTGGATGAGAATTCGGTCCTCTTCCTCAGTCGGGTAGGGGCCTTGTACGTGCCATCATCCCCCACATCGATCTCCCTCTTCACTGACTCCATGCCCTATACAGACATACATTATTTAAATAAAATAAATATATATATAAAAATAATAATAAATATAATTAAAAAATAATAAATAAATAAATAAAATATATATATATATATATATATATACACACACACACAAGATATTTGATTATATCTTTTCATGTGACAGAACTGAAGAAATGTCACTTTGCTAAAATGTTAAGTAGTGAGTGTACAGCTTGTATAACATTTTCA